>NC_134266.1:90907998-91217134 GCF_031893055.1 Leptodactylus fuscus | reverse complement strand
TGACAAAAAAAAATAGAAATGTAGATATTTTTGCAAATTTATTAAAAAAGAAAATCTGAAATATCACATGGTCATAAGTATTCAGACCCTTTGCTCAGTATTGAGAATTTGCACACTTTTGAGCAGTGGCGTAACTAGGAATGGCGGGGCCCCATGGCGAACTTTTGACATGGCCCCCCGACCGACGCCGAAGACCTCGACCAACCCCCTCCTATGCATTCCTGCGCGCTCTATTATGCCCCATAGTGGTCCCTGCACACAGTATTATACCCCATAGTGGCCCCTGCACACAGTATTATGTCCCTTAGTGGCCCCTGCACACAGTATTATGTCCCTCAGTGGCCTCTCCACACAGTATTATCCCCCATAGTGGCCCCTGTACACAGTATTATCCCCCATAGCGGCCCCTCCACACAGTATTATCTCCCATATTGGCCCCTGCACACAGTATTGTACCCCATAGTGGCCCCTGCACACAGTATTATGTCCCACTGTGCACACCTATAAACGATTATTATACTCTGGGGTCTTTTCAGACCCCAAAGTGTAATAATCGGAGACTCAGGGGGAGAAAAACATAAAAAAAACCCTCTGTTACTCTATCTCCCGGCTCCTACGCTGTCGTCCTCCGAAGTAGTCCATCTTCAATGACGTCAGACGTCATATGTCCCGGGTCATTAGACATCAGACGACTAGGCCGAAGCCTGCCCAGATCGTGGAGAGGTAAGTAACAGTGTTTTTTGTTTCGTCAGGTTGGATGGTGAATGTTGGTGGAAAGCTATTTTCCGGTCTCTCCAGAGATGCTCAATTGGGGTGAGGTCAGGGCTCTGGCAGAACCAGTCACGAATGGTCACAGAGTTGTTCTGAAGCCACTCCTTTGTTATTTTAGCTGTGTACTTAGGGTCATTGTTTTGTTGAAAGGTGAACCTTCAGCCCAGTCTGAGCTCCAGAGCACTCTGGAAGAGGTTTTCTTCCGGAATTCATTTTTCCTTCAATTACAACCAGTCGTCCTGTCCCTTCAGCTGAAAAACACCCCCATACCATGATGCTGCCACCACCATGTTTTACTATTGGAATTGTATTGGGCAGGTGATGAGCAGTGCCTGGTGTACTCCACACATACCACTTAGGGGGCGTTCACACTACCGTCGGTGTCCGACAGGTAGTGTCCGCTCAAAATTTGGCACAGATATTAGGAGCGGACACTAGCTTTGTCCGTGACACCTGTCATTTATTTAAATGGGCATCGTGTGCATTCTTTTGCACTCCGTGCCCTTCCTTCACTGTCTGCATATAAAGATGTCCGACTTTTCAAGTGGACAGAAAAGCCCGACATGTAGGGTTTTTCTGTCCGCTTGAAAAGTCGGACATCTTTACATACGGACAGTGAAGGAAGGGCACGGAGTGCAGAAGAACGCACCCGATCGCCATTTAAATAAATGACAGGTGTCACTGACACAGCTAGTGTCCGCTCCTAATGTCCACGCCGGATTTTGAGCGGACACTAGGAGCGGACACTACCTGTCGGACACCGACGGTAGTGTGAACGCCCCCTTAGAATTAACTCCAAAAAGTTGAATCTTTGTCTCATCAGACCAGAGAATCTTGTTTTCTTATGTCTTCCCCGTGTTTATGTGGGCTTTTTCCCCACACTCCAAAGACATCCTGATAGGGGAATGTAGATTGTGAACCCTTTATGTGACAAGGATTAACAACAACTATAAAGCGTTGCGGAATATGATGGTGCTATATAAGTAAGAAAAATAAATAAGTCATTGACTAGCACCGCAGATAAAATGGCTTGTGTGTGTACTACAGTAGAAGGCCCTGTCCTAAAAGCTATCTAAAATGTTTGTACAGATATATACTCCTATCCATATTTATAGCAATTCTTACTCAGTTTAACTTAAATTTAGATTGTAAAAAAAAAAATGGAGGGAGATGCCTAGAAGCAAAAATCAATCTGCCAAGAAGAAATACAGAGGAATCACGCAGTTACTGTCCTGCTCACAATCCCAGAGGGAGTGATGTAAGCAGGTCAATAACTGTTATTTTCAACTGCCCACCTTTGCTGTAATAGGTTGGTCTGCACAAACTAACCAATTACAGTGATTGAAGAGAGAGGCGGGGCTTGGGGGGCCACTGGATCTGTGCTGGGAAGCTCCTATAGGCTGATCAGATTGATTGACCAATAGCAGCGATCATCATGGCTTGGGGCAAAAATTTCCCCCAGATATGGCACCAAGATTGTCTGCTGTCATAGACGATCTTGGCACGCTCCATGAGTCTGGGGACACAGTGACCCGGGACCATTGCGCCATGCTATTATTATGTTCCCATAAGACCCAGGCTGCTGTGCCGTAATAGGACCCGTCATGTAAGGGTTGAAAGGAGTCTATCAGGTCCAAAATGCCTTCCAAATTAATAAGCCTAAGCACTTAACAGCATCAGAAACATAGATTTGTGTCCAATTACCAATGAAGCAACAACAATATAAACAGTTTTACAAAGTGAATGGTAAGGCTCGTTTTAAAGATGACAGAAGTATTTACTAAATGTGTCAGAATTTACTAAAAATGTCAGCAGTGGAGACATGGCCTCTTTAGGGTTACGCTAGGTTCACACCTGCGTTCAGGTTTCCAGTTTGGGACCCCCCAGTATGGAAACCTAATCCATTTAAAAAAGTGGTTATTTGCATTATTGAAGCAGAGAAGGGAATGTAATTCCCAAACTGAGAGACAACACTGGTGTGAACCCAACCTTACCTGGAGAGCCAAACCTGGTATGGAAGTGTATTCATGGTAGCAAAAGGTGAAATTAAGGATAGCTGCACATGACCATGCTTCACCTGTGAAACTTGGTCCATGTGTTATCCAGATTTACCACTTTTAACGTCATGCTGTGAGTGGGACTTCTAGAAACCTAGTTATCTTTGATGGTGGGGTCTCTACCTTACAGCAACATACTATCCCATAGCAATTACAGTACAGGATAGTATGGCGCTGGGAGGCAGGGACTCCTAAGCATCATAGATAACTATACGGCTAGGAGTGCGGCTCCCAGCATGAAACACATGTACCGAGTTTCACAGGTGAAATATGGTTGTGTGCAGCTAATCTTACTAAGGGTGCATTCACACTGAGTATACGCCAGCTTATTCTGAACGTAAAACAGGTTCAGAATCAGCGGCGTATAAAGCAGTTCCCATTCATTTCTATGGGAGCTGGCATACGAGCGCTCCCCATAGAAATGAATGGGCTGCTTTTTTCACTACGAGCACTCCCATTGAAGTGAATGGGATGTGCTGGCATGTACGGCTAGCTCTGCTCATGCTGAGCCGTACATGTGGGCACTTCCCATTCACTTCAATGGGACTGCTCATAGTGAAAGAAGCAGCCCATTCATTTCTATGGGGATTGCTCTTATGCCGGCTCCCATAGAAATGAATTGAACTGCTTTATACGCCGCTGATTCTGAACCTGTTTTACATTCAGAATAAGCTGGCGTATACTCAGTGTGAATGCACCCTAATATAGAAGCCATTCCCCCATTGTGGAGCTTTTAATAGCATGTCTGAGGAGCAGTCTTCTAGTTTAGCTCCCTTATGATGCTCTGACTCCCGATCACAATTCCGGTTCCACTTTTCTCCTCTTGCTTGTCTTCCAAGCATAATCAGAGGAACCCAGGAACCAAATAAATTTTTTTTCTTCATTGACGATGGATGATACAGAATTTCTGAAGTGCTATGGGCTGCTCACAACTATCCATAACAATATGGCTATTGCCTAAGACCATAATCATTCTTACAACACTAATCCACCAGGAATTAAACTTTCAGCTCTATAAATTTATTACCTGGGCAGAAAAATTCTAGCTATTGTAATAATTTCATTTCACATTCACTTTTGATATGTAATTCTTCATATAATACACAATGTGTATGTTTTTCTTTACTTTGCACATGGTTATCATGAGTGGTTGGTTAATGTTCAGTCAAATATCTTCTGGAGAAAAAAAGGTAAAGTTGGCACATATGACCAACACTCATATAACAACAGATAAGACATACATAGTGTAGGGATCATCTCACATGGGGGTCAGCAATGATACAGTTTACACAGTCAGCGGGTTCCAAACTCCAAAAGTGCTTCATTCCAATGCTTCAGCACAAAACAGCATGCAAACAAAACAAACCTAAGCCAGTCCGGCTCTAACTTGACCGCAGGTAGCCTCACCATCCCTGTGCAGGCCTAAACCCTGGCACCAAACGCAGCAGAAAACTGACCTTAAAGGGATTTTTTTTTAAATTGTTTATTTAATGGGTTTTATCAGTAAAGAAGAACAATAAGAACGATAAGCCTGTATCAATCCACCAATCATACAATTATTACAACAGTGTAATACCGAAATAAAACAATATCAGGCAATAAAGTAAGAAGAAAATGATCCACATGTAAAAAAACACCAAGAGGGAGGGACAAGATGAGACAGGAGAACAAGAGGGCAAGAAGGACAAGAGAAAACCACCAACAAGGTAGGGTAGGATCCAGAAAGTAGGATATCACAAAGGCTGAGTGGCCCAAAACGTGTCCCAAAGGTTCCAAATAGCATGAACCTTCTCCTCCTCATTGTTAAGCACAGCTGTCAGATACTCCAGTGACCTGATCCTAGTGTGCAACTCTTCGAGCACAGGGGGAGCCGGCTGGCACCAATGCTTGGCAATCAAGCACCTAACAGAGGTGAGAAGTAAAAAGAGTTGTAGGGCTTGTTTGCGCAGTTTGACGGGGGGGGGGGGGGATGAAGGAGATAGGTACTAGGAGACAAGAGAAAACTAACCTCCATCACCCGTTCCAAAAAATCCTGAACTTGGCACTAATAAGGCCATAGGGAAGGACAGGACAAAAAAAGATGGAAGATATGTGCAGGGCGGGCACCACAATGCCAGCAGCAATCTAGGACAGACCTATCAAAAGAATGGAGAAGAGCCGGCGTATGGTACCAATGCATCAGCATCTTAAAAAAACACAACTCGAAGTCTTAGACACCCTATTCCAAATAAGGGACCAGTCAGAATTCGAGATAGACTACCCCAAGTAGGTCTCCCATCGAGACATATAAGGATGCTAAGGGCAAAATATCGGGATTAGGGTCCAAAAGGAGGCGATAGATATCAGAGACCAATTCCTACATCCCAGTACCAACCTTACAGAGCCTTTCAAACAGCATGGGGTTAGGTGCAACCAACCCCTAGAAAAAAGAGGAAGCGAGATGGGAAATCTTGATGTACGTGAACTCACTGGACCCAGGGAGGCCAAACCCGGACCGTAGCTCATATTTTACCACTAACACGTAGGAATAGTCTTTTAGAAAGGCTATTCTTCTCCTACCTTTAGAAGTCTTCTCCACGCAACTGTTCGTTAGATATTTCCGTTTTTCATCCTTATGCAAATGAGTTTTCTCGCAGCAATGGGGGTGTCCCCTGTGCTGCTTGAAAACTGTCCAGTGTCACCTCATTTTCTTTTGGCATGCTTCTCCACCGTGTCCTCTGCAATGTCTTCTTCCTGCTCTGGTATCTTCAGGATCTAAATCCCAGGCATGTGCAGTCAGCTCTGCCATCGGGCTTTGGGCAGAGCCGACTGGGCATGTCTGTTCAGCCATTTTCTTGTGGTCACTTACATGAGAGTACTGCATGCACTGTACGGTCTTGTTAGTGGCCACAAGAAAATGGCCGCAGATATGTGCAGTCGACTCTGGTTCTAGGAGTGTTGGTTGCTGTTATGTGACTGATAAGGTAAGATAAGATAATCCTTTAATAGTCCCACAGTGGGGAAATTTCAGTATGTTACAGCAGCATAGTAATACAGATACAGGATAATACTCCGTAATATATTAGGGAAGTAGACACACATATGCTGAGAAGAGAAGATATACTAGGAGTCCATAGCAGCTAAAGAACAGCAGAAAAAAAGAAGGAAGACGTCATAGTCATAATCATTAATTTTCTGTGCGGAGTGATCTTCGCTCGGTCTGATGTAGATTATGTAGCCTGATCGCGGTTGGAAGGAAGGACTTGCGATAGCGCTCCTTCTCACATTTGGGGTGAAGCAGGCGGTCACTTACAGTGCTGCCAAGTCCCATCAAGGTCCCATACATGGGGTGGGATTTGTTCTCCCACGTGGAGCTCCCCAGGGACAGTATCCTTCTGTCACCCACCACCTGTACTGGGTCCAGGGGGCTCCCCAGGACAAAACTGGCCCTTCTGATCAGCCTGTCAAGTCTATTTCTGTCCCTGGTTGATATACTGCTCCCCCAGCAGGCCACACCGAAAAAGATGGCTGAAGCAACCACAGAGTTGAAAAAGGCCCTAAGAAGTGGCCCCTGGACTCCGAAGGCCCTCAGCCTCCTGAGCAGGTAGAGTCTGCTGTGACCCTTTCTGTGCAGCGCCTCCAGGTGATCAGCCCAGTCCAGTTTATTATTGAGGAGCACGCCCAGATACTTATAGGTCCTGACGATCTCAATGCATGTCCCTTGGATCTCCACCGGGGTCGGAGCACTGCTCCGTTTACTAAAGTCCACCACCATCTCCTTGGTCTTCCCAGCATTAATCCTGAGGTGGTTCTGCTGGCACCATTCAACAAAATCCCGGTTTAAGTCTCTGTATTCCCTATTGTCACCATCAGTAATGAGGCCTACTATTGCAGAGTCATCGGAGTACTTCTGTAGGTAACAGCTGGATGAGTTGTGCCTAAAGTCAGCAGTGTACTGTGTGAAGAGAAATGGGGCAAGAACTGTACCTTGTGGTGCCCCTGTACTACAGATCACAGTGTCAGATGCACAGTCCCTTGGCGCTCACATTCTGAGAGCGGGTTGTCAGGTAGTCTAGGATCCAGTTGGACAAGTGTTGGTCCACGTTAGACTGTATGTTTACCTTTAAGTACCATATAATACGATATGATTGTTTGATATTTTGCAATGATAAGACTTAATACTTTTGGTTACCACATATTTTTGGGGGTATTGAGATATACACCCAGTCCACCACTTTACCATACACTTTACCACAATGGGCATTAATGATATTACAGTTCATGATGTTCTGTTTCATGACTCTTGCTTCATATAACTGCTTCCTAGCAATCCATAGGGCCATTCTTTACAAATGCTTTTATTGCTACATATAAATTCATTCTAACAACCACCAACAATTCTAACTGTTCCTTTTGTATACCCATTCTGTCTGAGCTTGAAAATAGGAGAAGTCAGGTTGCATTTGACTCACAGATGTCTGTGGCGTAATCCCACCACAAACCCAATGATTTTCACATGCTCGGCATTCTCTAGGATGGGTACATTGGTCATGGGACAACCTGGTGTAATGGAAAATAACGTTACCTCTAATTATGCAGAGAATAGAAAATAGATGAGTGTGACACATGACTAGGGGGTGTCTTCTAGTAATGTGCCCTATGTACAGGAATTCTACTGTTGTTTCTATCTTAGAGGTCATAAAATGCTACGGTCAGCTCTATGTTTCACAAGCTTCTTTAGAACATACAATATGTGGCATGATTCTTTGGATTTTTGCCAAAAAGGCTATACAACTTCAAGTTTGAGAATTGGCATGTGCTATGTACATATTATTCATAACCCAATCTGAAAACAGCTAGGCATGATGGTGTATCACAAAATGGTGTAATGAATGTGCACCTTCAATACTATAACCATAAACTGCTTTTTCAATACAGTAGGTCACATCTAACCCTTTCGCCGAAGCGTAAATTAACATTTCTGGGTCCCAAAACAAAATTTGTAGCAGTGCCATCCACTGACCATAAGCCACTTATGTAACTGGGACGGCAGCTTGGTTTGACCCAAACGCAGATGTGAATAGGGCCGTAACACACAATAGCAACAGTTTATGGTGGAAACAAACACCTGAAATTTCCCTTTAAAATTACCTTATTTTTTTGTAAATTAACTGAAAAATAAGAAAAACCATAATCTTTTAAAATATTTGAAATACACCTAACTTTTTGGAAATCAGTACGAATAATTGAAAAACTGCTTTATCTATGAAACCTGTCATTAAATGTCTTGAGACAGTTTTGTCTAGATATTTTAGCCTATTGTTAAATGTCTGACTTGTCACACAGTCATTGGCGGCTATTATGTTATGTAACTACGGTTGGCTGTGTTAGGAGGTGACTCAGCTGGTATTTCTATGGGAGACACAA
Source organism: Leptodactylus fuscus (assembly GCF_031893055.1). Taxonomy (NCBI): domain Eukaryota; kingdom Metazoa; phylum Chordata; class Amphibia; order Anura; family Leptodactylidae; genus Leptodactylus; species Leptodactylus fuscus. Next base: position 91,208,900 of record NC_134266.1, on the reverse strand, counting down.
AACAAAGCATAACAGATTGCAACACATAACAGAATGCTGTTCTCATATTTTAGTCTGTAACAATGGGTGCACACAGGCAAAGAGTTGGGTGGAGCAGTTCTTTTACCACTATATACTGCATACCTGAGACAGGTTTTAAATGTATGCTGCATACAAAGGTACATGTAGCAAAGTGTAACTTTAGAAACAGTGTCAAACTAGAATGTCTAGGGCCCACCAGAGGAATTCTTTCTAGGGGCCCAGCACTAGGACCCAGTGAAGGACTGAAAGCCTTAGGGCTCACCCAACAGCTTCCTGCTAATAGACTACATCATGCCTCTTTCACTAAAATTATACATATGTACTGACTATCTGGTGTTACTGAATATGTTTGCAGTATAGTTATCCCCTATAGTACTGTGCAGACCCCATGGCCAATTATGCATAGTACCGCACTACACATATGTGCAAGATTTATAGTGAGGGAGCAGTGAGGAAGACATAGCATGTGGTTGCCAGCAAAAATTTTGAGCCCACCTCCCAAAATATAATGCTCCACATGGTATATAATGCTCCACAGTGTTCTCCACAGTATAAAATGCTCCCCTGAGCCCCCCAACAGTAGCATATAAAGCTCTACACAGTATAATATGCTCCCTAGAGCTATGACACAGTATAATACCCCTTAGTGTCCTCATGCAGTATAATATGCTCTCCTGCAGCCCCACACAATATAATATGCCCCACATAGTATAAAAGGCTCCCCACAGCACCCTTCCCCCCCCCCTCAATATAATGCTCCACAGTGGTCACCACACAGTATAATAAGTTCTCCACAGTGCCCCCAGTATAAAGCTCCACAGTAAACTCAGGGTATAATATGCTCACAAGAAGCCCCGCACAATATAATATGCTCCATGGTGGCACCACACAGTATAATAGACTCCCCACACTGCCCCCCAGTATATGCTCCACACAGTATAATATGCTCCATGGTGGCACCACACAGTATAACAGACTCCACACCCTGCCCCCAGTATAAAGCTCCACAGTGGCACTACACAATATAATATGCTCCCCAGAGACCCCACCCCAATATAATGCTCCACAGATGCCCCAAACTGTATATTATGTTCTCTAGAGCCTGCTCTTCATCACAGTATAATGCTCCACAGTGGCCCATACACAGTACATTATACTCTCCACCGTCCCCCCACCAGTATAATACTCCACAGTGGCCCCAAACTGTATATTATGTTCTCTAGAGCCTGCCATTCATCACAGTATAATGCTCCACAGTGGCCCAAACACAGTACAATATGCTCCCCACAGTCCCCCACCAGTATAATACTCCACAGTGGCCCCTACACAGTATAGTATGCTCCCCACAATTCCCCACAGTATAATGCTCCACAGTGGCTCCACACAATATAATATACTACCCCAGAGGCTCCCCAGTATAATATGTTCCCCACGGTGGCCCCACACAGTGTAATATGCTTCTCAGAAGGTTACTAGTATAATGCTCCAAAGTGCCCCCCAGTATAATGCTCCACAGTGGCCCCACACAATAGAATATGCTACCAAGAGGGGCCCCCCCAGTATAATATTGGTGAATGTCCCCCTCCAATTGCCACAGTTTAAATGTCCCCACCAGCTAACCCCACTGTTTAATGTCTCTCTCCAGCTGCCTCAATTTAATGTACCTATCTAGTTGCCCCCAGTTTAAACTGGGGTAGCTGGAGGGGGGCATTAAACTGTAGGTGTACCAGGAGAGAAGCTTTATACTGTGGGGTCAATTTGAAGAGAACATTATAACGTGGGGACATACATTATTAGGGTGACTGTAGGAGCATTATACTGTGTAGGGAGTATAAAGAAAAATGCATGGGAATGGGCAGAGTTCATTTAAAAGTGAGCGGAGTTAAATTTGCCGCAGTGCGCATAGTGCGCCACATGGTTTATTCTTCTTTGTGTCCTCTGAAAGTTTGGAGGTATGACAGCTGGTATATGAGTGGCCACAAATAAGTGATAGATAAGTAATAAACGTTTTACTCATGTCAATTTGCTAATGTTTATTAATCCATTCACTCTACATTTCTTCTACCCTGGGACTTGTAGTACCTGTAGTTTTAATGAGGAATCATATAACAAATATCCAATGTAAAGAAGCATGAAATGATAAAACTCAACAGACTACATTGTAAGTCAATAGGAACTGTTGGATAAAGGTGGTGTCTGCCATTAGCCGAAGCCAACACTATGTTGTGGTTTTCATTTCTAACAGAATCCACAATGCAGATGTGAGCAGAGTCTTAATTTGTATTTTTTGAGAGTTCAAGTTTGTTAAAAATTGTATTGAGACTACAATTAATGTTGTATACAGTACAGACCAAAAGTTTGGCCACACCTTCTCATTCAAAGAGTTTTCTGTATTTTCATGACTATGAAAACTGGAGATTCACACTGAAGGCATCAAAACTATGAATTAACACATGTAGAATTATATACTTAACAAAAAAGTGTGAAACAACTGACAATATGTCTTATATTCTAGGTTCTTCAAAGTAGCCACCTTTTGCTTTGATTACTGCTTTGCACACTCTTGGCATTCTCTTGATAAGCTTGAAGAGGTATTCACCTGAAATGGTTTTCACTTCACCGGTGTGCCCTGTCAGGTTTAATAAGTGGGACTTCTTGCCTTTTAAATGGGGTTGTGACCATCAGTTGTGTTGTGCAGAAGTCAGGAGGATACACAGCTGATAGTCCTACTGAATAGACTGTTAGAATTTGTATTATGGGAAGAAAAAAGCAGCTAAGTAAAGAAAAACGAGTGGCCATCATTATTTTAAGAAATGAAGGTCAGTCAGTCCGAAAAATTGGGAAAACTTTGAAGGTGTCCCTAAGTGCAGTTGCAAAAATCATCAAGCGCTACAAAGAAACTGGTTCACATGAGGACCGCTCCAGGAAAGGAAGACCAAGAGTCACCTCTGCTGAAGAGGATAAGTTCATCTGAGTCACCAGCCTCAGAAATCGCAGGTTAACAGCAGCTCAGACTAGAGATCAGGTCAATGCCACACAGAGTTCTAGCAGCAGACACATCTCTACAACAACTGTTAAGAGGAGACTTTGTGCAGCAGGCCTTCATGGTAAAATAGCTGCTAGAAAACCACTGCTAAGGACCGGCAACAAGCAGAAGAGACTTGTTTGGGCTAAAGAACACAAGGAATGGACATTAGACCAGTGGAAATCTGTGCTTTGGTCTAATGAGTCCAAATTTGAGATCTTTGGTTCCAACCACAGATCACCAGACCTGAACCCAATTGAGATGGTTTGGGGTGAGCTGGACTGCAGAGTGAAGGCAAAAGTGCCAACAAGTGCTAAGCATCTCTGGGAACTCCTTCAAGACTGTTGGAAGACCATTTCAGGTGACTACCTCTTGAAGCTCATCAAGAGAATACCAAGAGTGTGCAAAGCAGTAATCAAAGCAAAAGATGGCTACTTTGAACAACCTAGAGTATAAGACATATTTTCAGTTGTTTCACACTTTTTTGCTAAGTATATAATTCCACATGTGTTAATTCACAGTTTTGATGCCTTCAGTGTGAATCTACAATTTCCATAGTCATGAGAATACAGAAAACTCTTTGAATGAGGTGTGTCCAAACGTTTGGTTTGTACTGTATGTATGATATGCATATTGCAGTACTGCATGATTAAGGCTAGGTTCACACTCTTCAGTTTATGGTTCTGATTCCGCGCTTTCCATTTGCATCCACCAAAATTTACTAGGATATTATGAAGACTGAAATTTTCTTTCTCCACTCAGAAACAGCAAATATGATGTTCTTTGTGATTTGCAGCGCTCACTGGATGTAAAGGATTGTGCCTCTTACCATGATTGACAGGAGACCCACTGAGTCTCTGTGACCCAAGGCCCACCCAAACCTGGAGCCAGCAACTATATTTACCTAACTGTTCGCACGAACCAAGGGGGAAAACAACCAGCTGGTACATCAACCTTGCAACAAATATTGGCACGCAGAGTGTCTACAGGTCTTTATTGAATTGTATGGACTCTGTGTGTTAAAAGGGCTCTATCATTGGGAAAAGTCATTTTTGGCTAAGCACATACATGCATAGCCTTTAGAAAGGTTATTCCACACGTACCTTTTGTATGTAAATCGCCTCAGTAGTCTTTGAATATTTTTATTCATATGCTAATTAGCTTTCTCTGTGCACTCCGGAAGTGTCTGTGATCACAGTCTGCTATTCTCTATGTGTGTGAGAGCAGAGAGATGAGTCATCAGCAGCAGCAGCCTCTGCTGTACATACACATAGAGAATAGCAGAGAGGAGAGCACGGTGATACTTCCAGTGCACAGAGAAGGCTAATTAGCATATGAATAAAACGGACTTATTCAAAAACTACTGAGGTGATTTACATACAAAAGGTAGGTGTGAAATAGCCTTTCTAAAGGCTATGCAAGTATGTGCTTAGCTAAAAATGACTTTAACCAATGATAGAGCCCCTTTAAGAGGCTCAGGAGTTTCCCAATAAATAATGAATGGTATACAGTACAAACTACAAATACATATAGACATTGAAAGTGGTTGCCTGAACATTTTATATTGATGGAATATCCTAAGGATAAGCCATCAATATATTGTCAATGAGGAGTTTGACACCTGGCAACCTTGCCAATCAGCTTTTTAAAGGGGCAGCAGTACACAGACATTGTTATGCACTGCAACACCTGTACTCGACTGCTGACTCTAGAGGCCAAAACAGGCCTGAGCTGCTTTAGGCTAAGGCCCCATGGGTCGGAAATGCTTCGCTAAAGCGCTGTGGGAACAACCGCGACGTGAACGCAACGCGGTTCTTCCCGCAGTACTTTGAACCAAAAGTCCACAGAGTTTTCCTCCGCGTACTTTCTATTAGAATTAGATTTACGGGAAAGCCACTGGCATTTCCGTAGATATAATTGACATGCTGCATTTTTCAAAACTGCAACGGTTTTGGAAATCGCAGCGTGAATCCCATCCACTTTGCATGAATCCCATCCACTTTGCAAGTACTGTAAAATGCCGCGATTTTTACTGAGGCCCCATGTTGCAGAAATGCAGCTTCTTTTGTTGCAGATTTTGCTGCGGTTATTTTTAGTCAAAGCCAAGAGTAGCTACAAAAGGAATGGGAAATATAGAGGAAGTTCTTATACTTCTTCCTTCTCTTCAATCCACTCCTGGCTTTGGCTCAAAAACCACAACAAAACCTGCAACAACAAAAAAAGCTGTGTTTCCGCAATGTGGGGCATCACTCTGGATTTAAGTAAGGTTAGTGCTCTTACAATATGTAATTGGTGAGAGTGAAGATAGGCTATCAATATACAATTTGCTGAAAGCTCCTTTAATGTATTGCATTAATGAGTTAACACACAGTTCTAAAAAATGTACAATTAATTTCCTAATCACAAAACAAAGAGGACTGGTATCTGAATTAATTTTGTCATATGTTTCCTTGAAGAAGTCCCTACCTGCTAGACCAAATCAGAAAATAATACTTCCTCATTTATCTCAGATATATAATGATATGGTTCTTCTTAGTAGGGTTACTATTGTGCTACCATACTGTATATAACAAGATTTTGGCAAGTTGCCAGTATCTTAGATTAGAGAATACAATATCATTTTTTAGTCTTGAATGGGTATTGCCATGGACATAATAATAATTACATTTGTAGACGACTAAAAGTTTTGATTCAATATATGCAAGGATATAAAAGTATAAAACATGTCTAATGTAATGTCACAAGCAGAAATCTCTCTACATTATTGTAAAAGACAACTGATGGGGAGTTGAAGAGCAGCCCATGTCGTACTTTGATCCTCCAACCATTACAAAGGGCAGCACTTCTACCAATGTAGATGGCCCATCTCGACACACCTAGATAAGTTCTTGGAAGTTCTGAACATGAGCCAAATGGTGCACCTTTGAATATAGTGGTGCTATGTAGAGATGAGCGAACAGTGTTCTATCGAACACATGTTCGATCGGATATCAGGGTGTTCGCCATGTTCGAATCGAATCGAACACCATGTGGTAAAGTGCGCCAAAATTCGATTCCCCTCCCACCTTCCCTGGCGCCTTTTTTGCACCAATAACAGCGCAGGGGAGGTGGGACAGGAACTACGACACTGGGGGCATTGAAAAAAATTGGAAAAAGTCATTGGCTGCCGAAATCAGGTGACCTCCATTTTAGACGAATAGTGGATTTCAAATCCGGGTCATATGAGAATGTGAACTTTGTGACTATGAGACAGGGATAGCTGTACAGGCAGGGATAGCTAGGGATAACCTTTATTTAGGGGGGAATGTTATTAAAAATAACTTTTTGGGGCTCTATCGGGTGTGTAATTGTGATTTTTGTGAGATAAACTTTTTCCCATAGGGATGCATTGGCCAGCGCTGATTGGCCGAATTCCGTACTCTGGCCAATCAGTGCTGGCCAATGCATTCTATTAGCTTGATGAAGCAGAGTGTGCACAAGGGTTCAAGCGCACCCTCGGCTCTGATGTAGCAGAGCCGAGGCTGCACAAGGGTTCAAGCGCACCCTCGGCTCTGATGTAGGAGAGCCGAGGGTGCACTTGAACCCTTGTGCACCCTCAGCTCTGCTACATCAGAGCCGAGGGTGCGCTTGAACCCTTGTGCACACTCTGCTTCATCAAGCTAATAGAATGCATTGGCCAGCGCTGATTGGCCAATGTATTCTATTAGCCTGATGAAGTAGAGCTGAATGTGTGTGCTAAGCACACACATTCAGCTCTACTTCATCGGGCTAATAGAATGCATTGGCCAGCGCTGATTGGCCAGAGTACGGAACTCGACCAATCAGCGCTGGCTCTGCTGGAGGAGGCGGAGTCTAAGATCGCTCCACACCAGTCTCCATTCAGGTCCGACCTTAGACTCCGCCTCCTCCGGCAGAGCCAGCGCTGATTGGCCGAATTCCGTACTCTGGCCAATCAGCACTGGCTAATGCATTGTATTGGCTTGATGAAGCAGTGCTGAATGTGTGTGCTTAGCACACACATTCAGCTCTACTTCATCGGGCTAATAGAATGCATTGGCCAGCGCTGATTGGCCGAATTCCGTACTCTGGCCAATCAGCACTGGCTAATGCATTGTATTGGCTTGATGAAGCAGTGCTGAATGTGTGTGCTTAGCACACACATTCAGCTCTACTTCATCGGGCTAATAGAATGCATTGGCCAGCGCTGATTGGCCGAATTCCGTACTCTGGCCAATCAGCACTGGCTAATGCATTGTATTGGCTTGATGAAGCAGTGCTGAATGTGTGTGCTTAGCACACACATTCAGCTCTACTTCATCGGGCTAATAGAATGCATTGGCCAATCAGCGCTGGCCAATGCATTCTATTAGCGTGAACTGAGTTTGCACAGGGGTTCTAGTGCACCCTCGGCTCTGCTACATCAGATTGCTACATCTGATGTAGCAGTGCCGAGTGTGCATCAGATGTGTAGTTGAGCAAAACTGACTCAGCACTGCTAAGTCTGCATTCGCATAGGAATGCATTGGCCAGCCTTCGGCCAATCAGCGCTGGCTCTGCCGGAGGAGGCGGAGTCTAAGGTCGGACCTGAATGGAGACTGGTGTGGAGCGATCTTAGACTCCGCCTCCTCCAGCAGAGCCAGCGCTGATTGGCCGAATTCCGTACTCTGGCCAATCAGCACTGGCTAATGCATTGTATTGGCTTGATGAAGCAGTGCTGAATGTGTGTGCTTAGCACACACATTCAGCTCTACTTCATCGGGCTAATAGAATGCATTGGCCAGCGCTGATTGGCCGAATTCCGTACTCTGGCCAATCAGCACTGGCTAATGCATTGTATTGGCTTGATGAAGCAGTGCTGAATGTGTGTGCTTAGCACACACATTCAGCTCTACTTCATCGGGCTAATAGAATGCATTGGCCAATCAGCGCTGGCCAATGCATTCTATTAGCGTGAACTGAGTTTGCACAGGGGTTCTAGTGCACCCTCGGCTCTGCTACATCAGATTGCTACATCTGATGTAGCAGTGCCGAGTGTGCATCAGATGTGTAGTTGAGCAAAACTGACTCAGCACTGCTAAGTCTGCATTCGCATAGGAATGCATTGGCCAGCCTTCGGCCAATCAGCGCTGGCTCTGCCGGAGGAGGCGGAGTCTAAGGTCGGACCTGAATGGAGACTGGTGTGGAGCGATCTTAGACTCCGCCTCCTCCAGCAGAGCCAGCGCTGATTGGCCGAATTCCGTACTCTGGCCAATCAGCACTGGCTAATGCATTGTATTGGCTTGATGAAGCAGTGCTGAATGTGTGTGCTTAGCACACACATTCAGCTCTACTTCATCGGGCTAATAGAATGCATTGGCCAATCAGCGCTGGCCAATGCATTCTATTAGCGTGAACTGAGTTTGCACAGGGGTTCTAGTGCACCCTCGGCTCTGCTACATCAGATTGCTACATCTGATGTAGCAGTGCCGAGTGTGCATCAGATGTGTAGTTGAGCAAAACTGACTCAGCACTGCTAAGTCTGCATTCGCATAGGAATGCATTGGCCAGCCTTCGGCCAATCAGCGCTGGCTCTGCCGGAGGAGGCGGAGTCTAAGGTCGGACCTGAATGGAGACTGGTGTGGAGCTATCTTAGACTCCGCCTCCTCCAGCAGAGCCAGCGCTGATTGGTCGAGTTCCGTACTCTGGCCAATCAGCACTGGCCAATGCATTTCTATGGGGAAAAGTTAGCTTGCGAAAATCGCAAACTGACAGGGATTTCCATGAAATAAAGTGACTTTTATGCCCCCAGACATGCTTCCGCTGCTGTCCCAGTGTCATTCCAGGGTGTTGGTATCATTTCCTGGGGTGTCATAGTGGACTTGGTGACCCTCCAGACACGAATTTGGGTTTCCCCCTTAACGAGTTTATGTTCCCCATAGACTATAATGGGGTTCGAAACCCATTCGAACACTCGAACAGTGAGCGGCTGTTCGAATCGAATTTCGAACCTCGAACATTTTAGTGTTCGCTCATCTCTAGTGCTATGATCTGCTGCTGTGAGATCCTCAATCTGTGAAATCCTCAACTTTGATGGGTCTGCGGTTCTCCATAGCCTATGTACCTTATATCTTAATATCTTTTTAGCTTAATGTCTATTAATATCTCAGTGGTTGGTTGTATTTGTATTCAGGGGTTGGGTGCATTTATGTATATTAATTTTTGTTTTATTATTTTTGTTGGATTATAATAACCCATTGTTGTTACCAATGATAATAATAACATTTTCAGAATGTTACCAATTTATTTTTATCAGGTAAATAAGAACTATACCAGGTATCTAGATTTCTTGCATTGCATTTTGGGGAATTTCTTAAATGACCAACACTGGAAAATGGATGTGGAAGTAGCACAACATTAACGCAGGGCAGCGGCGTTTTGCACCACGTAGTAGACAGTACAGAAGAATGAGACTGGCAGAGACGTCTCAGCCAGTCAGATTTACTATAACTCAAGTGAGATATAGGTGAAAACTATGCCAGCCCCTGGCTAGTATGGATCTCAATTCTGATGTACGGGACCTCCCGAGATAAGTCAGAAATATTAAGAGTATGGAGCACAGGAAATCTATTTCAGGAAATCCATTTTAATAAATTGTCCATGTTATGGTTATACACTGGTATTAAAGGGAGTCTATGTAGTGACATAGGAAACACACCTTTTTTGTGACAAAGTACAATTTTTCTGTTGAGAACATCAACTTGTAATCCATATGTAAATAAGATAATGGGTGCTCCTGGGATATGGCTGCCCCTAAGATAGATATAGAAAAGTGCCAGTAATACTACAGGTGAAAACAGGCGTTCTAACAGATTCATCCGCATATTCCACTAAAAGCCACAGAAGCATATAACCCCTCGTTCACATCTGCGTTTGGTAATCCATTCCTGGAGTCCGCATAGGACCCCAAAACAGAATACAAAACACATTGGCAAGTGGTGTGCAGTGAAAGCACATGGACCCCATAGACTATAATGGGGTCCGTGTGCTCTCTGCGCGCTGCCCGCACAAATCATGCGGGCATGAAAGTAGATCACTAAGTACTTTTCTGTCCACATGTTCTGTGCGGACAGCACGCGGAGAGCACATGGACCCCATTATAGTCTATGGGGTCTGTGTGCTTTCACTGCACACCACTTGCCAATGCGTTCGGTATTCCATTTGAGGGGGTCCCCATGCAGACTCGCCGAACAGATTACTAAACACAGATGTGAACAAAGGGTAAAAGTGGTTTAGAAGCGACTTTGTTGATGGCAGACTCCCTTTAAGGAAGGTTGGTAATCCCTAGCTATGACATATTATCATGTTAACATTATTGTTCAAATTCCCCTCATGAATTCCCCATGGAAGCTTCCCTTTGTGTTTCTGAGAAATGTTACTTTTTATGCAATGCCCAATCTTCTTCTGTCCAGCAGATCTTCACCTATTAGTCTTCTCATGAATAAGACTTTGCCATTAGGAAGTTAGCTACATCAACAAATCTAACCACGTTAACCCTTTAGACTTCTCTAGTTTTGCATTGTCTTCTTTAACAGTCTGTATATTTTAATATTAGCATACTCAACGTAATATCCGAACCTCTGAGATTTTCTGACAATTACAGTATAGGTAAAGCTGCATTAATAACCTAATGTGACCCACTTTAATAGTTTATGATTCATAATCATACAGTTTCTGACAATGTAGTGACAGTCCTGTGTCCTGACTTTCCTTCTGCTTTCTGCCATCATGCTCCAACCTATTTACCTCCTTATGACTGCCGACAGTCACAGCTTGAGAGTCGAGAGCATAAAGATTGCTGCACACACCAAGACGTTATTTCTTTGTGAAGCAGTTTTCTATAAATACACATATATCTGTAACAAAAAAGCAATATTTCACAAATATTTTTGTAACAGCTCCATGTATAGTAGTAGATGAAGAAAATGGAATTTTAGATTGCAACGTTTCGGTCGTATAGACCTTCGTCTGGCTAGATCTAAAAATAAAATGTATACAAAGCATACATTATAAATCATCACTATGGCAACCAAAAAAATAACATATAGGTATATTGCTGAGATATATTGCATCTAATTAAGTATTTCAATTATGTATGCATTAATAAAGAAATACAAAATAATAGGGAGACAAGAAATGTATTTTATATTTCATTATTTTATATTTCTTTACTTATGCATGCATACTTGATCTACTACCTAAGCTACATTATATGTCAGCAGTATACCTATATGTTGCATTTGTATACATTTCATTTTTATATCTAGCCGGACGAAGGTATATATGATCGAAACGTTGCAATTTTGTGATCTACAATTCCATTTTCTTCATGTACTATTATATATGACGTTACAAAAATATTTGCAAAATATCACATTTTGTTACGGATATATCTGTAATTAAAGAAAACCTCTTCCCAAAGAAATAACCTCTTGGTGTCTGCAGCAATCTTTATGCTCTTAAATCTGAGTTGGAGAACTGTTATCTAACACCATCACTGCCTAACAAGAAGTGTGCAGTACCAGTGATATAACTAGCATGCTGCAATCTTGGTCCCCAAGACTTCCCCATGAGCCCACTAAATACTATATGGTATGGGTATGAGAGCCTGCGTTAAGATCTTTTCATCCCCTTATTTTTTATTTTTTTTTACTCGAGTACCTTAGGGCACAAGAAGAAGTGTGCCAGACACAATAAGGAGTTCAGAGCTTCTGACCCTTTGAATGTATGGGAGCCTTGGAACAAAGTTATGCCAAGATGTTTGTACAACTCCCACAAAAATAAATAGAGGTTCCAGAAACAACATAGAACAGCCACATTCAGCTGTTTCTGTAACTCCTGGTCACCTCAACAGCTGAAGACACGGATAGAGCCACAGCAAGAAAGGCTGATATGAGAATAAGGCTGGGTTCACACTACTGCCGCTGCCCACCCAGGGGTTTCCGTCCTAAACCCCGGGGAAATGGAACAGGGGACAACTTGTCTGCAGTCCGCTTTAAAACCCTTTCATTTGAACAGGTTTTTAAAGGTGACCGCCGGTGTCCATATGTGGCCTCTCTGCCTGGACACAAAGTTGTACATGCAGAACTTTGTGTCCATGCAAAACAAAAGGTTTCCAGGTGGAGAGGCTGCATACGGACACCGGTGGTCACTTTTAAAAACACATTCAAATGAATGGGTTTTAAAGGTGACTGCCAGCAATCCGTCCCCTGTCCAGTTTCTCCAGAATTTAGGACGGAAACCCCGGGGTGAACAGCGGCGGTAGTGTGAACGCTGCTTAAGCCTTTGTTTACAACTTCTAAGCAATTACATTTTTTAACAGTTGTAAAAATTACTAAAGGGGTAGTCCAAGGAGTAGTAATGTGATCCAAGGCAGTGTGCGGTTCCCTGGGTCACTCTGCCTCCCTTCCTTTTCCGAATTCACAGGTAATTCATTCAATCATATAGTAAAGGAGAAGCTGCTCTTCTGTATCCTGTGGCATGTATCCAACTGGATGTCTCCCCGCTAGCTACAACTAGGAAACATTACTAGCCACCAGGGGCGTAACTTGAGGGGGTGCAGAGGGTACAGTGGTACCGAGGCCAAGTAAACTTAGGGGACCCATAAGCACTGGTATCAGTATAGAGATTGCAGCTTCCATCTGACCCATAAACCAAGGAGACCCACAGATTACCCAAATCACACTAAGGTTGATTAAAATCCTTATCACCCATAACCATCACTATCAAGAATTCGCTGTAGGGATGAGGTAGGGGCCCCAGACAAAAGATTGCACCGAGGCCCACAAGACTTTAGTTATGCCACTGCTAGCAACAATGGTACGAATGTTGTGGCTGAATTGTGTGAGCAGCAGAAGGCATTAAGTGAATACAGTGAATCAGTGAATCAAAGTATATCAAAATTCAAAATGATACTATTGCAACAAATGTAATCTATTCAAATATTTATCAGTTAATTTGTATATATTTTGCTATCTATGTACTGCATGTATATATATGCTCATACAAACTAAACATATGAAGAGTATGTAAACCACTTTCAACCCAACTTCTATTTATGAAATGAGAGTATGTGTACCTGGAGGTAAAGACTACATTACAAGAACTCATGCTGTTGTGACATTACAGTATGGTCTGTGCACGATTTAGAGCTCTCCGATCACATGTAATAGCTGCTGGCATCTTATAGTCTGCTCCTCCCATGAGCTGTGGTAGGAGTGGAGAGAACAGTGTTGTGCTGCTGTCAGTATAGGAAGACTCTATAAGAAGAGAGGGATGGTGGAAAGTTGTGACAGACAGTGTATAGGAGCCGAAGAAGGAGAAATACAATGCATTTTATAAAGGGAAACAGGTTGCTGCTATAAAGACTCTTCTAATATATAACATAGGGCAGCTGCACCCGTCATTTTACTGCAGAGCACAAGTGACGTGGAGGCCTCTGACAACAAGATTCCTAGATGACTTACTGACTTGAAGAATTTCCTCATTCTCGGTGTCTGCTCAAGTCCAAGAAAGTATAAAGAATAGCTTTTGGTGAGTAACTCAGAAACCAGATGGCTTTTTACTTGCTTTATAAGGAAAGTTTGCACCCGAAGGTACAACAAGTACAATATGTTGCTTGATTTTGTAAGAATATAAAGTAAATGAATTCCATGATTCTGTATATCATATAGAAAAATGTAAATCTATACAACTTCTCCCTTTAGTACTATAGCAGCTAGTGTAAACCTTGGTTTTTAGTACATAAGAAATCGCATTGTAGATCTTATCAGTGTTCAAGGAAAGAAAAGGTTATATAGTGAGGCTCTCCTTTAGGGTATGTTTTTGGATGGAAAATTGACAGTGTATTAAAGGGAGCCTATAAGCTCCCACACACATACACAACTGCTACCACCAGGTTGCAGAGCAAATGACAGTGATAGACATGAAATCTTTGTGACGTCTGTCATTCTAGTAGATTTGGAATAAAACATCTTTGTTATGAATTGCACCTGAGACAACTGGTCCATTAGGATTGTCCTGTAGCTATCTAGGGCACTGCTCTTGCTATTCAGACCCCTACCATCTCATGTATCACCCCTTGCTGAGGAGTCGATCCTCCAACTGCTATGACATCACCTAAGTAGTAAGATCAGTGCTCCAAGCACTGAAGGCCCACCCCTAAGGCTCCAAATGCCTCATTTGCATAAAATAATTAAAAAAAAAAAAAAGTTTTTCTCCAAATCTATAAAAGTGACATACATAACTAAGGTGTGTTATTCCTTACTGTAATGTACTGTAAGGTATAGTGGTGGCAGTTGAAGAGGCAACTGACTCCATTTAAAGCAGCATTTGGTTAAGAAATCTTATCTATAAACTGTGGGTAAAAACTGCACAGAATCCACATGAAAATGTTCCAGCAGTGCAGATTTTTGGATGAATATGTGAAATCAGACACATGCAGGTTTTGCCTCACATTTTGTGAATCTGCAACTGTTTTTTTCTATCAGTGTTTAAAGCAGTTGTCCAGCCACCAAATATTATTTTACACCTGTATAAGTGCCATAAAGAACAATCCAACCACACATATAGAATAATAAAATATAATAATACTTTATTAATTTACACTAAAAAGGTAACATACAAATATACTGACAACAATTACAATGGGGGTGTATATAGCCACATGTACCAGATTACCTGTATACTGCATAGAGAGGTGGGAAAATAAAGGAACAATACCACCAATAGACCAGTAGTTATCCATGGTCAGTGTCCCCTGACAAAGCCCATTTGTGGGTGAAACACGCGTCGGGCGTTCCTGATACTGCTTAGGTATGTGTGGGAGATATTAACAATATAAGTGCAGGTTATTGTGGTGACAACACTCTCTGTGTTATTATGGTTGGTTTACTACTATCAAGGTGATTCCCTCACCATGAGATACTGTTTGATATTGGTATATGATTAGAGTCTTGTCCCCTTTATATTGGTGGTATTGTTCCTTTATTTTCCTACCTCTCTATGCAGTATACTGGTAATCTGGTACATGTGGCTATATACACCCCCATTGTAATTGTTGTCAGTATATTTTT
Organism: Leptodactylus fuscus; assembly: GCF_031893055.1. Taxonomy (NCBI): domain Eukaryota; kingdom Metazoa; phylum Chordata; class Amphibia; order Anura; family Leptodactylidae; genus Leptodactylus; species Leptodactylus fuscus. The sequence continues at coordinate 91,193,744 of NC_134266.1, read as the reverse complement.
GTACATTTGTATGTTACCTTTTTAGTGTAAATTAATAAAGAATTATTATATTTTATTATTCTATATGTGTGGCTGGATTGTTCTTTATGGCTCTATATGGAATTCCCACACTAAAGTGTTAATATTAGCCTTGGTTGTATTCATTATATTGTTACCTGTATAAGTGGTTTATAAATTTCATGTAATACCGACACCCCACCACCCCCCTGGTTCTCCCGAGATGGACCCAAAGTTCCTTTCTCTACACAAAGTATACCCCAATTTTATATGGTACATGGAAGAGACCCCATGATAGATTTTGTATTTCATGTGATAACGCAAACCTTAATGAATGAATAATTAATTAATTAATTAGTTAGCTAATTAACCATAATTGATTATCACATGAAATATTTGCATGATGTCATCTCTACATGACTGATGTTAACCTCCACAGTGGCAGCATGGGAACAATGGAGGATTTTAATTTAATTCCATTGGCTATTCTCAGATAATATTCTGAAAATCTTGGACTACCCCTTTAAGGAATTACAAATATGAAGACATGGTTTTGATGATTAAGATACCAATATCAAATCATGAATCTGTATATTAATATTTTTTTCTTGAAATTTTCACAGTAGTTCTACATACTAGAACTTCGATTTTACTGGATTTATCAGAAAAACAAAGGAAAAACATTTTTCAGTTCATCATCCATGGTAAGAGTCCAGTTATGCTTGATGTTCAGACATGTAAATTAAAGGGATTCTATCATGAGAATCCCTTTTTTTAACTAAATAAAGGCTATTCTTCTGTTACCTTTCTTTTTGTGATCCGTACCGCCATTCCTGAGGAATATCCTCTTTCTTCCATATGTAAATGAGTTCTCAAACACCATATTGGGCGTCCCCTGTGTTGTCTGAAAACTCTCCTATGTCTTCTTCTCCGGACCAACTCTTTGCCGGGTCATCGGCTGCATCTTCAGCCAAAAGCGCCAACTGTGCATGTTAACATTGGCCTGTTCGGCCAATGGACATGTGCAGTTCATAATTCAGGCTATAATGAAAAAAAACATGGGCTGCTATCCTTTGTAAAATAGCAAATGCAGTGTAGTTAAATGTTTTGTTTATCTATTTTTTACATAAATTAACAATATTTTGCCATATTGCCCGAAGCTGATGTGAACTCTGCCTAAACAAGTGTCTTTTTATTTTATCATTAAACAGTTATATTTATAAAATTGGTAATACAGTACAGACCAAAAGTTTGGACACACCTTCTCATTCAAAGAGTTTTCTGTATTTTCATGACTATGAAAATTGTAGATTCACACTCAAGGCATCAAAACTATGAATTAACACATGTGGAATTATATACTTAACAAAAAAGTGTGAAACAACTGAAAATCTGTCTTATATTCTAGGTTCTTCAAAGTAGCCACCTTTTGCTTTGATTACTGCTTTGCACACTCTTGGTATTCTCTTGATGAGCTTCAAGAGGTAGTCACCTGAAATGGTCTTCCAACAGTCTTGAAGGAGTTCCCAGAGATGCTTAGCACTTGTTGGCACTTTTGCCTTCACTCTGCGGTCCAGCTCACCCCAAACCATCTCGATTGGGTTCAGGTCTAGTGACTGTGGAGGCCAGGTCATCTGGCGTAGCACCCCATCACTCTCCTTCTTCGTCAAATAGCCCTTACACAGCCTGGAGGTGTGTTTGGGGTCATTGTCCTGTTGAGAAATAAATGATGGTCCAACTAAACGCAAACTGGATGGAATAGCATGCCGCTGCAAGATGCTGTGGTAGCCATGCTGGTTCAGTATGCCTTCAATTTTGAATAAATCTCCAACAGTGTCACCAGCAAAGCACCCCCACACCATCACACCTCCTCCTCCATGCTTCATGGTGGGAATCAGGCATGGAGAGTCCATCCGTTCACCTTTATTGTGTCGCACAAAGACATGGTGGTTGGAACCAAAGATCTCAAATTTGGACTCATCAGACCAAAGCACAGATTTCCACTGGTCTAATGTCCATTCCTTGTGTTCTTTAGCACAAACAAGTCTCTTCTGCTTGTTGCCTGTCCTTAGCAGTGGTTTTCTAGCAGCTATTTTACCATGAAGGCCTGCTGCACAAAGTCTCCTCTTAACAGTTGTTGTAGAGATGTATCTGCTGCTAGAACCCTGTGTGGCATTGACCTGGTCTCTAATCTGAGCTGCTGTTAACCTGTGATTTCTGAGGCTGGTGACTCGGATGAACTTATCCCCGCAGCAGAGGTGACTCTTGGTCTTCCTTTCCTGGGGCGGTCCTCATGCGGGCCAGTTTCTTTGTAGCGCTTGATGGTTTTTGCAACTGCACTTGGGGACACATTCAAAGTTTTCCCAATTTTTCGGACTGACTGACATTTTTTAAAGTAATGATGGCCACATGTTTTTCTTTACTTAGCTGCTTTTTTTCTTGCCATAATACAAATTATAACAGTCTATTCAGTAGGACTATCAGCTGTGTATCCACCTGACTTCTGCACAACACAACTGATGATTCAACCCCATTTATAAGGCAAGAAATCCCACTTATTAAACCTGACAGGGCACACCTGTGAAGTGAAAACCATTTCAGGTTGACTACCTCTTGAAGCTCATGAAGAGAATGCCAAGAGTGTGCAAAGCAAAAGTTGGCTACTTTGAAGAACCTAGAATATAAGACAGATTTTCAGTTGTTTCACACTTTTTTGTTAAGTATATAATTCCACGTGTTAATTCATAGTTTTGATGCCTTCAGTGTGAATCTCCAGTTTTCATAGTCATGAAAATACAGAAAACTCTTTGCATGAGAAGATGTGTCCAAACTTTTGGTTTGTACTGTAACTCTTATGAATGTGAAATGCAGCGGAAAGTGACATTATGTTAGTTTTACTGTTTGCAGTCTATAGAAAAACACCATATAAGACTAAGTTTACATCTGTGCCGGAGTCTCTGGAGTCAGCAGTTACTGGCAGACATCTGGCAGACCCCATTATAATCTATTTTATAGTCTGTTTTATTGGTCTGGCTCTCCATTGTTCAGGTCCTCCATGAGACCCAAATAATGGAGAGCCGTGTGCAGATGTGACCCGAGCCTAATCATTACCAAAGTGACATAATATTACATACATACTTTTTTAAATCCCACACCCACTAAATCTAAATAGAAATGACAAAATTTGCGAGTCTAACAACACACATATCTGTTCTACATGTTTTAGGTCTTCATGTATTCTGATCAGAAAGTGGATCTGAAAATTAATATTATTGGTCCTATGGGGTAAGAAAAGTATATTCTTTAAGACACAAGTTTATTGCAAAATAGAAAAAAATATGCAGATCATGAAAGCTCTAGTAAGAAGGTCAGGGTGTGTTTTTCTTTGTTTTTTTTTTGTTTTGTTTTTTTAATAAAAATCAATGATCTCTTTATATATTTTTACCAAGCAGTGTTTAGTGTATGTATTCAGAAAACTTGCTGACAATAAAGCCTTATTTACATGATAACCGATGAATGTGTATGGCAGTGGCGTAACGAGGAATGGTGGGGCCCCGTGGCGAACTTTTGACATGCCCCCCCCCCTCCCTGATCGACAGACCTCAACTGACCCCCTCCTACGCATTCCTGCGCGCTCTTTATGCCCCATAGTGGCCCCTACACACAGTATTATCCCCCATAGTGGCCCCTGCACACAGTATTATGCCCTATAGTGGCCCCTGCACACAGTATTATGCCCTATAGTGGCCCCTGCACACAGTATTATGCCCTATAGTGGCCCCTGCACACAATATTATCCCCCATAGTGGCCCCTGCACACAGTACTATGTCCCACTGTGGACACTAGAGATGAGCGAACACTAAAATGTTCGAGGTTCGAAATTCGATTCGAACAGCCGCTCACTGTTCGAGTGTTCGAATGGGTTTCGAACCCCATTATAGTCTATGGGGAACATAAACTCGTTAAGGGGGAAACCCAAATTCGTGTCTGGAGGGTCACCAAGTCCACTATGACACCCCAGGAAATGATACCAACACCCTGGAATGACACTGGGACAGCAGGGGAAGCATGTCTGGGGGCATAAAAGTCACTTTATTTCATGGAAATCCCTGTCAGTTTGCGATTTTCGCAAGCTAACTTTTCCCCATAGAAATGCATTGGCCAGTGCTGATTGGCCAGAGTACGGAACTCGACCAATCAGCGCTGGCTCTGCTGGAGGAGGCGGAGTCTAAGATAGCTCCACACCAGTCTCCATTCAGGTCCGACCTTAGACTCCGCCTCCTCCGGCAGAGCCAGCGCTGATTGGCCGAAGGCTGGCCAATGCATTCCTATGCGAATGCAGACTTAGCAGTGCTGAGTCAGTTTTGCTCAACTACACATCTGATGCACACTCGGCACTGCTACATCAGATGTAGCAATCTGATGTAGCAGAGCCGAGGGTGCACTAGAACCCCTGTGCAAACTCAGTTCACGCTAATAGAATGCATTGGCCAGCGCTGATTGGCCAATGCATTCTATTAGCCCGATGAAGTAGAGCTGAATGTGTGTGCTAAGCACACTCATTCAGCACTGCTTCATCACGCCAATACAATGCATTAGCCAGTGCTGATTGGCCAGAGTACGGAATTCGGCCAATCAGCGCTGGCCAATGCATTCTATTAGCCCGATGAAGTAGAGCTGAATGTGTGTGCTAAGCACACACATTCAGCACTGCTTCATCACGCCAATACAATGCATTAGCCAGTGCTGATTGGCCAGAGTACGGAATTCGGCCAATCAGCGCTGGCTCTGCTGGAGGAGGCGGAGTCTAAGGTCGGACCTGAATGGAGACTGGTGTGGAGCGATCTTAGACTCCGCCTCCTCCAGCAGAGCCAGCGCTGATTGGCCGAATTCCGTACTCTGGCCAATCAGCGCTGGCCAATGCATTCTATTAGCCCGATGAAGTAGAGCTGAATGTGTGTGCTAAGCACACACATTCAGCACTGCTTCATCACGCCAATACAATGCATTAGCCAGTGCTGATTGGCCAGAGTACGGAATTCGGCCAATCAGCGCTGGCTCTGCTGGAGGAGGCGGAGTCTAAGATCGCTCCACACCAGTCTCCATTCAGGTCCGACCTTAGACTCCGCCTCCTCCGGCAGAGCCAGCGCTGATTGGCCGAAGGCTGGCCAATGCATTCCTATGCGAATGCAGACTTAGCAGTGCTGAGTCAGTTTTGCTCAACTACACATCTGATGCACACTCGGCACTGCTACATCAGATGTAGCAATCTGATGTAGCAGAGCCGAGGGTGCACTAGAACCCCTGTGCAAACTCAGTTCACGCTAATAGAATGCATTGGCCAGCGCTGATTGGCCAATGCATTCTATTAGCCCGATGAAGTAGAGCTGAATGTGTGTGCTAAGCACACACATTCAGCACTGCTTCATCACGCCAATACAATGCATTAGCCAGTGCTGATTGGCCAGAGTACGGAATTCGGCCAATCAGCGCTGGCTCTGCTGGAGGAGGCGGAGTCTAAGGTCGGACCTGAATGGAGACTGGTGTGGAGCGATCTTAGACTCCGCCTCCTCCAGCAGAGCCAGCGCTGATTGGCCGAATTCCGTACTCTGGCCAATCAGCGCTGGCCAATGCATTCTATTAGCTTGATGAAGCAGAGTGTGCACAAGGGTTCAAGCGCACCCTCGGCTCTGATGTAGCAGAGCTGAGGCTGCACAAGGGTTCAAGCGCACCCTCGGCTCTGATGTAGGAGAGCCGAGGGTGCACTTGAACCCTTGTGCACCCTCAGCTCTGCTACATCAGAGCCGAGGGTGCGCTTGAACCCTTGTGCACACTCTGCTTCATCAAGCTAATAGAATGCATTGGCCAGCGCTGATTGGCCAGAGTACGGAACTCGACCAATCAGCGCTGGCTCTGCTGGAGGAGGCGGAGTCTAAGATCGCTCCACACCAGTCTCCATTCAGGTCCGACATTAGACTCCGCCTCCTCCAGCAGAGCCAGCGCTGATTGGCCGAATTCCGTACTCTGGCCAATCAGCACTGGCTAATGCATTGTATTGGCGTGATGAAGCAGTGCTGAATGTGTGTGCTTAGCACACACATTCAGCTCTACTTCATCGGGCTAATAGAATGCATTGGCCAATCAGCGCTGGCCAATGCATTCTATTAGCGTGAACTGAGTTTGCACAGGGGTTCTAGTGCACCCTCGGCTCTGCTACATCAGATTGCTACATCTGATGTAGCAGTGCCGAGTGTGCATCAGATGTGTAGTTGAGCAAAACTGACTCAGCACTGCTAAGTCTGCATTCGCATAGGAATGCATTGGCCAGCCTTCGGCCAATCAGCGCTGGCTCTGCCGGAGGAGGCGGAGTCTAAGGTCGGACCTGAATGGAGACTGGTGTGGAGCGATCTTAGACTCCGCCTCCTCCAGCAGAGCCAGCGCTGATTGGTCGAGTTCCGTACTCTGGCCAATCAGCGCTGGCCAATGCATTCTATTAGCCCGATGAAGTAGAGCTGAATGTGTGTGCTTAGCACACACATTCAGCTCTACTTCATCAGGCTAATAGAATACATTGGCCAATCAGCGCTGGCCAATGCATTCTATTAGCTTGATGAAGCAGAGTGTGCACAAGGGTTCAAGCGCACCCTCGGCTCTGATGTAGCAGAGCTGAGGGTGCACAAGGGTTCAAGTGCACCCTCGGCTCTCCTACATCAGAGCCGAGGGTGCGCTTGAACCCTTGTGCAGCCTCGGCTCTGCTACATCAGAGCCGAGGGTGCGCTTGAACCCTTGTGCACACTCTGCTTCATCAAGCTAATAGAATGCATTGGCCAGCACTGATTGGCCAGAGTACGGAATTCGGCCAATCAGCGCTGGCCAATGCATCCCTATGGGAAAAAGTTTATCTCACAAAAATCACAATTACACACCCGATAGAGCCCCAAAAAGTTATTTTTAATAACATTCCCCCCTAAATAAAGGTTATCCCTAGCTATCCCTGCCTGTACAGCTATCCCTGTCTCATAGTCACAAAGTTCACATTCTCATATGACCCGGATTTGAAATCCACTATTCGTCTAAAATGGAGGTCACCTGATTTCGGCAGCCAATGACTTTTTCCAATTTTTTTCAATGCCCCCGGTGTCGTAGTTCCTGTCCCACCTCCCCTGCGCTGTTATTGGTGCAAAAAAGGCGCCAGGGAAGGTGGGAGGGGAATCGAATTTTGGCGCACTTTACCACGTGGTGTTCGATTCGATTCGAACATGGCGAACACCCTGATATCCGATCGAACATGTGTTCGATAGAACACTGTTCGCTCATCTCTAGTGGACACCCATAAACAATTATTATACTCGGGGATCTTTTCAGACCCCAGAGTATAATAATCGGAGACCCAGGGGGAGAAAACATAAAAAAAAACTCTGTTACTCACCTATCTCCCGGCTCCTATGCTGTCGGCCTCCAAAGTAGTCGATCTTCAATGACATCAGACGTCACATGACCTGGGACGCAGGCTGGAGTCATGAGACGTCAGACGACTAGGCCGAAGTCTGCATGGATCGTGGAGAGGTAAGTAACAGTGTTTTTTTTGTTTCTTACCTCTCCCGGTCCGCCAATCATTATACTCGGGGGTCTGAAAAGACCCCTCCGAGTATAATGATAGCAGCGGTAGCGGCTGTCACCGGGTCCCTAATATCCCAGGCCCTGTGGCAGCTGCCTCTGCTGCTATGGCGGTAGTTACGCCACTGGTGTATGGGGCTACTTACATGCTCTATGTACATTTTAATGGACAAAGATAGAGCTTGCCAACTTTCATGAAAAACAGTCTATCAAAAAAAAAAAAAAAAACAATAAAAAATGGACATGAATAGATCCATTTAGTGCTGTTGTTATTAAAATGGCCATGTGAATAATGACTAGGGCTAGATTCACATGAAAGAGGTCATGAATCCATAGGCCACCCATTTTCACAGATCCCCAATACATTTGAGTTTAGGGATCCGTGAAAATAGACAAAAATAGGACATGACCAATATAACAGTCATGTTAACCCCACAGCCAATTTTCATTTTTGCATTTCTGTTTTTCCTTCCCCCCATTCCAAGAGCCATAGTTTTTTCATTCTTCCGTTTACAGAGTGACACGATGGCTTATTGTTTGTGAAACAAATTGTACTTTGTAATGGCACCATTGAATATCTTGTACAATGTATTCGGAAAAAAATTCTGAATGAGATAGAATTGGAAAAAAAATGTATTTGCGCCAATTTCTAATGAGTTTAATTTTTACGGCATTCACAATATGGTAATTACAAGTTACCTGTAGAGATGAGCGAGTACCGTTCGATCGAGTAGGTATTTGATTAAATATTACAGTATTCGACATATTCGATTTCGATCGAACACCATGCAGTAAACGCAGTAAAAATTTGTATCCCCTCCCACCTTCCCTGGCGCTTTTTTGCACCAAAAACTGTGCAGGGGAGGTGGGACAGGAAGCAGGAAAACGTAGGCATCGAAAAAAAAATAGGAAAAAGTCTATGGGTGGCTAAATCAGGTGACCTCGGATTTATAAGAATAGTGGCAGCCATATTCGTGTCAGATGTGGTTTGGTGAGATAGGGAGAGACATCGTAGTGAGGGTCAGATAGCGATTAGCTTCTGCTAGGCAGGAAAACTGAAAACCAACAGCTCTTTTCAGAGCTACACTGCAGGAAGAATGTATATACTCAACCGTATATACAGTCAACCTGCCAAAACTTCACAAAAGCCTTTTTTAGGGCTCAAATTCATTACAAGTGGTATACACTATATACCTGTCCCATAGGAGTGAGAAGAAAGCTTAAAAGTGTCCTGTCACCTGTACATATCTGAAAATGTGTCAGGGTATGACAAAGGGACGGGGACATGGAAATCCAGCTGGGGATCCAGGCCACAGTAGGGCTACTGAGGATCCAATGGCTACTGGAGAGGGGCAGCCAGCAGTGCCCTCATCCACAACGTCAAGCAGGGTGCAAGGTACCCCGCTGACGAGGCCTGAGCACCAGGAACTGATGTTACAGTGTATAGCAGATATTGCTTCCAGCGGAATTTGTACCAGCCAGTCAGCCATTACATCCAAACGTGTTACTACACAACAGTCTGCCTCTCCTGGTGAAGTAGTGGTTGCGGCCCCCAACCAGCATGTCCTGTCCTCGGTGCTATTGACGAGGCACAGTTCCATGTTTCTGTGCCAGCTCACAAGTTCCTCATCCTCCTCCTCCAACACCGCCACCATCACCTTTAAAAACTAATTAACATAACCCCATTAAAGCTCACCTCAAGGGCCTTACAAATAATGTTTTAGGGCTCACCCCAAGGGCCTGAAAATTAATGTTTTAGGGCTCACCCCAAGGGCCAAAAACTAAAACTCTGCTGGTTAAAGGCTCAACTCACCTCAAAGGCCAAAAACTAAAACACTGCTGGTGCAATTCTCAATTCACCCAAAGGGACTAAAACTCTGCTGTTGCAAGGCTCAAATCACTTTTTTGATGATACAAGCACTATATGACCGCTCCACCAAGGCTCAACTCACTTTAAGGGCCTAATACTCTGCTGGTGCAAGGCTCAACTCACCCCAAGGGCCTGAAGCTAAGTTTGGGAGGGCTGACCCAAAGTTCCTGAAAAGTAAATTTTTGTATGGCTCAGCTTAAGGGCCTCTAACTTAATTTGGAAAGGCTCACCTGAAGGGCCACAAAAGTAATTTTTCGAGGTCTCACCACATCACGCATACAATAACAGTTAAGGGTGGGTGCTGTTTGATTTCCCCCTTGTCTATGCCATCTGTGGTTGTCATGGCAACGTGATTTAAAGGGGTGCATGTTAATGTTTCTTTAGCTTAAAATTTGTGTTTCTGTCCATACTAATGTAGAGGAAAGAAGGTTTCCAAGTATTTTTCCACTTTCCATATTGAGTTTGGAGTGTCTAGTTGATAGACTGTGATAGTGGGGTAATACTGGGACTTGGGCGTGTTAGATGCACCCAGGTAGGGGGCCACACAATGGCTCAGTGGGTAGCACTGCATCCTTGCAGCACTGGAGTCCTGGTGTTCAAATCCCACCAAGGGCATAAAACCATCTGCAGGGAGTTTGTATGTTCTCCCAGTGTTTGGATGGATTTCTATCCCATATTCCAAAGACATACTGATGGGAGAAAACGAGCATTTTTTCCCCATAGACTATAATGGGATTCGATATTTAGTCAAATAGTTGAATATTGAGGGGCTACTCGAAACGAATATTGAATATTTCACTACTCGCTCATCTCTAGTTACCTGTATTCTGCTGGTGAGTATGATCACGGCAATACCAAATTTATATAGTATTCGTAATTTTATAATACCTTTTAAAAAAAATTTAACTTTGCAAAATAGAAAAAAAATTTGTGTTGCCATATTGTGACACCTGTATCTTTTTATATTTACAGGGCTGGGAAAGGTGTCTTTTTATGCAGGACAATATGGAATTTTTATTGATACCATTTTGAGGAAGGTCTAATAAATATTTTAATAGTGCGGGCATTTTGGAGTACAAGGATACCTAAAGTGATTATTTATTTTCATATGTGATTTACAATTTTATTTTATTTTTTTCATTTTTTTAATATTTTAAAAACTTTTGAAAATTTTTATTTTACAGATTCCCTAGGGACCTTAAACCCTGAGGGGTCTGATTGCACAGACTATTCACTGTAAGTGTCCATTCACATGAAGTAAACGCATGCTCATTTTGGCAAAATACACATGTAAAGAATACACATGTAGAAATAAGACTCCCATTGACTTCAATGACATTTTACACGTGTATTTTGACGTGTATTTTGACGTGTTTTTTTACACGTTTAAAAAAATGTCATTGAAGTCAATGGGAGTCTTATTATTACACGTGTATTTTGCCAAAATGAGCGTGTGTTTACTCTGTGTGAATGGACCCAAATACTAATGTATTGCAGTGGATAGTTAAATTCCATGTGTTCTATTACTAGAAGCCCAGACTAAGCTCTGGGAGCCTACAATAAGCTTCAATAGCCTACAAAAAGTTGCACCGTAGCCCTGGCCTAAACTAGATCAGGGTTAGACCTTATTCACTGTCAGTGGTTTGCATCAGTCTTTGTTAGCCAAAGCCAGGAGTGGACACTCCACAGAGTGAGGTATAGGAGACAGATTTGTACTTGTTCTGTGTCTTTATCTTTGTACTGGATTTGGTTTACAAACACTGATGTGTGAATATGACCTTAGGCTCTGTTTACAGCTCTTTAGGTTGCAGCTTTCAGCATAACTGGCAGAAACAATAGCGCTGTTTGCAATGTATGAAATGTGATTGATCTGTTGCCTACAGGACTGGAAAGACCTCCCTTCTGAATCAATATGTACATAAATGGTTCCAAAATGACTACAGGAACACTTTGGGAGCACATATACTCACCAAAACTGTCCAGCTTGAAAATAAGACCATAAAGATGCAGGTTAGTTAACCAAAAGAAATCCAACAATATAATATGTTTTGTCAAGTTAAGAATGACCAATAAATGTGTACCTTGTTAGGGCTTATTCACACATATGTTTGTGACAGAAATGTTGGTACATTTTCCATGCTGAAATCCATGTCAAAAATACCAAACTGAAATTACATTATTATTAATGGGTATGGGTAATGGACGCCTCTTTTTTTCAGCCTGCTAAAAAAGAAACATTCTGCTCTACTACCTTGCTTCAATTCCAGCAATAAGTGCTGACAGTATGGCAGATGGCCACACACTGGCTAAAGATGCTTGTACACGATTGTATGCTAATCAGCTGCCTTGGATGAACAGCATGGGCAGCGCACTGGTGGGCATAGGGGACACGTTGATGTTACCTGTGTGCTGCCCTTGTACCGGCCATGCTTTCAGCGCAGCGTGGACTGTCGGCCCGCACACATTACCGTGTCATTTATGGTCATGTGTACAGGCCCATAGAAATTAATGGGTCAGTGTGCTATCTGGGCAAAACCTAGATGGCACAGTGACCATTCATATGGTCGCCTGCAGGGGAGATAAGTCCATTGAATGGAGCTAATCTGTGAATTTACCTGCAGCAGCACAGAGGGCAAACTAAAGGCTACGTCATGTGCCAGAATTGAATTCTAGGCCGGTCAGGGACTGATATAGATTTCAGCAAGCTCTCATACCAGGTGCAAGTTATAGTAAATGTTTTAGGCCAAGGTATCCTCACCTTGGCCCACCATGGTGCCTATCTCATTCTGTCCACTTTTTTGAAGGTAAGCTCATTGGAAAAAGGACAAAGTGGCGCATTATTTGGCACAAAATGGTCATGTGCTAAAAAATGTACTACTTTTACAAAACGGGAGTGATTGATTTAATACATTCTAACATTAAAACCTGTTGCAGAGGACTGTGGCTGTGATCAGGGTGCTATCCTTGTATTTTACACTGTCCTATTCATTTCTATGGGCCCATACACATGACCGTGAATTACATGGTCACGTGTGCAGGCCGACAGTCCAGGCTGCAAAATATAGAACAGGTCCCATTCCTGTCCTATTTTGTAGCCCTTGCTTCTGTGGCTGCTATTTATTTAATGAAAGGGTCCATAGAAGCATGGTCAGTGCATGTCCACTGTCTGCTGCACGTGCCTTTAATACATGGCTGCCCGGCAGCACACAATTGTCTGCAACCGGCCTAAATTTTTCAACAGTGTATCACCGCTGTTAAAATACACAACATTTTCTTTATAGTGGGCAGGAGAGGGTTTTTTTTTTTTGTTTTTTTTTACTTCAGTCTTGATATCCCCTGTATTGGCAGAGTATGGGCTCAATATATGGCAAGGTTCACATCCTCTGGCATTCCATGTGCCTAATGAAATCTATGCCAGCTTTAATGCCAGTCTGGCTTAGTAGACAACTGCACATGGGACCTGAAGATCTAGCAAAAGAAAACCCATTTGGCATTGAATTTGGGAGCTATTACCACTAGGGATGATTTCTAAAAACCTATTTGACCTAATGATATTGGACCAAATCCGACATTGGTCAACATTTCTTTCTTTACAACATTATGTCTGCATTACATGAGCTCAGGGTAGAAGATGTGTCTAATAACAGGTTTGTCTGTAAAGTGTTGAAATTGTTGTCCAATCCCAAAACGATTTTCCAGAATGTGATCTGCTGGATTCCGACATACATGTCCCACGCAGATCTGTAGGTGCTGGAAGCTGATCCGATAAATTGTGTAACCAGGGTGGGCTTCCAAGGATATAGGGAAGTCACAAACAATGAAAACGGCTGCAACACGAGTTCTGACATGACAAGATTTTACTGTGCCACCCGTGATTACGAAAGCTAGGTAACCAAAAAAATTTCACATACACTCAGCCAGAAAGCTGTGGCTCTTGTGCTGCACAACACAGTGCTCCCCAAGTATTTGCTACTAAGGGCTAGTTCACACGTGGGCAAAGGGGCGGATTTTGACAGCGGAATTCGCTTCAAAAACCGCCCCTTTAACATGGTGGTCTATGTAGACTGCTAGCTTTTTTTTTCCTCCTAGCGGTTTATCACCGCTAGTGGAAAAAAGAAGCGACATGACCTTTCTTCAGGCGGAAAACGCCTGAAGAAATGCATAGAAGTGAATGGGAGGCGAAAACCGCGCGGCAAAAAAACGCGCGGTTTTCGCCTGCAGTTTCTATAGCACATATAGGAAAAAAAACCCTAGCGAAAACCGCTAGCGAAAACCGCGTCAAAAAACGCATCAAAAACCGCGCGGAATGCAAAAAACCGCGTCGAAAAAACTCCCCGCGGTTTTTTACCTCGCACAAATAAGCTAGGCAGTTTTCACGTGTGAACTGACCCTAAAGTATAAGGCTTAAAAAACCAATTTATGTTCAGATACAGATGCACAAGATTCTGCTGCTTGTATCTGTGCCTGTGCTGAAAACCTTTAGTGCCTACACAGTAGAGGACACAGACGTTGCTATCTTGAGAAGCTGAGGATGTCTTGTATCTGCACCTACATTGAATGCTTTAAGAGCCTGTACAATAGAGGATTCAGTTTCTCATTATGGTAACCTACAGATGCCGTGGTTTCTTTACATACATGAGTGCTGAGAGGAGACTTAAAGAGGACCTTTCATGTCCTCGGGCACATGTGGTTTTAAATACCGCTAGAAAGCCAACAGTGCGCTGAACTCAAGACACTATTGGTTTTCCCACTATGTGCCCCGGTAGAAGAGCTATTGTTGCCATTACCGAGAGTTCTTCACTGTCAGAAGGGCGTTCCTGACAGTCTAGCTGGGAACGCCCCCCTGACAGTCTGTCCATAACGCTGTACTGTGAGGTGGCATTCCTTACTACCCAGTGAAGACGTTCCTCAGCGCTTAGCTTCATGACTGGGTGGTAAGGAATACGCCCTCTCACAGTACAGCACTACACACAGTACTGTCAGGAGGGGCGTTCCCAGTTAGACTGTCAGGAACGCCCTCTTGACAGTGAAGAGCTTTCGGTAATGGCACTGATAGCTCTTCCACCGGAACACATAACAGGAAAACCGATAATGCACTGAATTCAGTGCACTGTCGGCTTTCTAGCGGTGTATAAAACGCAATATTTCCGAGGACATGAAAGGTCCTCTTTAAGTCTGTCCCGAAAGATTTTGTCCTTGTACCATTACATGTCATTGTATTGCACTCATGAAATTTGTTGGGAAAGTAGCCAACCCCTTTTATGACATCAATGGCAATCTGTTAAAATGTAAATATAACTCAAGTATATTTTCATGATTATAGCAAGGTAGGTATTTACTCAGTTACCAATTTTTATATGTGAGCTTAAAAGTGCCATTCAAAGACTGACATATCCAGTTCTGTTTCTGTGACATCACAACTATTCCCATAACTCTTATCTATGCATACAGTACAATGACTTGAAAATCAGAGAGATAAGCAGTGAAAATTATTCAGAATTTCAATTTCCAAATGAAATCTTCTATGTATTTAACCAAGGTTTCTTTTTTTCTTAAAAATTAGATATCTTTTTGTGAACTTATGTAACATCTCTGCCTGTTCTGGTCTCTGCGCCATCCTCTGCTCGCATGCTGTGGGGCAGGAGGCGTGTGCAGTTTGATAAGTTGCTTAGAGTTTGTCGTTGCAGTGTCTGAACACTGTCCTATTCCTTCACCTTGTTAATTGATTTTCCACCACACCCGTCTCCTTCACCTTCATTTCCCTCTGCTCCTCTAAGAGTTAAGTTTTGTTTTGCCCTGTGATTGACAGCCTGCCTTCCTATCAGGTTCAGGGCGGGTTCTTCCTCTCTATTTATTCTTGATTCACATTCACATTGTTTCTTGCTATTGCTTTTTGCGTGCTGGCTTTTTCTCTTGCTGTTTATTCGTGTATTCTATTCTTGACCTCTGACTTTCCCTATTGACTTCTCTTTTGGATATCGATTTTGACACTGCATTGCTCGACTGTTACCGAACCTTGGCTAGCTGACCTCCCTTTGTTGTTGTTTGTCTTGTCTGCGTTTTGTGTTTCACGTATATAGGAAGGGATCGTCTCCAAGTTGCCGCCTATTACATAGGATAGGACTAGGCAAGCAGGAAGGGGCAGTGGGGGCTTCAGCTTAGGGCTCACTGTCTCTTGTGCCCCTTCCCAGGGTATCCAGCAGCTTCTGGGGAATTGCTCCTATTGCAATTCCCTTACAACTTATTAGTTATTTTATCTACCATATGTAAATCTTTACCAAAGAGCTCATTCTGGTAATGTCTAACATGCTAACAAAGTAAAATAAAATATATGTTCTTGTTCAATAGATCTGGGACACAGGCGGACAAGAACGATTCCGCTCCTTGGTGTCCTCCTTCTATAAGGGCTCCGATGGTTGCCTTCTGGTCTTCGATGTTACAGATTTGGAATCTTTTTTAAGCCTTGAAACATGGAGGACAGACTTTATGGATAAAATACAGTCACCTATAAGTAATTTCCCTATAATTATTCTAGGAAACAAAATTGACCTGGATGATCGACAGGTAAGGAAGTATGGAGTAATGATTGTCTGCCTGACTATCTAAGAAAAGGCATTGGAGCAGATTTATTAAAACTGTCTTAGTTGCCCACAGAAACCAATAACAATACTGCTTTCATCTTTCAGGAGTACAATACAAAATAAAAGCTTCACTGTAATTGATTGCTATGGGCAACTAAGTTTTGCTTTAAGGCCCCTTGTAGACGTCCATGGCGTTGGATAAGTGTGTTACCTGGATCCATTCATTTCTGTTTGCCCATTCATTTCTGTCGGATCCATTCATTTCTGTAGGTCCTGCGTGCCAGCTGACAGTCTGGGCCTCAAAACTTAGGACAGTTCCTATTCCTGTCCAGTTTAGTGGCCATGCTTCTGTGGCTCCCATTCATTGAATGAATGGGGCTGCGGAAACACAGCCAGTGCACAGGCGGCATAGGGATGACATTCGTGTGCCTCCTGTGCATTCATTTACAGCCGGCTAGCACACGGTCACGTACAACCTGCCCGAAACCATTTTAATAAATCTGCTCCTTTATTGTGTACTCTTGTATCCATCATCTACGAGTCTCAGAGAAGCATTTTTTGCTGTGTTTTGCTATGTGGGGCTTTAGCCTAAAGATATTTTTTCATTAGTTACATCTTGCTTGAGAACATTCTTTGAGAACTTGTATAGAGGTCTGACCTCCAGATGTTTTCCAAGTCACGCTAAATAAACTTCTAGACAAAAGCTTACTGTATAGAATGAGAGGAAAGCCAAAGCACTGTGAAAACTATCAAAGCAAATTAGTCGATTGTGTTACCATCTTTTTTTATAAATTAAATCTGGTTAGAATAAAGTTAGTGAAATTGTGATAGACCTGACAGATTCTTCTAGAAAATGCTTTGCCTTGCATAAAAAACCCATCAATGTTCACACAGTAGAAAATGAAGTGGAATTCCTCTTCATTTTTCGTCACCGGCATTTTCGCCGCGGTCTTGCTGTGACGGGATGCCGATGCACTGCATTAGCATTCCATCTCAGCTTCCCGCTACAGATTAGGCCTGGATGAATGGGCCTAATCAGCAGGGAGTCTCAAGCCTTGGACAGCGCTGCTGAATCAGCCGCGGGATCCGCAGCAAGATCGAGCAGAACTCTTCTTTTTTCTGCATCCTTCTGCGATTTCTGCCTCCCACTAAAAATGGGAGGCACATTCCGGGAGGAATCTGCTCGGGATTCGGGGGCGTAATCAGCCCCCAAAGCCATGGCAAAATCCTCCATGTGAACACAGCCTAAGGCTGTGTTCAGACAGGGTTATTTGGTCCAGAATTTGACGCGGAGGCCGCCTCAGATTCCAGACCAAAAAAAGGGCAGCTGTGACTGGATGCTGGTGCAGTGCATCCTGAACTCCGCTCCGGATTAGGCCCAAATGAATGGGCCTAGTCAAGAAGGAGTGTCTTCAAGCCGACGTCCAGCCATGGCATCCGCCTGACGAATGAGCATGTCGCTTTTTTTTCCAGGAGTGGCAACAAACCGATTTCAATGGGAGGCATTTTTTTTGGATTTTGAGGCAGATTCTGTGTCAACTTACGGATTGTTGGGGGCAATAAAAGGGAGCTATATATTGTGTGGGAGGCCAAAAAAGGGTCATATATTGTTGGAGGCAGGGGCAAAAAATGGGGTTATATACTGTGTGGGAGCCAAAAAAACAGATCATATACTGTGGAGGGGTGAAAAAGGTGGCAATATACTGTGTGAGGGCCAAAAATAAAGGGGTAGCATACAGAGTGGGGGCCATTAAAAAGGGGGGTCATATACTGTGGGGAACTAAAAATGGGGTCATATACTGTGTAGGGACAAAATAGGGGGTCATATATTGAGGGGGTAGGGGATAATTTACTGGGAGGGGGGCTAAAAAAGGGAGTCATATACTGTGGGAGGATGTACATTAAAAAACTGATCAACAACTGTTCGAGAGGCTTTAAATAAGGGGGATCATGTACTGTGTGGCGGCCAAAAAAGGGGTTGTATACTATGGATGAGCATATACTGAGGTGGAGCCAATAAAGAAGGGCATATACTGTGGGGGGCTTAAAAAAAAAAGGGGGAGGGCTATATACTGTGGGGGAGCTGTAAAAAAAAAGGGGGGGGGAATATACTGTATGAGGGCCATAAAAAGGGGGTCTTAGACTGGGGGGGGGCAAAAAAGCGGGTCATATACTGTGTGGGGGCTGGAAATCATATAAGGAATAAGAAAGTCATCTTTGGAAAGTGTAGAATCTGCCATACCAGATACTGTCATTGGTTTGATACAGATTTTGCTACTGGCAGCTTCCCTCAAATGGATATATAAGCAATTTTGCCATCCTGAGCTCTGGGAAATCTGAATATAAACCCCTACTTGCATTCTAGTGACAACCAAATTAAGTATTTTACAACTTTACAGAGAACAATTCAGGTTCTGCTAGAATATGTTTTGAGGACCCTGTTATTAAAGGAAACCACAACACAGTGTTAGATCCATTGCACGATGGACTCTAGTTGTTCTCACTGGTCCCATTAACCTATAATGGGGTCTGATGGACTCCACTGAACTCTCTTATTTAGTGGTATTTCATTTTCTGATAGTGATATTTTCTCTGAGGCTACGATCCGAGTTTCGAATGAAAGGTGAGTTCTCACTGACCTATATGTACATTGCCAGGTAAATGTGTTAATTTTATTGGTAAACTGCCACAATAACCATGAAATAACACTGATCACTAAAGAGCTGGCCTGTATTCCCTGTTGTAGGTCTCTCGGGAAGTAGCAGTTTCCTGGTGTGAAGAAAGAAAACTTCTTTATTTTGAAGTCAGCGCTAAAGACAACATCAACGTAGACCTGGCATTTGAGACACTTGCCAAGGAAGCGCTAATACACGTGAGTGTGGAGGTTTACTTTATTTGTCTTGTTATTTTCCTGCAGGAAAGCAAAATATGTAATAGTAGTGCCAGTATGAGAGAGTGCATATTTCTGCAAACCACTCACACTGCATTCAGGCTGCAAATTGAGTGTATATCGCACCCCAACACAATCCACTACCCCAAATACACGCTGCTGCCACCACCACTGCTGATTCCGATTAGCAAAAAGGACTGTGCAGTTGTGACTGCAAAGCTATGTGATTTGTGTGCCCTGTTGGCCTTTGTAGTATGTCTTTTGGGGTATGTCTCTAACAGCTTTGCACATCTAGACTGAAAATTTTTTGCATTCTTTGTTGTGAAATAGCTCCAGCTCAGCCAGATTGGATGGAGAATGTCTGTGAACAGCAATTTTCATATCTTGCCACAGATGCTCAATGGGACTTAGATCTGGACTTTCCCTGGGCCATTCTAACACATGAATATTCTTTAATCTAAACCATTCCACTGTAGCTCTGGCTGTATGTTTAGGGTTATTGTCTTAATGGAAGGTGAATCTCCTTCTCAGTCTTAAGTCTTTTGCAACCTCCAAAAGGTTTTCTTCCAGGATTTCCCTGTATTTAGCTCCATCCATGTTCCCATCAACTCTGACCAGCTTTCCTGTCCCTGCTGTAGAAAAGCCTCCCCGCAGCATGATGCTGCCACTGCCATGTGTCACAGTGGGATGTGTAAAACACTGTAGCACACTACCAAGAAGATTGACTTGACTGTTAGCAATTGTGGCAAACCTTCAGTATTAGTCTTCTACAGGTTTTCCATTTTTAAATGGAAGCAACAAAATTTACACTCACTAAAAATGGCAAAATAGACAAACTAAAAAAATATCATAAAATTGGTAAGGGATTAATATACAGTGGTACAGATTTACTATTGTGGTTACTAGTAGATACTTGCGTAGACGTGACACATCTTTGGTGCATCTAGTTTGGGCTAAACTTTTTCGAAATGCTAAACATGTGGGATTTTCAGAAAATGGGAATTGCCTAAATGAGCCATGATGAGCCAAAAGAGTGTTGTATAATTGTGTCTCAGAGTGGTATAAATGTATACTATGCAGTGTGTACATCAGCCAGATATGTATCTAAAGAAATCCATCCAGCATTAACCTCTGTGATACATCTGGCATATTGTTACAGATTGTCTAGGTATTAATAAATCTATGTCACTCTCTATATTAGCACAATGCAGAACCTTTAGGGCTCATGAACACAACAGAGTGTTCAAGCCCAAGGTGGGCAATTTTTTAATGGAAGGCACTCTGATGATTTTCAGTTGACATCCAAGTGCCCTCCATGAGAAATTCATTCCAATGGGGGGAATTTCATTCTATTCCGATTGGAGCCCCCCTCAAACAGTACACTTGGTTGTGTTATGTAGTTTTAGTCCAGTCCTGTCATCTCCTGCATAAATGTATGAAACAGATTTTTTCTTCATTGTCTTATTTCTGTATGCTTTATCCATTTATATAACGGTGTCTATTTTGTCTTTTTCACAGTACCAGGAGTGTAAAGAAAGTCACCTTGCCGATTCCATCAAGTTAACTCAAGTAAGAGACTCTCAGACTAGTTCCTGCTGCTGACAGAATCTTACCTTTTATTTCAGGGCGAGAATTAGTTGTTTTTTTTTATCTACATGGAACTGGACTGAGAAGAAATATCATCAAGTCAATTAGACAAATCCATAAGTGAAGAAATAACTTGGTGCCTTGGTGATTTACATAGACTCCTATGGAGGACTAGACCAGTTTTCAATTGTGTTATATACTTCATGCATATGGGTTACTATTGGCGTCTACCTATGGGAAAGGTTACACACCTTGCAATGTAGGCTGACAATAGCACAGAAAACAGCAGACAAATCTCCATATTGATGAATTGTATTATGTTTTAAATTATATCAAAGTTCATTACTTTTTTATTGGTAAAATTCCTCAACAATCCCTCAGTCAATAAATTAAAAGTGCTTTTTAACTTCATGTATTTCCTTCATATGGTATCTTTGTAAGGTCCTGGATTGATGCAGTTGTGGTTGTGGCTCACCTACTGAGAATAGCAGACACGTAAACTAAAAACAATTGTGTATCTTGAAGCATAAATTGAGCCGGAGTAACTGGTATAGTTATCTTAAGTCACAGTAAAAGTGATCCTACATCAAGGGTTAAGCAGTATTCACAATACAGACAGCAGAGGATATGAATATGTGTTGATTCTGAAATATTCAGAGGTAAATAATATTAGCTTGGCCATACAACTCCACTATTGGTTAATTTTGGTGCTGTGAAGTCTGAAGATCAAAACAAAGACCTGTGGGACCTGTGACTACAATATTTACCAACGAGCATTATAAAATGCAAGGCATTTACCCACACCCTCAGGCCATCTGAGGAAAGAAGCAAGGACATTACAGAAAAAAAAAAAAAAAACCTTACGTATTTTTTTATAAAAGTGCTGATTGTCATTTCTTGGGGGCTTACTAGAAGTAAAGATTTGTCCTGATTTTTTTCAGTCTGCCCCGGAGCCAGATCCTATGCCCATCTATAAGAGTATATTCTGGTTTAGTTCCTTTTATTGTAAGAAATTGTTTTGCATCATATTACTGTGTCATTTGTTACCCTTTTTTGTACATAGAGCACTGTGACTCTTTTCGTGATATTAAACTCCCATTAATAACTTTTGTTTTGTATTCTTGAACGAGAACACACAGCAAATTGTTATGATCCAAACCACAGAGACGATGGAATCAAAGAACATAGCACCATAAACCAATATAGAACTTCACTTTTACTTTGATATGTTAAAAATGATAAATAATCCAATAATAGAAAGCAATATGCTGTGAAAAGTTTACATAATCGATATGCCAGTGTGGTAAAATCACATAAATTCAAATATAGACAGACAGATAGACAGACAGACAGACAGACAGATAGATAGATATTTACATATAGATATTTACATACATACATACATACAGAGAGAGTAATACCACTAACTTACTGATGTAATATTGAAATGTACGTAACAATCTTACTAGAGGTAGGATGTAGATATGTTGGTAAGGAGTTAGTCATAGGGATGTCATTCAACGCAAACGCGAATAAGAGGTCCACCAGAGGGAGAGTCCAGATGCTCTTAACCTGTTTTACGCTGAGCTGACCCTAAGTACTTCTCTCTAACACCCAACGCGTTTCGTCCCACTGAAAAGAGAGTATGGAAACTAGACTTAATTTCAAACATAATATGCACTACAATTTTGGTGTACTTTTTGGCAAATGGTTGTATATTAAGCCTGACCCTTTTAAATAATCCCACCCCTTCCCCACCCAGCTTCTCCATTAGTTTAATATGATATAAGGTCTCCACTCACTTAGCCCGAGATGTCGATTCCATGAACCTCCACAACCAAAGTATAACCTGCCTGGCTGCCAGAAAAATATTTCAATAGACCTTTTTTTTATTTTCGATAGTGGGCCAGGTATGATCGACAGGAGCGCTTGTTAAGGCGTGGGATCCACTGATGGCCAACACATAGCATTGTACAGAAAAAAAAAATCTTTTCAGAAGATATTGACCCGGGGGCATCCTCAGCAAACATTGACCTGGGGACATCCTCAGCACAGTGCCCTCCACCTGCTCACAGTGACAGCAAGAGGATAAGACCAGCAGATAAATATGATGGAATTTATCAGGACCAAGATCTTGGCGTCCATTTTTACATCTATATTAAGCAACAAGAGTGGCCTGAAGTTCTTGCATGTCATTGGATCCCTACCTGTATTGGGAAGCACTATAATATGGGTCCGAAGCAATTGAGAAGGAAAAGGACAATCGTTGGAGCATAAGTGAACATGGAGAAAAACAGAATCAGTGAAGTCTTGCTCCAAGTCAGTAGAAGTGTCGGAATTGAGTGGGACAAGGGAGTTATCCCATAAATAAGGAAATGGTGAGGTTTCAATACATTGTAGGTGTGGTAATACATTATATAGACAAAGAGAATGTTTGTTTTTGTACCGTGTTAGCCAGTGGGTAGGAAATGTAAAAAAGAAAAAACTTGAGAGTCTTCAATTGATACCTTTTTTAATGGCTAACTAATAATGATGACAGATTACAACGTTTCGAAGATCTCGGCTTCTTCTTCGGGTATATCTAAAAACAATTTCTGAAGGATTCATATTTAAGTACAGAAGGACACTCAGGAATAGAATTCTAGGAGGGAGAGTGGAAGAAGGTTATTGGTTATTGGTACACACAAATAAACAATTCTTCAGTTTGCAATGTTCTTATCAGTTCAGAGCGTGCCTTTTATGGCTGTCTCAGTTCAGTAATTTCTGTAGGATGGCATGAACCCATGTGACAGATTCATCCCTTTCTGCAATGGTTGAAGCAGGGTCATAAACTTGTACTCATAAATCCTCCTGTCTTTCCTTGATTTAAAATTCCCTCTTAAAACCAAAAATTTCATGTCATTGGTGATATTATGATCTTTATTGCTGAAATGTTTTGACACAGGAAGGTCCATTCTTTGTTCTCTAATTGTATGACGTTGTGAGTTCATCTGCATTCTAAGCTTCTGACCAGACTCTCCAAAATACAGATTTTCAGTGGAACATTTGGTGCTTATTATTAAATACACTACATTAGGAGGATTTATGAGAAATCATGTCCTCTATAGATAAGATAATTATACATACACTGTGTGCAGAATTATTAGGCAAGTTGTATTTGAGAGGATTCTTTTTATTATTGTTCAACAACTATGTTCTCAATCAACCCAAAAGACTCATAAATATCAAAGCTTAATATTTTTGGAAGTTGGAGTGTTTTTTGGGGTTTTTTTTAGATTTGGCTATCTTAGGAGGATATCTGATTGTGCAGGTAACTAAACCAAATATATACCCATCTCACTTGTTTATTTACAGCAGGTAAACCAATATAACAACACAAAAATTAGAAATAAACATTTCTGACATTCAAAAACCAAAAAAATAAATAAATCAGTGACCAATATAGCCACCTTTCTTTACGATGACACTCAAAAGCCTTCCATCCATAGATTCTGTCAGTTGCTTGATCTGTTTACGATCCACAATGCGTGCAGCAGCCACCACAGCCTCCTAGACGCTGTTCCGAGATGTATACTGTTTTCCCTCCCTGTAGATCTCACATTTTATGAGGGACCACAGGTTCTCTATGATGTTCAGATCAGGTGAACAAGGAGGCCATGTCATTATTATTTTTTCTTCTTTTAGACTTTTACTGGCCAGCCACACTGTGGAGTATTTGGATGCATGTGATGGAGCATTGTCCTGCATGAAAATCATGCTTTTCTTGAACGATACGACTTCTTCCTGTACCATTTCTTGAACAAGGTGTCTTCTAGAAACTGGCAGTAGGTCTGGGAGTTGAGCTTCACTCCATCCTCAACCCGAAAAGCTCCTACAAGTTCATCTTTGATGATACCAGCCCATAGTACCCCACCTCCACCTTGCTGGCGTTGGAGCAGAGCTCTCTGCCCTTTACTGATCCAGCCTCGGGCCCATCCATCTGGTCCATCAAGAGTCACTCTCATTTCATCCCTCTGCAAGACATCTCACAATTTTTGACTTTTCAGAGTCTAACAAATCTCTCTTCTGACCCATGTTGCCAAAGGAAAGGAAGTTGCCTAATAATTAAGCACATATAAGGTGTTGATGTCATTAGACCACACCCCTTCTCATTACAGAGATGCAAATCACCTGATTTACATAATTGGTAGATGGCTTTCAAGCCTATACAGCTTGGAGTAGGACATGTATAAAAAAGATGATGTGATCAAAATACTCATTTGCCTAATAATTCTGCACAAGGGTATTGTGAGAAAGTGACAGGCAGAGTGCTGGAGTCCCGGCATATCACCCCCAGATTTCTAACTTATGTGTGGTCCAGTGCGGGTCTTGAATAGGCCTCAGCCCCAGGTGTAGGTCCCAGGCTCATTAATGGGCCATAAAAGGCTGCAGATCTTGCACTTCAAGGCAGATCCTGGGAGAAGGAAGTGCCTGGGTCTGTCCTGACACTGTGAGTCTGCTGAGACGGTATGGTGCTCTTTTTGGTTGATTTGTGTGGCTGGTAGTACTCCATAGACTAAAATGGGGTCTGTGTGTTTTCTGCACAGTGTCTGCACGAATCATGCGGAGAGAAAAGTGCTGCTTGAGACATCATACTAAATGGGCATTATACTGTGTGGGGAAACTAAGTAGACATCATCACTGTCTAAATGTGAATGAGGGAGTAAAGGTCCGCAGCTCTTGCTCGTAATAAAAAAGTATATTTTATTCCATTATTTTAAAATTTGGCAAAGAACACCATGACAAAAAAGTGAAAAAGGAAGAAAGTACAAAAAGTGAAAATAAAAGCGTTAAATATCACATCTCTGGCTTTGCTGACGCGTTTCAAAACCGCAAGGGTTTCTTAATCATAGCCTGATGGTTGGCAACCATCAGGCTATGATTAAGAAACCCTTGCGGTTTTGAAACGCGTCAGCCAAGCCAGAGATGTGATATTTAACGCTTTTATTTTCACTTTTTGTACTTTCTTCCTTTTTCACTTTTTTGTCATGGTGTTCTTTGCCAAATTTTAAAATAATGGAATAAAATATACTTTTTTTATTACGAGCAAGAGCTGCGGACCTTTACTCCCTCATTCACATTTGGATCCTTTTTCTTCTCCGAGTCCAGAAGAAATAGGTCGTGCACCTTGCATCGGTCGGTGAGTTCCTATATTAGTTTCTCTTTTTCTTTTTTATCATCACTGTCTGTTGTGCAAAGAAGGGTACTACCGTGTTTCCCCGAAAGTAAGACAGTGTCCTACATTCTTTTTACCCCCAAAAGTCTCACTATGTCTTACTTTCGGGGTATGTCTTATATTGGAAAAAAAATGACAGGGGTTGATGGATTGAAGCGGCGGCACGCGAGGAGTTAAGCGGCGGCCGCCAGCCGCCTCTTAACATTGCAATGGGAGCGTGCTATTCAAATAGTATTCGTTCATCTCTAACTTCAATTGTAACTTCTTACAATTGAAGTTAGAGATGTGCGAATACTATTTGAATAGCGCGCTCCCATTGCAATGAATGGAAGCGGCCGGCGCCCGCTGCTTAACTCCTCGCGTGCCGCCGCTTCAATCCATCAACCTCTGTCATTTTTTTTCCAAAATAAGAATTCTACCATTAAAAGAAGTTCTTTTCTCTGACCACGTCGGAATAGCCTTAAAAAAGGCTATTCGTCTCCTACCTTTTGCCACAGCCAGCGCCGCCTTCTTCCTCAGCTGCGTCCTCCCCTTCTGTGTCATCTTCTTTGGGCCTCATGGATGACGCATGCACAGTCGGCTCTGGCTGCGAGAGCCTGTTAGAGTCGACTGCGCATGTGTCATCCATGAGGCCCAAAGAAGACAACACAGAAGGGGCGGACACAGCTCAGGAAGAAGGCGGCGCTATGGCAAAAGGTTGGAGACGAATAGCCTTTTTTAAGGCTATTCCGACGTGGTCAGAGGAAAGAACTTCTTTTAATGGTAGAATCCCTTTAACTCCTCGCGTGCCGAGCGCTTCCATTCATTTCAATGGAAGCGTGCCATTGAAATGAATAGAAGCGGCTGGCATGCGGGGGTTAAGCGGCCGCCGGCAAAGTCGGCGTGACGCCGCTTTCAATCACATATAAGGCGCACCGGACAGCGCTGCGCCTTATAGTCCGGTGCGCCTTATATATGAACCTAGACAGGACTATAAGGCGCTCATGGGTAATGCGCCTTATAGTCCTGCCTAGGTTCATATACTTACTTTCGGGGTACGTCTTACATTAGCCCACCCCCCAAAAGTCCCACTACGTCTTACTATCGGGGGTGTCTTACTATCGGGGAAACACGGTATTACTGTTTGGGGGTATAAACGAGATGGTTGGGAATGGCCTGGGTGAAATGGCAAGACATGAACAGGTTTAGAGGAATGGCTTAACAAGTGGGTTGTTTTTTTTTTTAGGGGGCGTTCACATTATCGTCAGTGTCCGACAGGTACTGTCCGCTCCTAGTGTCCGTTCAAAATCGCACAGACATTAGGAGCGGACACTAGCTGTGTCCGTGACACTTGTCATTCATTTAAATGGCGATCGGGTGCGTTCTTTTGCACTCCGTGCCTGTCCTTCACTGTCCGCTTGTAAAGATGTCCGACTTTTCAAGCGGACAGAAAAACCCGACATGTTTACAAGCGGACAGTGAAGGAAGGGCACGGAGTGCAAAAGAACATTTAAATGAATGACAAGTTCACGGACACAGCTAGTGTCCGCTCCTAATGTCCGTGCGAGATTTTGAACGGACACTAGGAGCGGACACTACCTGTCGGATACTGACAGTAGTGTGAACGCTCCCTAATTTAATATTGCTTCTAGTGGGCTTATGAATATAACAAACAAGTACTCACTTGTCCCCGGCCCTCTCCAGTAGAGGAGGCTACATTCGTTCCCACAGCTCATTGTGCCTGGTGTTGCTGTAGTCAATCATAGGCCTCAGCAATCACCTCTTCACAGTCTTCATTACAAAGAAGTTGCATGCTGTTTGTGAAGAGGTCACTGCTGAGGCTTATGATTGTGCGAGAGGACCGCTGCAGCCAAATGGAACATCACTAGTGATGTCAGCCAAGGGACCTGTATACAGAATAACAGAGCTCCTGAGGCCCGGGGAGAGGTGCGTACCGTTATGTGCCAGAACACTCCTTATACATCTATCCCTCTTTGTGTTATCTGAAAGCTGAAAGGTATGGATAGGTCTAACCTGGGACATGTTACAAACCAAAACATGGAGAGAAACAGAAGTGGTATCACATATTATGGAACTCAAAAGGTAAGAGGGACTATGCACCTGCTCCTTATGCTAAAAGACGGCCTAAACATCTGGTAAAACAAACTGAAATTTTTGAGCATTAATATAAAGTTTCCACCAGACAGCATGTAAAAAATAAAAATATCTACTAATAATACAGAACAGCTAAGTTAATAATATATGGTAAACTAATACCAGCAGGGGGAGCCCAAGACCAGTATATACTAATCGTATTAAAGGAATTTCTTATAGTTAGAGAAAAAATAGCAGGAGGATGATAGGAACTGTGTAGGGAGGTAAGAAAAATAGTTCCAGATTTGAATACAAAAACAAACATGTGAGGACAACAGACAAGCCCTCTTTAACTGGTTATGATAAGATTAAGGTTATCATGGACGCATACCTCCCAACTTTTGAAGAACCGAAAGAGGGACAAAATGTGCGGCTAATTTAGCCCCACCCACTTTTGTGTTGACTCCGCCCACTCATTAATTTTTCATGTGCCCGCACACAGTATAATCCTCCTACAGTCACCCATAAATTATATGTCCCCCCTCTATCTCTCCCCCAGTTTCATATACACCCTTCATCTGCCCCCAGTTTCATGTCCCTCTTCCATCTCTGCCCCCAGATTCATGTCCCTCCATCTCTGCCCCCAGATTCACGTCCTCTCCATCTCTGCCTCCAGATTCATGTCCCCTCCATCTCTGCCCCCAGATTCATGTCCCACATCTCTGCCCCCAGATTCATGTCCCCTCCATCTCTGCCCCCAGATTCATGTCCCTCTTCCATCTCTGCCCCCAGATTCATGTCCCCTCCATCTCTGCCCCCAGATTCATGTCCCCTCCATCTCTGCCCCCAGATTCATGTCCCACATCTCTGCCCCCAGATTCATGTCCCTCCATCTCTGCCCCCAGATTCATGTCCCCTCCATCTCTGCCCCCAGATTCATGTCCTCTCCATCTCTGCCCCCAGATTCATGTCCCCCCATCTATGCCCCCAGATTCATGTCCCCTCCATCTCTGCCCCCAGATTCATGTCCCACATCTCTGCCCCCAGATTCATGTCCCTCCATCTCTGCCCCCAGTTTCATGTCCACTCCATCTCTGCCCCCAGATTCATGTCCCTCCATCTCTGCCCCCAGATTCATGTCCCCACATCTCTGCCCCCAGATTCATGTCCCCCATCTCTGCCCCCAGATTCCTGTCCCTCCATCTCTGCCCCCAGATTCATGTCCCCACATCTCTGCCCCCAGATTCATGTCCCACATCTCTGCCCCCAGATTCCTGTCCCTCCATCTCTGCCCCCAGATTCATGTCCCCCATCTCTGCCCCCAGATTCATGTCCCTCCATCTCTGCCCCCAGATTCATGTCCTCTCCATCTCTGCCCCCAGATTCATGTCCCCACATCTCTGCCCCCAGATTCATGTCCCACATCTCTGCCCCCAGATTCATGTCCCTCCATCTCTGCCCCCAGATTCATGTCCCCTCCATCTCTGCCCCCAGATTCATGTCCTCTCCATCTCTGCCCCCAGATTCATGTCCCCCATCTATGCCCTCAGATTCATGTCCCCCCATCTCTGCCCCCAGATTCATGTCCCACATCTCTGCCCCCAGATTCCTGTCCCTCCATCTCTGCCCCCAGATTCATGTCCCCCATCTCTGCCCCCAGATTCATGTCCCTCCATCTCTGCCCCCAGATTCATGTCCCCACATCTCTGCCCCCAGATTCATGTCCCACATCTCTGCCCCCAGATTCCTGTCCCTCCATCTCTGCCCCCAGATTCATGTCCCCACATCTCTGCCCCCAGATTCATGTCCCACATCTCTGCCCCCAGATTCCTGTCCCTCCATCTCTGCCCCCAGATTCATGTCCCTCCATCTCTGCCCCCAGATTCATGTCCCTCCATCTCTGCCCCCAGATTCATGTCCTCTCCATCTCTGCCCCCAGATTCATGTCCCCACATCTCTGCCCCCCAGATTCATGTCCCACATCTCTGCCCCCAGATTCATGTCCCTCCATCTCTGCCCCCAGATTCATGTCCTCTCCATCTCTGCCCCCAGATTCATGTCCTCTCCATCTCTGCCCCCAGATTCATGTCCCCCATCTCTGCCCCAATGTCATGCCGTCCTCTCCTTCATCTGCCCCCAGATTCACGTTCCACCTCCACATTAAACTTACCTTCTCCTCCGCTCCCTCGCCGCCTCTCTCGCTGACACATGCGGCTGAAGGAAGGAGCTGACACAGGTCAGCTCCTCGCTTCGCCGCTGCCCGCCTCTCTCCCTGACACACGCGGCTGAAGCTGCTCGCGTGCACGCTTCGCCGCTGCGTCTCTCTCTCTCGCTGACACATGCGGCTGAAGCGAGGAGCTGACCTGTGTCAGCTCCTCGCTTGCTGCTGCCGCCGGCTCCTGGCGTGTACATCGCGTCTACAAGCCAGGAGCCGGCGGCAGCAGCGAAGCGAGGAGCTGACACAGGTCAGCTCCTCGCTTCAGCCGCATGTGTCAGCGAGAGAGAGACGCAGCGGCGAAGCGAGCACGCGAGCTGCTTCAGCCGCGTGTGTCAGGGAGAGAGGCGGGCAGCGGCAAAGCGAGGAGCTGACCTGTGTCAGCTCCTTCCTTCAGCCGCATGTGTGTTCAACTCAGATCTGCGTCCTCTGGACGCAGATCTGAGTTGAAATCGGGACATACCTCCCTCCAACTGGGACCGCGGGACATGTCACCCAAATCGGGACTGTCCCGTGGAAATCGGGACGGTTGGGAGGTATGTGGACGCGTTAAGGTTTGTGTGGTCCTTTTGGAGACAGAGCTTCAGCGGGCCTCTTTTGTAGTAACTGTTGCGTCGCAGCAAAAAAAACTTCATGGGTGTTTTTTGCTGAGACAAACCTATTGGAATGGGCTGTAATAAAAGTAGATAGAACCTGTTCAGACATCGGAAAGTACAGAGAAATTTAGAAGCGGGCATCTGCCTCCAATTCCTCTTTATTTTCTGCCCCCTGGCTCATGGTGCAGAGCATCAGTATTCCTTTGCAGCTTTCCACCAATGGTTAGGCCCAAATTAATGGGTGTAATCAATGGGGAGTCGCAAGATCAAGCGGGATGCTTTTTTTTCCATCATCCTTCTCCAATTGTTTTCAATGGGAGGCAGAATAAGGTAGGAAGCCATCGATGACTTGGGGGCAAAATCTGATGCAAAATCAGTGCCAGGTTCCACCATGTGAAGAGGGCCTGATACACCGGTATTAATGGAAGTGCTCAATGCAGAACTGAGTGTGTCTCTACAGATACATAAAGCTAGCAAACACTGGGCCCCATAGCAAACGTTTGTCTTGAGCCCTCCACCCACACATGCCATAGAGCCCGCTTTCCTAGCTCTCACATGGTATATGGCCCCATTTACACACCATAATATCCCATAGATGCCTCCAGACAGTATAAATGCACGCAGTATTATGTCCCTGTTCCACAGTGGCCTCTACGGTGTTCCTTGCAAATATTTCCATCAAACATTAAGAGACTGAGAATAATGATAGCAGTTTCAGTTCGGACATTTTGGATCCAAACAGAACCACTAGGCAATCCTTATGAGATTAATTTCGCTAGGTTCACCCAACAAATACTCCTGACACAGGCAGGGCAGTTTTAACACATTGGTGGGTCCTGTACAAAGGTTTCATAAGTGGGTCTGCCACTTATGAAATACTTGACCTGCACACATTATAATACTTGACCTGCACACATTATAATACCCCCTCAATGGCCTCCATATAGTATAATGCCCCTTAGTGGCTCTCACACAGTATAATGTCTCCCTAGTGGCCCCATACAATAAAATGCCCTCATAATGTGCCTTCAAGGTTGCCTCCACATTTTCATGTCCCCCTCCAGGTTACCACCCATTGATTGATGTCCCCCCACTCCCATGGTTTCCCCCACAATGTCATGCCTCCCTCCCCCCCCCCGCCCCAAGTTGGCCACACACTGTCATGTCCCGCCCAGGTTGCCCCTACAGTATCACATTCCCTGATCCCCCAGGCTGCCCTCACACTGTCATGTCCCCCTCAGGTTGCCCCTACAGTATCACATTCCCCCACCCCTCAGATTGCCCCCACAGTATCATGTTCCCCCACACTGTCATGTTCTCCTCTGGTTGCCCCCACAGTTTTATGTCCCCTTACGTTTCCCCCACAGTGTCATGATACCCCCTATGTTGCTTCCACAGTATCATGTCCCCGTACCCCTCAGGTTGCCACCAAAGTGTTATCTCCCCCTCCAGGTTGCTCGCACAGTGTCATACCCCCACATTTCCTGCACAGTTTCATGTCCCCATTAAGTTGCTCCCTCAGTGTCATGTTCCCCCCACGGGTTGCCGCCACATTTTTATGCTCCCCTTGAGTTCATCCTCCCAGATTTATGTACCCCCCCCCCCCCGCGCGTAATTTCCCCCACAGTGTCATGTGTCCCTCAAGCTGCCCCCACAATGTCATGTCCCCCTCAGGTTGCCCCCACAGTATCATGTGCCCCCATCCCACAGGTTGCCCCCACAGTATCATGTCGAACAACCCCTGAGGTTGCCCCCACAGTTAAGGAGTAATAGGTGTGATGTAAATGGCATCACTACATCGTTCCTTCTGCCTCTGGAGCAAAGACAGCAACTGGGTGGTGAAGCAGGAAGCAGACAGCTTTCTACATCATCACTAGCTTCAACTCATCGATGTCCTCCAGATAATGAGTTGGTGCTACAAGGACCCACTGCTCTGGAGAGTGAGACAGCAAATGCAGGACTATCCCACTGTCCAAGAGGGGCCCCTGCTACCACAAGGACTGGTGCAAGTGCACTGTTGACCCTATAGTTAAAGTGGTGCTGGCCATAGGCCCTACTTACTGATTCTTCCTCCTGGTCTGTTATCTCTATGTAAACACACAGGTACCCCTCAGTCCAGCTGCCAAAACGCCGCAGCAGGCAGATCATCAATGCCAACAACACGCTCAGCGAGCTGCTAAGATCCTGAAACAAGCACAGGCACAGCGTGTCAAATAAGTTCAGCAGCAAGACAGTTTGAGAGCTGTCGAAATGCCGGTACAGGCAAACCATCAACAGCGGAAATATGCTGAATATAGGCGGATCATCAACGTCAACAACATGCAGACGAAGTAGTGGGCAGAGGCTAGTGGGGAAATAAAATAATTAACAGCCTTCCCCTCCACTTTCCCTCTCCATAGACTTCTGTGATTGATCTCGATAGAGATACAATTCTATCGGGACTGATAAAGAGATAATGAGGAGGACATAAGTGGAAAAGGATTAGAGATGAACGAACAATGAAATATTGGAGATTAGATATTCGCTTCCAGTAGAGCCATAATATTCGACTACTCCATCGAATATTGAATCCCATTATAAAAAATGCTCGTTTCAGGGGTAACCACTATTCGACTAAAGGAGAGTCACCAAGCCCACGAATAGCAGGAGGAGAGTGTTTAGGAGGAGCGCTGTGCAGTTAAAGCGCACGGACCCCATTATAGTTTATGGGGACCGTGTGCTTTAACTGCACAGCGCTTGCAGTTGCGCTGATAAAAAAGTCAGCTCCCTCGTAACAGCAAGCTGCCAGATCTCCTGACTAACAAGGACGAGCCTGCTGCAGAACACTGGCTCTGAATCGAATATTTACTGTGAATAGCTAGCAGTAGTATTCGATCGAGTACGAATATTTCGAATACCGTAGTATTCGATCGAATACCTACTCGATCGAATACTACTCGCTCATCTCTAATAAGGATATATCAACTTGTATTCAGTTGGTATGTTGTATTCATTCATTTCAAAGTTGTTTAATTTATTACTTAATGAATATTGATTAATATAGAAGTAGTATGAGAGAGTTTGTCCAGGGTTAAGGGGATATCGTCACTCCATAGGGAGAGACCACCAAATAGGTGTGTGGAGTCTTATTAAGCCATGAGCACTCCACTGCAAAGAAACATGGGAAGAATATACAAATCTGACTTCCATGATGTAATTAGGATGCCAGCGCCTCCAGTATGCACACCAATAGAGGGCGCTGACTGAGAATGTTCAAGTCTATCTTCCATGATGTAATTAGGAAAACAGAGTCTCAGTCTATAGAGGGCGCTCCCTTTAACATCATGCCGACCTTCTCAGAGGCCTTTGTTTGCAATGATGTTGGGATTATACCAGATACAGTCTTCTCAGCCAAGGACAGCTGTTTCAATGTACTTGCATCTCGTCAGCTTGGCGCAGAGAGGACTGATCTGGCAGAGGTGAGAGGCTTAGACAGGGTTAAGGGGATATCGTCACTCCATAGGGAGAGACCACCATATAGGTGTGTGGAGTCTCGCAATAGAGTTCTATTGGGAGGCTCTTTTTGGAGGCTGATTTTGAGGCGGATTCAGCATCAAAATCAGTGCCAAAAAACTCCATGTGCACTGGCCTTAAGGGTATGTTCACACATACATGTTTTTTGCAAGCTGAAAAAATCTGCTTCAGGAATTAGGAAACAGTTTGTTGACACATTTTTTTACATGATATGTATGGACCTGGAAACTTCTCTTTTTTTTCTGCTAGCTGAAAAAAAACGCTAGAGGAAAAAACTGCTACTGACTCCGATTGAATTGAATGGGAGGCGTTTTTTCAGGCGGATTATGAAACAGACTCTGCCTCAAAATCAGCCTGCAAAAAACTCCATGTAAACATACCCCAAGGGTAAGTTCACACAGGATTTTTTTGGCGGAGGCCGCTTCAGGCTCCGATCCAAAAACCGTGTAGCCGCGACTGAAAGCTGGTGCACTGCACCGGCATCCAGACGCGCACTTCACTCCAGATTAGGCCCAATGAATGGGCCTAGTCGGGAGGGATTGTCTTCAGGCGGATGTCGCGAGGCGAATCTGCCTGAAAGAATGAACATGTCGCTTCTTTTTTTCTAGGAGACAGAGCAAACGGAAAAAAGAATTGACCGCTCCCATTCATTTCAATGGGAGACGTCTTTTTGGTCAGAATTTTGAGGCAGATACGGCCTCAAAATCCTGACCAAAAAACTCTGTGTGAACTCTAAGGATGCAGGGAACAAATTTCCCCCCAGACCAGAGGATTTGGTGAGGCAACATCCAACATGCCCAATCACTATTTTTCTCAACAGGCACCTATGTACATGAGATAGATTCCAATCATATCACAGGGAAAATCAGCCATTTACCTCATTCTCTCAAGGGTAACCATTTAAATGTCAGTTACACCAAAGCTGGGCCAACTGTCCAAACATACTATTGAAGTTTATCAAATCCTGATAACCATGCACATTACAAGCAGGCAGTGAGGTAAGGGTCTTTTATCTCTTGATAATTTTCTAGACATTCCTGGAGAGATTACTAGACAATACTAGAATTTACCGGCAGTGCCGGAAATTTAACCCATACCAAACCATTAAGCAGTTAATGTATGAAACTGTGTCTGCTCTGCATTCTAGTTTGCCCTACGTCAGTCAAGTCCTCATGTCACTTTTCTGTTGTGCTGTACGGTTTAAGTCACCAGCAGTCTGCGTTCTAATTGGATTATACACTGATATTCTTTTAAATCTTCATTTAATTAAAGAGGCCCCTGGAGTGAAGGAATTTCAGTGGGTATCCGTCAGCCAGAGGAAAAGCAGTTTGTTTTCTCAGTTTTTGGATTCTAGCCTTTGTTACTTTACATGATCCCAAGAAACAAGATTTTTTTAATGATTATTCAATGTAACTAGTGTATTAATATTATAAAGGTGAAAGTTTGTGGGGTTGTGTGTTTGGATGTTTGTTCCTCAATGGAGGAATGGATTTTGGGGAAATTACACACACACACACACACACACACACACACACACACACACACACACACACACACATATTTGCCAGGAAAATCGCCACCGTGACCCTACAAACAATCCTCCGGCTTGGCTGCAGCAGCTGGCATTCTGCCAGTGCTGGTCTGTGCACGCACCTCCTATTGGTGCATGGCAGGCTGTGGGCGGGCTCTGGAGCCAGGGCTGCGGCACCATAGGTTGGGGCTGAAGGTGGGCGTGCCCATTCAGCAGGGAAACGCTGAGGAAGATGGCGGCAGCCCACATGGTCCCGGTGCCGCAGCTGTCCCAGGCCACCTACACAGCTCTCGGGCAGAGGAGGCTGCTGCACCCGACATACCACAGGTAAGTGCAGCGGGTACAGGGAGGTTAGGGTGTCCCAGGTAAGGGTGTCCCGGGGGGGGGGTGGGGGGGGGGGGGAGGCAACCACATTCCCCAGCTTCATGTCCCCCCCCCCCCCCTTCATTGGCCCCAGTGTAGTTGGACTCACCTTGCCACGCTCCCCCCGACGCTCTCTCCGCTCACTCGCTGCACATAGGTGTCCGGTGGCTGGCTGAGTATGGCAGGTACCCTGCAATACAGGCGCCGGTATTCGGCAATGCACTGTATGATACCAGCGCCTGGATTGCAGTCTACCTGCCTAGGCTGCAATACAAGCGCACGTCTGACAAGCCAGGGAGGCAGAGCGAGGCTCCGGCTGTCATACCAACCTGACACCCTCGCTTTGCCTCCTATACGCCACACGCAGCCAGTCGCCCGTCACTGATGTGCAGCAAGTGAGCGGAGAGAGCAGCGGTGGAGCGTGGCAAGGTCCAACTACACTGGGGACGATGTGGGGGGGGGCATGAGGCTGGGAGCAGAGATGGGGGGACAAGAAACTGGGGGCAGATGAAGGGGGGGACAAGAAACTGGTGGCAGATGACGGGGGGGACAAGCACCTGGAGGCAGAGATGGGGGACAACAAACTGGGGGCAGAGATAGTGGGGGGACAACAAACTGGAGGCAGAGATAGGGGGGTCCAACAAACTGGGGGCAGAGATGAGGGGGAACAAGAAACTGGGGTCAGATGAAGGGGGGACAAGAAACTGGGGGCAGAGATGGGGGCACAAGCAACTGGAGACAGAGATGGGGGGACAGCAAACTGGGGGCAGAGATGGGGGGACAAGAAACTTGGGGCCGATGAAAGGGAGACAAGAAACTGAGGGCAGAGATAGGGGGACAAGAAACTGGGGTCAGATGAAGGGAAGGACAAGAAACTGGGGGCAGATGAAGGGGGGGACATGAAACTGGGGGCAGAGATGGGGGGACAAGAAACTGGAGGCAGAGATAGGGGGGACAAGAAACTGGTGGCAGATGAAGGGGGGAAAAGAAACTGGTGGCAGATGAAGGGGGGACAAGCACCTGGAGGCAGAGATGGGGGGACAACAAACTGGGGGCAGAGGTAGCGGGGGGACAACAAACTGGAGGCAGAGATAGGGGGGTCCAACAAACTGGGGGCAGAGATGAGGGGGAACAAGAAACTGGGGTCAGATGAAGGGGGGACAAGAAACTGGGGGCAGAGATGGGGTCACAAGCAACTGGAGGCAGAGATGGGGGGACAACAAACTGGGGGCAGAGATGGGGGGACAAGAAACTTGGGGCCGATGAAAGGGGTCACAAGAAACTGAGGGCAGAGATAGGGGGACAAGAAACTGGGGTCAGATGAAGGGAAGGACAAGAAACTGGGGGCAGATGAAGGGGGGACATGAAACTGGGGGAAGAGATGGGGGGACAAGAAACTGGAGGCAGAGATAGGGGGGACAAGAAACTGGGGGAAGAGATGGGGGGACAAGAAACTGGAGGCAGAGATTGGGGGCCAAGAAACTAGGGGCAGACATGGGAGAACAAGAAATATAAGCGGTTCAGCGCCACCGCCAACCCACAGACGAAGTCGCGGGTAACTGCTAATATATATATATATATATATATATATATATATTCATATGCCTGAATAGCCTTTAAAAAGGCTATTCAGGTGCTGCCATTCTTTTTTTTAAAAGCCCCCCTCCCTGTTTTTATTACATACCGGTAAAACCGATATGTAAATTAGCCTGTCCATGCACCCTGAGCATTCCTCCAAACCACCGTGCACCCCCTGTGTCATACCTTGAAACCGCCCCCTCTTTAGCTTGCACTCTGAAAATTCCTCCTCCTCTTCCCCTGTAACTGCCTCCAGCATCTGTCATCTCGCTCCAGTACATTGAAATCTCAGGCATGCGCTCTCCCTTCTGAGCGCTACTGCACATGCCTGAGCACCATTTTTTTGTGGGCAGTGGAAGAAAGCACACAGAAAATGACGCTCGGGCATGTGCAGTAACGCTCAGAAAGGAGAGAAGGTGATAAGCTAACTAGGGGGTTTGAAGGTATGACACAGGGGGGTGCTCAGAGGCTTGGAGGAACGTCCAGGGTGCACGGACAGGCTCACTTACATATCGGTTTTACTGGTATGTAATAAAAACAGGGAGGTTTTTTTAAAAAAAAGAGTAGCAGCACCTGAATAGCCTTTAAAAAGTCCTTGCTATCCCCCTCCTGGGGTCACATACAGGTTGGGCACAGAGATGACAATGATTCCTCACCTCTGTGCAGGCTGCAGGGCTGCTCTTCCCCACTCCCCTTCTAGTACAGCTCACAAGATGCTTCCTGAGACAGGAGGGGGGTCAATTTAGAGTCTTGTTTCTCAGGACTAGATGAAGCTATCATAATGGTTTAAGATTCATTTTTAAGATGAGAATCTTATATTTAAAATGATACCAAGAACTTCATGATAGCACTTACAGTTATGGAGTGAATTGCTGTTACAAACGCTGCTGGGAATTGAGATCTTCAATGGGCTCTTAATGCCGAATAACGTTTTCAACAGTGAATCACTCCGTAACTATAAGAGCTATCATGAAGTTCTTGGTATCATTTTAAAGATGAGATTCCTACGGAATGGCGGTGCGGAGAAGACAGCGAAAGGTAGGAGAAGAATAGCCTTTCTTAAGGCTATTCCGACGTGTTACTCAGAAAAAATATGTTTGAAAGATAGAATCCCTTTAATTATTACCTCCGTATGTCTCACATATCAGCAACTGTTACACAGGGGTTAATGTGAGGGACATGATAGGGTTAATTGCTATTAATATGAGGCACATGAAGTTGCTAAACTAATGCACATGACTGTACTTTTACCCATGATTGTGGATAAAAGTATGGACCTGTACATTTCAATGGGCCCATACACATAGAGGCTGTTTTTGCGGCTGTGTGTCCGGGCCTAATTGAAGAGCTGAAAAATATAGAGCAGGTCCTATATTTGTCCTATACCTTTCCTACAACTGTCCTATACCTGTCAGATATCTGTCTGCATTTGCAGCCCTGTCAATTCATTTTTTCATTTTTAATCTATAGGCATAAAGTTGAAGCCTCACGTTGCAGAAACACAGCGTTTTTGTTGCAAATTTTGCCGCGTTTTTTGGAGCCAAACTCAAGAATGGCCACAAAAGGAATGGGAAATAGTTAGGAAGCTTCTTGTATGTCTCCCTTGTTCTCAATACACTTGAGCTAAAAAAAAAACAACACAGCAAATTACACAACAAAAAAAGCTGCATTTCTGCAACGCAGTGACTCAGCCTTAGGGTGTATCTTTTTGGGTAGTGACACCATATACTCAGGTGCTCCTAAAGCCAAATCCAGTTCTTGGGCACCAGCACTGTCATTTTGGTGTAAGTGTGACACCCATTAATTCCTGGATGTGGTTTAGCTGTCATCGCACCACCAGGAATTAAATGCGGCTAAAATTTATCATGTCATTGTTTTGCATCA
Organism: Leptodactylus fuscus; assembly: GCF_031893055.1. NCBI lineage: Eukaryota > Metazoa > Chordata > Amphibia > Anura > Leptodactylidae > Leptodactylus > Leptodactylus fuscus. The sequence goes on along the minus strand of NC_134266.1, from coordinate 91,154,233 downwards.
GTATTTGTAAGCTAAAACCAGAATTGGATATCTTAGAATATACAGTATTATTAGGATGTGATAACTATCAAGGTTTACTGGGTGTCTGTCCTTTACTGACTTGACCTGTGACCTTATCTGTGAACCTGTTTCCATCATTTTCAATAAAACTTCTTCAGTAGTTATTTTATTCACTTTATTTCATTAGTTTCTTTATATTTTTAGGTAGAATAACTTTTTTTCTTTTTATAGAAACAATATGCTGAAACATTGGGAGTAATTTATCTATCTCTGTAGAGCTCTGGTGGTCCAGTGCAAGGTTTCATAAGTGTCTCTGCATCACCACCACTCAGACCTATCTCTTAAATTCAGAACACATAATGCAGTGCAGCAGATTTTTAGCGTCAAGCCGTGCCTCTAACCCACCCAATGTCCCCTTTCACCCCTTTCCTATCAAGTTCCTTTCTGCCCTAATATAGGAGTAGTGCTCATACATTTATATCGTACAGCGATGATTTCTCAACTACACAGTATAAAGTACCCTAAAGGGACCGTCCAAAGTATAGTGCCCCCCAGTGGCGTAACTAGGAATGGCGGGGCCCCGTGGCGAACTTTTGACATGGGGCCCCCCCGACACCGAAGATCTCGACCGAGTCTCTCCTACGCATTCCTGCGCGCTCTATTATGTCCCATAGTGGCCCCTGCACACAGTATTATGTCCCTTAGTGGCCCCTGCACACAGCATTATGTCCCTTAGTGGCCCCTGCACACAGTATTATACCCAATAGTGGCCCCCTGCACACAGTATTATACCCAATAGTGGCCCCCTGCACACAGTATTATGTCCCTTAGTGCCCCCTGCACACAGTATTATACCCAATAGTGGCCCCCTGCACACAGTATTATGTCCCTTAGTGGCCCCTACAGGACTAAATACTGTCACCGCTGACCGCTATACCAGGACAAATTGTGGATAAAAAAAAATCTGGTCATGTGCATTACAATTTAGTAACTCCATGTGCCTCATAGTAATAGCAGTTAACCCCATCATCTCCCTCACATTAACCCTTGTGTACCTCACCATAAGAGTTACTGATATGTGAGAGACATGGAGGTAATAATAAAGTATCTTCATTATTATTACCCCCATATGTCTCACATATCAGTAACCCTTATGGTGAGGCAAACAGGGGTTAATGTGAGGGAGATGATGGGGTTAACTGCTATTACTATGAGGCACATGGAGTTACTAAAACACAAGTAATCCCCCCAAATGCCTGATAGTAATAAGTAACCCCAGTACGTACCTGTGTATCTTCAGTTTCATTTTCCTGGAGCAGCTTCTTCCTCTTCTTCTCTTGCTGGACGGCAGGGATAAGCCCCGCCTCCTCCTCTCATTGGTGGGCAGAGGACAGGCAGAGAAAGGGAGGGGGGAGAGAGGGGGAGCGTCCTGAAGCGCTGACAGGAGCCAGAGCTGCAGCTCCTGTGTCTCAGCCGTTGCTGCAGCTTCGGGGCCCCCTGTTGGTGGAACGTATTCCACCAACAGGGGGCCCCGATCATTATACTCGGGGGTCCGAAAAGACCTCCGAGCATAATGATAGCAGCGGTAGCAGCTGTCACCGGGCCCCTAATGTCCCGGGCCCTGTGGCAGCTGCTACCGCTGCTATGGTGGTAGTTACGCCACTGATGCCCCCTTAGTGGCCCTCATCCTACTAATATTATAAATGTGAAAGTTTGGATGTTTCGATTTTTGTTAGTCAATCACGCAAAAACGGCTGAATGGATTTGAATGAAATTTGGCACATAGATAGATTTTAACTTCGATTAACACATAGGCTACTTTTTATCCCGGTAAATGACATGGTTTCCCGACTGTTATGAATTTATATTCATATACTATATTACACCTTTAATCCAAATTGCCAGTTTGTCAATTTTAAACATGCTTGGAAAAAGAAAATCTAATTTGTCGCAAACAACGAGAGCTATGAAGGAAGCCAGAAGTCACAGAGCCCTCCACAAGCGGAGCTGAGGGGGATCAATGACGCCAACAACACATGCATTATATTGTTGCACAGTGTAGTCGCAGAAGAAAGCTTCAAAGTAGATTATATGGGTTAATCTTCAGTTTACGTCACAGAACATGAGGTTACATACAGCATGTCTATACAGCAACACACAAGGAACACACTGGAAAGAACTAACCATAGATAGATGCAGCATGGTGAGATACAGACAAGTCTCCATAGCATACAATTATACTGTGTTCAGGATATAACAATAATAACATCGCCATCTAATGTCCGGAAGCTATAAGTTCCTCCAACACAGTATAACACAATAAGTCTATATCTGTTGCATATATGTATATACCATCATATATGGCGTTCCAGCGAGCTGCTGAGATGCCGGAACAATTACAGGCACGGTGTGAAGAACAACTTCAGTGCCAGGCCAGCTTGAGATTTGTCGAAATGCCAGAGCATGCAGATCATCAACGCCAACAACATGATCATGATATGGCGTTCCAGCAAGCTGCTGAGATGCTGGAACAATCCTGAGCACAGTGCGAGGAATGCGTTCAGCAACAGGCCAGATTGACAGCTGTCGAAATGCCGGAGCAGGTGGATCATCAACACCAACAACACACTCATTATATGGCGTCCCAGTGAGCTGCTGAGATGCCGGAACAATCACAGGCATGGTGCAAGGAATGAATTCAGTGCCAGGCAAGCTTGAGCGTTGCCGATACGCTGGAGCATGCCAATCATCAACGCCAACAACACGCTCATTATATGGCTTTCCAGCGAGCTGCTGAAATGCTGTAACAATCCTGGACACAGCGCGAGGAACCCGTTCAGCGACAGGCTAGCTTGACAGCTGTCGAAATGCCGAAGCAGGTGGATCATCAACACCAACAACACACTCATTATATGGCGTCCCAGCAAGCTGCTGAGATGCCGGAACAATCACAGGCATGGTGCGCAGAACAAGTTCAGCAGCAGGACAGCTTAAGAACAAAACGCCAAAGTAGGCAAACCATCGATGGCAGCAATTTGCTGAATATAGGCGGATCATCCACTCCAACAACCTGCAGACGAAGTCGCGGGAAGAGGCTAGTACAATATATACCAGAAGAAGGCAACCTGTTATTACGGCACACTGATTTAAATAAAACAAAAAAATCAAGAACATGGTATTTGTTGTGTTTCGTAATAATTTTATCAAACACTACATAGGTGGTGATGTGGGATTTTACCAAGTTAGTCTCTCAGCTGAGGACAGCTGTTTTTATCTGATTGGATCTCTTCAGCCCGGCGCAGAGAAGACTTAATTTGCAGAGAAGACTTGGTAAAATCCCACATCATTGTAGCAAAGGCCTCTGGGAAGGTCAGGCATGATGTTAAAGGGAGCTCCCCCTAGTGGGCAGCATGGCTGAGGCACTATCTCTCTATTTACATCTCGGGAAACATATTTGCATATTCTTCCCATGATCCCTTACAGTGGAGCGTAAATGGCTTAATAAGACTGCACACACCTACATGATGGTCTCTACTTAAGGAGTGAAAATATCCCCTTAACCTGGTCTAGAAGCCTCTCACCTCTGCCAAGTCAGTCTTCTCTGCGCCGGGCTGGAGACTAACTTGGTAAAATCCCACATCATTGCAGCAAAGGCCTCTGGGAAGGTCAGGCATGATGTTAAAGGGAGATCCCCCTAGTAGGCAGCATGACTGAGGCACTGTCTCCTTATTTATATCTCGGGAGACAGATTTGCATATTCTTCCCATGATCCCTCACAGTGGAACGTAAATTGCTTAATAAAACTCCACTCACCTACATGGTGGTCTCTCCCTAAGGAGTGACAATATCCCGTTAACCATACATAGGTGAGGAACCTGAGTGAGATTTTTTTAGCATTCTGCCTGTCACCTTCCTACATATCCTCCACCTTTATTCAAAGCTGTAGGGGCAGACACTTTTTGCCATCAGACAGTGTGTCCTGGATAGGGCATCTGCGTTCCCCTGTAGCTTGCCTGACCTGTGCTCCACTTAAATTCTAAAATTTTGCAGAGTGAGAAACCCCTGGTGACTCCGACATTTCACTCTTTGGGCTGGCACAGCCACATAAGAAGGGAGTGAGAAGTAATTAGCTTGAAGCGTCGGCGGAACAAGCAGTACCTCAAGGACTCTAGGGCCCACTTAATGGCTAAGCACTCCCTTTCAAGAATATGTATAGCTATAATTGAAGCAGAAAGTGTTTAGGGAAAAGCACTGCAGGAAAACTGCAATGTGTTTCTGCCGCGTTTTTTTTTTTTTCCCACATCGCTTTTTGGCTGCATCCCGCTATGTGGGGCCATAGCCTCAAAGAATTTTTCCAGGTGTAAGATACTGACCTATCTTTAGGAAAGATCAGTGATACTACTAAGCCTTACTGTATGAAATTAATGATAACATGGAGGTTTGTGTTGCCAGTACACACAGTAGGCCCTTGCTGAGGAAGAAGACAATGACAGCCTGGCTGGTGAGTTGTATCCAACTGTTTCTGTGTGAAATCACTAGAAGAACAACATCTGTTAGATTTTATGGTAGGATTAAAAAACCCTAAACTTTTACCTTCAAAATTCTTATTTCAAGACTACACCTTCAGTTACACAAACTCTTCTATTAAAAGATGGCTGGACCATTGTAGCAAACAAGCCCTCTTATCTCTTGTGTCCCCCTACCTCCTCCTAGAATGTAAGCTCTTGCGAGCAGGGCCCTCACTCCTATTTCTTTGACACATTGTAATGTCTCATATTGTATGTTCATGTGTCCTCCTATTTGTGCTATAGAATATGTTGGCGCTATATAGGTAAAATTTATTATCATCATTATTATTATCTTTAATTATTCTGAAAATAAAGTACTTCCATATATAGAAAGATCCAGATACAGAACTAAATGTATGCTTGTCATTCTGAAAATAAAATATATTGAGTTGTTAGTCATTACTTATCTTATCAGTAATTAAATTAATTTCTTTTCAACACCCACCAGTCAATGGGTATTTATTACTCTGCATGTAAAAATTGATTTGTGATGGGAGAGATATGAAGGAGGATTTACAACCTTTTCTTTATTTACGTTCGCACAAAATGTGAAATAAAAAGCAGATATTTCTACTGTGAAAGCTTTATTATTAAATGTTTATTAATCACATGAGATTTTATTGATCCCCCTACCCACATCATTTGTGTAAACAATCCTTTACCTCAGTAACATTAATGCCTATTTCAGGGCTCGTTCACATCTGCACCCGGGGTCTCCGCTTTCAGGCAGGAGACAGAAACCTGCAGGCATGTTTCAAACCCATTCATTTGAATGTGTTTGAAAAGTGTCCGGCCATGAGCGCCGGTAAGCGATTTATGCTCTCTGTGGCAAAACCGTTTTATTTTTAACTGGACACAGAGTCGGACATGCAGGACTTTGTGTCCAGTTTAAAAAAAAACGGTTTTGCCGTGGAGAGCATAAAACGCTCACCGGTGCTCACGGCCGGACTCGGCATGACAGGTTCAGAAAACGGAAACTGAAAGCGGAGACCCGAACGCTGGTGTGAACCCACCGTAAGTAGAATAGTCACATTATTTTTTTTTTAAAAAAAAACTAGCAATGTACAGTATTCAAAGATTTTCAAAGGAAATTCTCCTTCTTCTTTCTTGCTGGTTCTGATCGGCATGCCATAAAAGCTCATGTATGTGTGGAGGCCAATAAGAGGAGCATTATACTATGTGTGATCTGGTAAAGGAGGCCCTTATACTGTGCAGGATCATTTAGTTCTCGGTGCGAAGTGATGTTGATAAAACAGCCCGACTGCGGTTGAAGAACACAAGGAGGGGGGTCACAGCATATAGACATAACAGGCAGAAACAGCTTTTGCAGAGGAGCGGGTAGTGAGATCTCATGCTACCAGCTGATAGTTTGATTTCTTGCATCAGTGCTATTGTTCCTTAACCACAAAAATGTCCCAAAAAGTACCCCATCCTTCGCCGCAAGCCCTCCTCCTATCTTGTTAGAAAAAGAAAATGTACATTGTGATATCTATATGGGACTCACAATCTACATAAAAAGAAAGGGACATGAAAAAAAACAGGAAAATAAATAAACCTTGACTTCAGGCACAAAATAAACAAAACAAAATACAGCCTTAACTTTGGCAAAAAACAAAATAAATACCTGCTCGTCTGAGCACTAAATAAACAGTAGGTGAACCTAACTATAGGTGTGGCTTACTTCCAGCCACACAAACAAAACAGGAACAATATTGTCTCACCGGACTCAGGGTTACAGGACAGAACTGTACACCTCCTTTCACCTCATGGAACTGCCATGAGCTGCAGGCTCTGCAGCCTTTTCTGGCCCAGTAATGAGCCCAGGATCTACACCTGGGCTGAGGCCTACTCCAGATCTGCCCTGGACCACACATATATCAGAAACCTGGGGCTGATATACCTGGACTCCAGCACTTTTCCTATTACCTTCTCATATATATATTTATTTATATGTATTGTCAGGGTCTGGGGTTTCTAGGTGGGGTGGCATAGACACACAAGTCCAGTTTCTTTAATCCAAAACAAAGGTAGAGTTTTATTTTCACTCAAAAAAGGTAGTGCAGCAACAAAAGGAAACAATACAAAAATAAATACCTGCCCGGCTAGGCTCTAACTAAACATAGAATAGGTTACCTCACCTAGAATAACAGAAATCCAAAAGCCAGTAGAATCATTAAGGACACAGCTCCAAAAATATGACCTCTTCCTTTGGCTCTCCAGCCAAGCTCTGCCCAAAGTCTTGCTGCCGGAGCTGACCTTTTTAAACCTCACTGATGAGAACAATTCACAGCAGCTGACATGCTGCAGAAACATCCACAAAGTGACTGGAGGGAGTTGGAATGACAGGTCCCACTACCAACCTACCTGCCATTCCTAAATATCCAACCCATGCGAAGCCGGGTCCACCTTCTGGTATATATATACCAGCAGGTGGACCCGGCTTCGCATGGGTATATTTCATTGTTTGCTTGCGTAGTGGCCCCATAAGAATTGCCCAGTTTTGCACTCATGTATTTTGTATCTCATTTGTGTGTGTGTCTCTGCCCGCGACTTATTTTGCATGTTGTTGGCATTGATGCCTACTAAAGCATTTTGGCAGCTCTTAAATTTTCCTGCTGCTGAACTTGTTCCTCACGCTGTTCCCGTGATTGTTTCGGCATCTCAGCAGATCGCTGAGAATCCATGTAATGAGCGTGTTGGCATCAATGTTCCGCCTGCTCCAGCGTTTCAGCAGCTGTTAAGCTGGCCTGCCACTGAACTCATTACTCGCGCTGTGCCTGTGATTGTTCCGCCATCTCATCAGCTCGCTGGGACACCATATGATGAGCATGTTGTTGGCCGTTGGTCGTTCAGCCGTTTTTGCATGATTGAATAAAAAACACACAAACATCCAAACTTTCACATTTATAATATTAATAGGATAGGATATATATATATATATATATATATATATATATATATATATATATACACTCACCGGCCACTTTATTAGGTACACCATGCTAGTAAAGGGTTGGACCCCCTTTTGCCTTCAGAACTGCCTCAATTCTTCGTGGCATAGATTCAACAAGGTGCTGGAAGCATTCCTCAGAGATTTTGGTCCATATTGACATGATGGCATCACACAGTTGCCGCAGATTTGTCGGCTGCACATCCATGATGCGAATCTCCACCACATCCCAAAGATGCTCTATTGGATTGAGATCTGGTGACTGTGGAGGCCATTGGAGTACAGTGAACTCATTGTCATGTTCAAGAAACCAGTCTGAGATGATTCCAGCTTTATGACATGGCGCATTATCCTGCTGAAAGTAGCCATCAGATGTTGGGTACATTGTGGTCATAAAGGGATGGACATGGTCAGCAACAATACTCAGGTAGGCTTTGGCGTTGCAACGATGCTCAATTGGTACCAAGGGGCCCAAAGAGTGCCAAGAAAATATTCCCCACACCATGACACCACCACCACCAGCCTGAACCGTTGATACAAGGCAGGATGGATCCATGCTTTCATGTTGTTGACGCCAAATTCTGACCCTACCATCCGAATGTCGCAGCAGAAATCGAGACTCATCAGACCAGGCAACGTTTTTCCAGTCTTCAATTGTCCAATTTTGATGAGCTTGTGCAAATTGTAGCCTCAGTTTCCTGTTCTTAGCTGAAAGGAGTGGCACCCGGTGTGGTCTTCTGCTGCTGTAGCCCATCTGCCTCAAAGTTTGGCGTACTGTGCGTTCAGAGATGCTCTTCTGGCTACCTTGGTTGTAACGGGTGGCTATTTGAGTCACTGTTGCCTTTCTATCAGCTCGAACCAGTCTGGCCATTCTCCTCTGACATCTGGCATCAACAACGCATTTCCGCCCACAGAACTGCCGCTCACTGGATGTTTTTTTCTTTTTCGGACCATTCTCTGTAAACCCTAGAGATGGTTGTGCGTGAAAATCCCAGTAGATCAGCAGTTTCTGAAATACTCAGACCAGCCCTTCTGGCACCAACAACCATGCCACGTTCAAAGGCACTCAAATCACCTTTCTTCCCCATACTGATGCTCGGTTTGAACTGCAGGAGATTGTCTTGACCATGTCTACATGCCTAAATGCACTGAGTTGCCGCCATGTGATTGGCTGATTAGAAATTAAGTGTTAACGAGCAGTTGGACAGTTGTACCTAATAAAGTGGCCAGTGAGTGTATATATATATATATATATATATATATATATATATATATATATATATAAAACAATATTTGGTGTGAGCACCGTTTAGATGTGGAGTCCTGGAAGTAACAATATGGCGACCACAGAGTCTTTACATCATCAAGTCTGTCGGGAATTATATTAAGAGACAGAACAATTTGAACAAGCCTAATCCATAAAATATGGTTAGGTCTCCAAGATGTTTAGAACAACTTCCCTGCTGAGTTGTACCTAGATGAAGTGTACCTGAAAGAAGTGATGTTGTTTTGAAGGCAAAGAGAAGTCATACCAAACATGGATTTCATGGATTTGTCAAAATAAAATGATTAACACTCCTGTTTCTGAAAGGACTCTTAATTTGCCCACTATTGTATAAAAACCCTAACACCAAGGGCTATTCCCACATCTTACATTTTCCATTTTCTAACAAGTAACAGGTGTGGCTAATATTAAAATCACACCTGAAACCAAATAAAAAGGATAGAAGTTGTCTCAGGCTTTGCATTGTGTGTCTAAGCATGGAGGACAGAAAGAGGATAAAAGAACTGTTAGAACTGTCTGAGGACTTGAGAACCAAAATTATGAAAAAATATCAACAAGGCCAAGGATACAAGTCCATCTCCAGAGATCTTGATGTTGATTTGTCCACAGTGCCAACATAATCAAGAAGTTTACAACCTATGGCACTGTAGCTAATCTCCTTGGACGAAAAAGAAGATTTGATGAGATATAGTCTATAGGATAGTCTGTACATATTTGAGGTTGATTTTCTGTCTCTAGCACTGGTGCAAGGCATCATGAAATCTGAAGATTACCAAAAGATTTTGGCATGCAATGTAGGGCCCAGTGTCAGAAAGCTGGGTTTGCGTCCTGTCTCCCAGTAGCACAATGACCCCAAACATACTTCAAAAAGCATCCAGAAATGGATGGAAACAAAGAGCTGCAGCGTTCTGAAGTGACCAGCAATGAATCCAAATCTAAATCCCATTTAACACCTGTGGGGAGATCTTAAAATTGCTGTTGGTAGAAGGCGCCCTTCAGATATGAGAGGCCTGGAGCAGCTTGCAAAAGAAGAGTATCCCAGAATTTCAGCTGAGAGGTGTAAGAAGCTTGTCGATGGTTATAGGAAGTGATTGATTTCAGTTATTTTTTCCAAAGTTCATGCAACTAAATATTAAGTTAAGGATACCAGTCCATTTTTGGAGTCTTGCATAAAATTATATAATATTTGCTTTTTTTCCCCTCTTTTTTTGTGGTGTTCTAATATACACCAAGGAAATATACGTGTGTATAACAAAACGTGTAATTGCAATAATTTTCTCGGAGAAATACTTCATTTTACGGAAAACTTTCAGGGGTGCCAACTCCTGCAATCAGGTAGGTAATCCATCAAAGACTGCTATTTTCCATGTTTTAACCAAAAACCTAAAACATATAGTCAATATCTGTTGTAGGTTTTCGGTTAAAAAAAGAGAAGGGTAGGAGTTGGAAAGAGAAGGGTAGGCTAGTAGCTACACTACACACTGACAGGCCTTGTCTTGGTCTCTCTAATTGTATTTATCTGCAGGTGAATAGACTTTTTAAAGGGGCTCTATCAGCAAAATCATGCTAATAGAGCCCCACATATGCATGAATAGCCTTTAAAAAGTCTATTCAGGCACCGTAAATCTTATATTAACCCCCGGTCCCATTTTTAAATAAAAGGATAAAAACATATATGCAAAACTTACTTGAACGTGCACCCTGGGCGGGGGTGCACGGTGCGACGTCATCTTCGGGCACGCCTGCCTCTTCTGTCTTCTTGGAGTAACGCCCTCTTCTCCGTGTCTTCTTCCGGCTTCTTCTCGTGAAATCCCACGCCTGCGTAGTAGCGCTTCCCTCCGAATCGCTACTGCGCAGGCTCACTTGCTATTTCACTTAATGGCAGTTCGCAATTGTACTGCGCATGCGCAGTACTGTCGCATACGTCTACGGGGACTGAGCCTGCACAGTAGCGATTCGGAGGGAAGCGCTACTACGCAGGTGCGGGATTTCACGAGAAGAAGCCGGAAGAAGACGCGGAGCAAGAGGGCGTTACTCCAAGAAGACAGAAGAGGCAGGCGTGCCCGAAACTGACGTTGCATCGTTTATCCCCGCCCAGGGTGCACGTTCAGGTAAGTTTTGCATATATGTTTTTATCCTTTTATTTAAAAACGGGACCGGGGGTTAATATAAGATTTACGGTGCCTGAATAGCCTTTTTAAAGACTATTCACGCATATGTGGGGTTCTATTAGCATGATTTTGCTGATAGAGCCCCTTTAAAACGTCTGCAGCTCAGTCATACTGGACTCTTTCTCAGCCTGAGGAACAGACCAGGTACCACGATCCTGTGAAAGCCGTGATCGACTGCATATCAGGTTGTACAGACTACATTGCTGTGTTTGTGGTATCAGATATTAGGCCTATATTTAGTTAAGATAATATCTTTTGTGTAGTTAAAGCCAGAGAGTCAGGATATTGTTTTGCTTGTTTTGTTTATTTCTTTGATGGCAACTTGTACCAGAATCTTCCATGTGAACTGCCATTAGGGGGCATTCACACAATGTAATGTGGCACTGATTCTTGCACGATAACTCGCATAAGGATCAGCACTGCAAAACAGAATGCCATTGACTTCAATGAGTTCCGTTTAACACGCGTAACACATTGAAATCAATGGGTTAAAAAAAGCCTCCCATTGATTTCAATGTGTTACGTGTAGGGTTGAGCCAATCTTGAAATTTCAGGATCGTTTTTATAATCCGATTTCCGATCATTTTCCATTCAAACCCAATCCTGATCCCAATTCCGATCCCAATGCAAGTCAATGGGATTTTTTAAATAATCGGAGATCGGATTTTAAAAACGATCCTATTCACTACACAGCATGTAGTCCAAAAATGGTTTAAATTTTTGGACCCCACGCTGTGTAGTGATTAACCCCCACCCCCCACCGGTGTCCACTTACCTGCACAGCTGCAGCTCCCAGTTCTTCTTTGTCCGGTCCTCTATCCTTCACATGTCTTCAGAGCGCCCTGCGCTCCCCCCCCCCCCCCGCCTCCGTAGACTAGTATTGTAGAGATGCAAAGAGTAGGCGGGGCTTGATGCGGCTAGAGAGTGCGGGTGGGGAGACATGAGTGCATCTCTCACGTCTCCCCTCCCAGTACCCGCCCACACTCTCCTAAGCCCCACCTTCTCTATACTATTAGTCTAGGGAGGCAGGGGCGTCGCACAGGGTACTCTGAAGCCACTAGAAGGACAGAGGACCGGACCAGCAGAGGGCAGCGGCAGCAATTCTGATCAGGAAAGTTGAGCGAAGTTCACGAGTAGTTAGATACTACTTAGGTACAATGTTAGGTACATTGACTTATCTAGTAGATAGACAAGTCAATGTACAGTAGTATCTATCAACTCATGAACTTGCCTCATCGTCCTCACAGCTGCACAGCACACAGTGATTTACCGCAGCCTGCAACTCTTCTGCTTCATCCCTGTTTTATATTCAGCTGAGTATACAGTTAAACAGGGACGAAGCAGAAGTGTGGCAGGCTGCGGTAAATCCATAGGAATGAATGGATGCAGCCAGCACGCAGGGGGTTAAGCGGCCGGCTGCTTCCATTCATTCCTATGGGTGCTAAGCTTTTCCCACAATGATTGGCCAGTAGCCAAGCATTGTGGGAAAGTGGGAAATAAGCCCCGATCTCTATCCCGCCCGAAAAGATCGGGATCAGAATTCCCATCGTGATCGTGAAATTTTCTCACTCGCCGATCTGAATCTGAACTTTTCTGATCCCGATCGCTCAACCCTAGTTAAGTGTGTTACACGGAACCCATTGAAGTCAATGGGATTCTGTTTTGCAGCGCTGATCCTTACACGAGTTATCATGCAAGAATCAACGAGGCGATACATCGTGTGAATGCACCCATAGTTTGTGTGTCTGTAGGAGAGTACCGATTACCCCAGGATACAACTGTACCGAATACCCCAGGATACAACTGTCCCGCTACCAAATGCCTTACAGCTGATATAACAAACCCTGTCTTCACTAAGAATACTACACTGTTAGAGATTGGACATTGATATGGTAATCCACCATCACCCAATTTATGTAACGGGTGAAAATATTTCTCTTTTGGCCCAAAGAATAGAGGAGCTTTTAATCTGCACCCATATTTTTACTACCTTCTCCTCCTCCAACAGACTTGTTCCTTTGTTGGTTCAGATTGGCAGGAACACCATTGTTAGCAGAACATCCAACTCCACCACAGAACTGGGTTCTGGTCTTGTTCCTCTGGTTAGAATCCTATACAGTCAACCTCATAAGTTCAGGAGAGCCTGCTCCATTATCAACACCGGCAATTGAGCTTCCTCACAGATCAGATTTCTTTTGTGTAATGGGAACTTATATGTCTTGAGCTGTATTTCTGAAGTCAGTAAAGTGGAACATCTCATCACAGACCTGAGGGATCTCAACAGCCCTATTGATTTAGAGCACACATGATTCAAACCCTTCACCTCAAGGCTGGGACCCCACGTAGCAAATACCATCCACACATTGCAAAAAAATCTGCACAGCGGACATGCTGTGATTTCCAAAACCACCGCGATATGTCAGTTATGCCTACAGAAACACCGACAGTTTCCCCATAGGTATAATGGAAGGTTTCTATGGAAAGCGTGGCTGGAAAAAAAACATCCTCAGCAGTCACATGTTTCGAGAAGATGAGAAGGTGACAGGCAGAGTACTACAGTCACGGTATATCTCCCCCAGATTCCTGACATGTGTGATCCAGGGCAGGTCTGGAATAGGCTTCATCCCCAGGTGTGGGTCATAGGCTCATTACTGGGCCATAAAAGGCTGTAGAGCCTGCACTTCAGGGCAGATCCTGGGAAAGAGGAAGTGGCTAGGTCTTTCCTGACACTGAGAGCCTTGTTTATGGTACAGTGTTGTTTTGGTTGATTCGTGTGGCTGGTAGTAAGCCACACGTACAGTTAGTATTTTCTGTTTAGTTATAGCTCAGACGAGCAGGATTTGTTTTGCCTTTTTGCCTGAAGTTAAGGCTGTATTTTATTTTGCTTAACCTGTGCCTGACGTAAAGGTTTATTTATTTTGCTGTTTTTTAAAATAAACAAATAAATAAACCGGTTTTTACTGCAAGATTTGTGTCCCTTTCTGACTGGTTGGATCTGCACCACTGCTTCTACCAAGCTACCTTCCCCACTATACATATATATATATGTATATATATATATATATAGAGAGAGAGAGAGAGAGAGAGAGAGAGAGAGAGAGAGAGAGAGAGAGAGAGAGAGAGATTCAAATCACTCTGTTTTTATAGCTTAGAAATAAAGTAAATGAACAATAAACTAAGCATTTTGGGTATGTTAGGCCTTGGCAAGGGCATCACCAAGTTGCTCCCTCCATAAATAATGACAGGACACAGAAGTGGATTAAATCGGCCACAGCAGCCATTTTATTAAATAATTATAAATAAATAGCCTCTTAAAGTGCTAACATTTTATAAACCCCCAACGATAAAACTTTATAGACACAATATGCGTCTATCCCCCAACTATAAACTAGTATATCCTAATATACAATGAAGGAGGTCCTTGAAGCCCCAAAATTCTGTTGCAAGTGACTATCACCATATCCCATTGCACCGTGACTATTACCCCCAGCCGTTCTACTAGCTCGGGGGCACCAAGCTGTTAGAACTCCTTGGTGCTCAACCTCTGTTTCTGTCAAACCAAAATCCCAAACCTACCAGAATTTCCTAAATGACCTGGGGAGTCCGGCTCCTATCCATCAAAAACATTTTCCATACCCCACCAGCTTCAAGCCCCCCCCCCCCCCCCCCCCCGCCAAGCTCCTGTGACAAAACAAACTACAATTTCTGGACCAAAAAACTCCATCTGAACTTACCCTAAGGGTGCCTTCACACGGAGTTTACACTCCGTGTATTCTGTCTACACTCCGTGTATTCTGTAGTTAGCCATTGAGTTCAATGAGACGCGCGCGCAAAAAGACGCACTGTATAGGAACAAGCCATTGAACTCAATGGCTAACTACATTTTACACGTGTATTCTTACACGTGTAAAATGGACAGAATACACGGAACGTAGACAGAATACACGGAGTGTAAACTCCGTGTGAAGGCACCCTAAGGGTGCTGATTTTGCCACAATAGGGCTCCATTCCCACAGAGTAACACGCCGCTCATTCTGACACGTAAACATGTGTCAGAGTAAGGCACTTCAAAACAGACCCCATTGACTTCAATGGGTGTCGGCTTACGCGTGCTACACATTGCAATGAATGGGTTAAAAAGCCTCCCATTGATTTTAATGTGTAGCGCGCCTAAGCCGGCACCCATTGAAGTCAATGGGGTCTGTTTTGAAGAGCCTCACTCTGACACGTGTTTACGTGTCAGAATGAGTGGCGCGTTACCCTGTGGGAACGGAGCCTAATCGAGTAAAGAATCAGCGCTGAAAAAAAGCACTGATTCTTTACTCGAATTATTGTAGCAAAATCAGCGCCACAAAACTCTGTGTGAACGCAGCCTAAAGGCTGCGTTCACACAGAGCTTTTTGGTCACGAATCCGCCTCAAAATCAGCCTTCAAAAAAACCCTCCCAATAGAGTTCTATTGGGAGGCTTTTCTTAGAGGCTGATTTTGAGACAGATTCCTGACCAAAAAACTCCGTATGAACTCAGCCGTAGTTGGGAGACAGTAGCTGAGCATATACAGTTTCTCTACCAAAGACAGGTTAGCAAACTCTATTAGAGATGAGCGAATAGTATTTGAAACTCTAGTTTTGAATACCTCGCTCCCGTAGGAATGAATGGAAGCAGCCGAACACCAAGGGGTTGTTCCATTCATTCCTATGGAGCAAGGTATTTGAAAGTAGTTTCAAATAATATTCGCTCATCTCTAAACCCTATATAATAGTGTTTATTCTGTTACGCTTGTTTCACTGACGTGCCAATGTGCTTTGTTGGCATGATAATGCAATGTGTTGATTGGTGTGTTTTCCTTACAGGTGAAAAGCATAACGTGGAGCTGAAGTTGTGCCTAGATGTTGTACCCTGGAGGGATTTGTTTTGGCATATCCAGTGGTATTACCCTGCCCCAGCTGTGGTATGACGCTTGGGTTGTTCCAGGCCAAAGGTGTGCTGTATAAGAGTTATCTTTATGACTTTCCAAGAGCCAAGAGTTCATGCAAGTCCATATGCGGCTCAGTCCACTACATCTCAGGAAGCAGTCGCCTTGTCATGTAGTACAAATATGTGCTTTATCCATATGTGAGCTTGTGAAACATTGGAGATACCAGGACCAATAGATCTCTTATGTCACAGGTACACCAAACCGCTCATTTGAATATGGATTACAAGTTGATTTTCTCATTAGCAGGATTGCACTTTGACACAATAGCGGTATAGTCACTATGCCATTAATGGCCACATACAGAGTAAATAAGTGGTTTTGAACTGGTTTAGATTCCCTTTAAGTTGTCATATTATATACTAGCTTTTACCCGCGACTTCATGTGCGGTGATTTGAGAATTGGGCGGACACAGACGTGTGAAACTGTAAAAGTGCTTTAAAAAGATTGGTGGGCTAGCAAATGTGATTTGATGTGTTATATTGTGTATGTTGTGATACAGACAATGTGATGTGTTATACAGCCTGTGTACAGGAGTATATATGTATCAGGTACTGTATATAGCAGTGATAGGTAATACATGTAATTATATAGTATATACAGCCTGTGTACAGGAGTATATATGTATCAGGCTCTGTATATAGCAGTGATAGGTAATACATGTAATTATATAGTATATACAGCCTGTGTACAGGAGTATATATGTATCAGCACTGTATATAGCAGTGATAGGAGATACATGTAATTATATAGCATATACAGCCTGTGTACAGGAGTATATATGTATCAGGTACTGTATATAGCAGTGATAGGTAATACATGTAATTATATAGTATATACAGCCTGTGTACAGGAGTATATATGTATCAGCACTGTATATAGCAGTGATAGGAGATACATGTAATTATATAGTATATACAGCCTGTGTACAGGAGTATATATGTATCAGGCACTGTATATAGCAGTGATAGGAGATATATGTAATTATATAGTATATACAGCCTGTGTACAGGGGTATATATGTATCAGGCTCTGTATATAGCAGTGATAGGACATACATGTAATTATACAGTATATACAGCCTGTGTACAGGAGTATATATGTATCAGGCTCTGTATATAGCAGTGATAGGAGATACATGTAATTATATAGTATATACAGCCTGTGTACAGGAGTATATATGTATCAGGCTCTGTATATAGCAGTGATAGGAGATACATGTAATTATATAGTATATACAGCCTGTGTACAGGAGTATATATGTATCAGGCTCTGTGTATAGCAGTGATAGGAGATACATGTAATTATATAGTATATACAGCCTGTGTACAGGGGTATATATGTATCAGGCGCTGTATATAGCAGTGATAGGAGATACATGTAATTATATAGTATATAAAGCCTGTGTACAGGAGTATATATGTATCAGGCACTGTATATAGCAGTGATAGGTAATACATGTAATTATATAGCATATACAGCCTGTGTACAGGAGTATATATGTATCAGGCACTGTATATAGCAGTGATAGGTAATACATGTAATTATATAGCATATACAGCCTGTGTACAGGAGTATATATGTATCAGGCTCTGTATATAGCAGTGATAGGAGATACATGTAATTATATAGTATATACAGCCTGTGTACAGGGGTATATATGTATCAGGCTCTGTATATAGCAGTGATAGGACATACATGTAATTATATAGTATATACAGCCTGTGTACAGGAGTATATATGTATCAGGCTCTGTATATAGCAGTGATAGGAGATACATGTAATTATATAGTATATACAGCCTGTGTACAGGAGTATATATGTATCAGGCACTGTATATAGCAGTGATAGGAGATATATGTAATTATATAGTATATACAGCCTGTGTACAGGGGTATATATGTATCAGGCTCTGTATATAGCAGTGATAGGACATACATGTAATTATACAGTATATACAGCCTGTGTACAGGAGTATATATGTATCAGGCTCTGTATATAGCAGTGATAGGAGATACATGTAATTATATAGTATATACAGCCTGTGTACAGGAGTATATATGTATCAGGCTCTGTATATAGCAGTGATAGGAGATACATGTAATTATATAGTATATACAGCCTGTGTACAGGAGTATATATGTATCAGGCTCTGTGTATAGCAGTGATAGGAGATACATGTAATTATATAGTATATACAGCCTGTGTACAGGGGTATATATGTATCAGGCGCTGTATATAGCAGTGATAGGAGATACATGTAATTATATAGTATATAAAGCCTGTGTACAGGAGTATATATGTATCAGGCACTGTATATAGCAGTGATAGGTAATACATGTAATTATATAGCATATACAGCCTGTGTACAGGAGTATATATGTATCAGGCTCTGTATATAGCAGTGATAAGAGATACATGTAATTATATAGTATATACAGCCTGTGTACAGGGGTATATATGTATCAGGCTCTGTATATAGCAGTGATAGGACATACATGTAATTATATAGTATATACAGCCTGTGTACAGGAGTATATATGTATCAGGCTCTGTATATAGCAGTGATAGGAGATACATGTAATTATATAGTATATACAGCCTGTGTACAGGAGTATATATGTATCAGGTACTGTATATAGCAGTGATAGGAGATACATGTAATTACAATGTGATGTGTTGTATTGTGTATGTAGTGATACAGACAATGTGATCTGTTATATAGTGGAAAGCTATATGTAAATGTGAGTGAGTAGAGTGAGGGCTACTCCTGAGGTGACAGTAAGGAGTGTGCAGGCAGGTTGAGGCAGGAAATGCCAGGCAGTGTGTGTGAGTCTATAGCTGGGGCTAGGAGTCCTGCTTTTGTGAGTCTCCTGCTAGGAAGCCATGTTGTTTAGGGGCACCAAAAGTAGCCTGTGACTCAATCCTAAGGGAAAACTATGTTTGTGGAAAATTGCATGCAAATCCGTCCAGGCGTTTTAGCGTGATTGAGGAACAAACATCCAAATTCACAAACATCCAAACATCCAAACACACAAACTTTCACATTTATAATATTAGTAGGATCACTGCCCAAAATGCTCTTCTCTACAATTTTCTTTAGCTGCAATAAAGCTGTAGATAGTAGTCACAGACAAATTCAATGGCACAGCATGTGCACAAATTCAGTAGTATGAAAAGTGCAATGAGTAGTTAAATAGTTAAATGACTGTAGTCATGTGGCATGTGACCAGACGGGCACTGTCTGTAGTTTATTATCATTCTATCATTTCTAAAAGCTTATTATCTACACCTGTACTGCAGCTACTGTAAATCCCATTCCGAGGATTAACACATTCCACATCAGTGACTAAGTGAGGTGTGCGTTACTTTGTGTAAGTCTGGGCCACTAAATTCACATAGAGGAAAGCTTCTCATTCCATTTGTAACACTTTCTCCTTAAATCTTCTGCAGCTCAGCCAAGGATGTACAAAGGAGACCGGGAAGATTAATGTATGCTCTGTTGTTCCAAGCATGGTTGATGAACATAAATATAACATATGTATTTGATTTCCCTCCATTGCAACTGAGCTGAGAGCGTGATAATAGACAAGCAAGTTCCAGCTATGAATTACATACAAAGTATCACTTTTACAAATCCACTTATATCAAATAGGCAATAGAAATGTCATAAACTATTTTAGAAAGTTGTATTCTGAGTGACTTGTGGATGTAGGATAGACAATTTAATATAATATAATACAGTTAATACATTATTTGTAACATCCATCGATATATATATATATATATATATATATATATATATATATATATAAAATCATAAAAATTCTCATATTTAGCCCAGTTGTAGACAAAATCTATGTCATTATTGAATTTCAGCAACTGCTTGAATTATATGATAGCTATGATGACCAAAGTGGGTGTCCATCCGTGTAAGGGTATGTTCACACATCAGTATGCCATCCGTCCGTTTGAATTCAGTTTGACACTTCAAAACGGACTGATGCACATACTGATTGTATACTGACACCTTTTTATGCTGATAGCAAACGCTGTCCCCTAGAGGACAGATAAGGGGATTAAAAGTAGCAATTATAAACAGAGTAGAGAAAAGGAGGACATAAGGACATTTATTATATCTCCTTGGGCACCCCTGTGCTAGATCAATGCCTGCCTATTTTGGTGGAACCAAGCAACCATCTAATGTATGGGAGCCACCCAGCTCTTTCCAATGGCAGATGTTGGGAAAAAGAAGCTAAGTAGATTTCAAAATGCCCGAACCTTTTGTTAATAGGAATAATACAGTGAGGTGCAGTGCTACATGGTGGCTGCCATTACAGTTTTGCTGTACCTGTGAGATGATGTGGCTCAGAGCATGGGGCTTAGCTTGGTAGCATGGATGAAATTCAGATGCTCTTCCTGTGGGTGCTGTGCTCCTGTGGTGGTAGTAACCATACAGCACTGCACCCAATAGTGTAAGGACCCGCTCTACAGAGGTCATCATATGCTTCATGTTTTGAATGAGAATAATCATTACTTCATTTTTCTAAAAGGAGGATGTGGGTGGGGAAAAGGGAAGGTTATCAGTGCCAGCATCAGCACCTGACAATCCCGGGCCCATTGAACTCAAGGGGGCCCACTGCTCAGCTGAGAACTGAAAATATCAGTTTTATTAACAAAACCATTGCTAAACTTGCTGTTGTCCATCTTCAACCCCCCATGTCCTAAAGTTTCCCCTCTCTGGCCTCTGACCCCTCTGTAGCTGCTATCTTCTCCAAGTGATGTATAGTGCTTCTGTAACAGCTGGTATGTGAGTGACCACAGATAAGTGATACCCTGTTTCCCCGAAAATAAGACACATACCCCCTTCACCTTCTGGATCACATACAACCAGCAGTCATGGCGGCGCTCCGCTAAGGAAGCATCAGCATGACTGCCGATTGTTCCCCGCTCCAGCCGCTGCATAAGACATCCCTGGAAAATAAGAAAGGTCATATATTTCGTTTGATAATTAATTATAAGAGACTGTCTTATTTTCGGGGAAACAGGGTAGCTAAGCACTGAAAGTTTTAATCCCGTTAATCTGCTAACATTTATTAATTCATTCAATGTACCTTTGTTCTGCCCTGGAACTTGTAGTACCTCTGCCTTGTTATACAGCAGACAGTGACTCTGTACTGTATATCTGTAGCTGTAATGGATTGCATGGAATGATAAAGCTCAACAGACCACATTGTAAGTCAATGAGATTTGTTGATAAAGGTGGTGTCTGCCATGAGACAAAACAATATGTTGTGGTTTGCATTTATAACAGAAGCCATGATGTACAGGCGAACGGGCCAGACTGCAATTAATGTTGTATATAATAGTATTGCTATATACACCAATCCAGTCATTACAGTACTGGACGAGTAAGGCTAGGTTCATACTTTTCAATCTGTTGTTCAGACAGAAGGATAGTTGCATCCTCCATCTGCATCCACCAAAAGTCACTGCCATGTAAAATTGATTGAAACTTTTTTGTCCAATCAGAAACAGCAGATTTGATGTTCTTTATGAATTGCAGCGCTCATTGGATGTAACTAATGGTTCTTCTTACTATGAAGCCTGCTAAGGCGCTGTCACCCAAGGGGCCGCCAAAACCTGGTGCGGTCCTGGATTCTATAGTTTAAACACTCAAACTGTATAGGTTTTTTTTCATGATTACCAAAACAGCCTAAAGGTTTGCAGCTTGTATTGGTATTCTGTATTAGTGGAATGGAACTGGCAAAGCATAACCATCAAGCTAGAATAATGAGCACGTAGAATAATTACTATTATTAATAATCTTGGATGATCTGTGACCAAAGGAACATGTTGTATGTTTGATTAGAGAACTTCCTGTTTTTTTAATATTGATATGACAATTAATGCAATAAAACCCTGTATAAATAGCTTAATATTAAAATTAATTGTGTTTACCTGCAGATATACCACTCATATAGAGCATGGAAGCCTCTTACAACTTCTGCTTTCTGAACTGATTAGGTCTTTATCAATTATTAATAATTGGGCATTAGGATTATTAATGATGAGACTTTCAGTTTGTGGAATATAAAATGGAAGATCTTGAGTCATGCATGTAATGATTCAGCAGGTATGTCAACAACCTCTCTAGAAGTTTGTCTTTCCTGAGAACATATTAATCCCCCTCCAAAAGCCACTTTCCAAGTAAAGAATGGCATGTCACAATATAGTCTGTCTTCCAGAGTTCCTTATGATTGTTTTTCCTAAAATGGTAAAGTGAGGTCAAAATTATTGAATTAGAAGTAATACAAACTTTAACTTTTCTGCATTCCCTTGCAACCTCTTTGAACGAAAAACTTGTGTGTGTGTGTGTGTGTGTGTGTATGTATGTGTGTATATATATATATATATATATATATATATATATACACACACACACTTGGAACTCTTCGCTTCTGGATTGTGGCAGTTTTGGGTTTGGGTTGGTTTGGATATAGAAGTAAATTTATATATATATAATTTACTTCTACGTGGAAAAAATTTCCAAACTAACCTGAACCCTGCCACAATCCAGAAGCGAAGAGTTCCAAGAGTTCCATTTCTAGTCATTAGCCACTGGCTCACATCAAATATGAAGAGAACAATTAATATACAAATACAATGTCATAAATTAATCAATAATTTTGTCATTAAATTCATTACGAGTTTACCCATATGACAAGTTAAAAATGTCTACTAATATAAATTGTGTAATTAATTGAGAATAGCAAAACTTATCAGAGGTCAATGGAAAACAAAATCATCAATCCATTTAAGGGCCCCTTCACACGGCTTAGCGCACCACTCATTTAGACCCATAAACGCGAGCGCTTCAAAACACATCCTATTCACTTCAATGGGAGCGCGCGTAAAGCCGGCTGTGTTTTGAAGCCCTCGCGTGTACAGGTCTAAATGAGCGGCGCGCTTACGCTGTGTGAAGGGGCCCTTAGTCTAAGGCGTTGCGGAAAGGCTGCTTTTATTTAATTGCAGATTTTGCTGTTTTGTTTTTGGGGGTTTTTTTGAGCCAAACTCAGGAGTGACTACAAGAGAAATGGTCCCCTCAGACAATACATAGCTTTCAAGGCCCATTTGGTCATTGTTTTGAGCATTAGAGGCCACCGTCTAGAAACGCAGAAAGGCCAAGTACTGATATCACCTCTTAGGTACAAGGCAGGCAAGTTTCAACATGAGTCAGGAACCATCTGCTTCCTCCAGTTCTTCAACACTGGACCATTTCCCACCCCAACTTCACCAGGGAAAGTCATTACTTACATTAACCCTCCCTTATTTCATGGATGTAAGGTGAAGTGCACATTGAGTGGTTCTTTGGCACATGCTGGAGTGTCAGTTTGAGCAGCAGGTTATGGTGAATGATTACTGCATGCAGAAAACCACTGACACAATGGAGTACAAAACAACTGAGAGGAAGAACAACTTCTACATCATAATCACTTTTAGAAGATAGCTCAGTTTTTTCTGTGTGCCCCAAATATTTCTTGAATATCTGTAAATTTTCACTCTGCCAACACAATGTTGATGTGGCATGTGCTCCCATACAGGGATACCTGACAAGATAACCCAGGTTCTTTGTCTGGTTTCCAAGTGTGCCTTACAATATTAGTGTGTTACAAATCTTTCTACAAATGCTGTAGTTGTCACTCGTTGGTGCTGCATCTACTCCTATAAAAGAAAATTTTTGGTGGCATGAACTTAGTTTTTTATCACTTTGCTTTCCAAGTAGCAGGCACGCTGACAGCGTACCGCAAATTGTTCTTCAAATTCTTTTATTGCCAATGACACTTTGTTGGCTTAGTAGTTTGAATTTTTGGTGCTTATTATTTGAAAAGCCAATTCTTCATCATTTTTTAATTAGGTTCAAAGCCATAAATTTGTCTCCTAATAACTCTGTAATAAGTCTGTAGCTCTAACAAAATCATCAAAATGGGCTAAATTTGTATAAATCCAATGCTTTTTGCTATATAACCGCCACATGTGGATAAAAACCAATAGGCAAGCACCTTTCCCACCAAAAAGGGTAATTTTTGGAGCATTTCAAGGCTGAGTTCACACTGAGTTTTTTGGTCAGGAATTTGGTCAGAAATCCGCCTCAAAATCAGCCTCCAAAAAAAACCTCCCAATAGAACTCTCTTGTGTGAACTCAGCCTAACTTTTTAAAATATGTGCCAGCATGTGTCAGCGCAGTGTATGGTTAAGCTCAGTTTAATCCACTGCTTACTGTTCATTTTCCATAGACATACATGTCAGCTTCACTTTCACATAAATTCGGTTGTGTTTTTACTAGAGAGCTAGAAATTGGAAAAATAGGTTCCTAGGAGCCCTGACAATGGTATAGACTATTATATAATTGCATCTCTCACATTGCCTGCCGAAATGCTCTCACACAGTGATAGCTACAGTTCCTCTATCTCAAACAGAACAACTCAGAAAATCTCAAATAATTTTAGCCGTATACAGTGCCAGCTGCAGTGCTTTATACAGGTTCTGTCAAAACCCCGGACCATTCAAATAGTTGCAATGATAATACCCCTAACAATGTGTTATCAGGTACCTGTTACAGCCTGTATTCCCTTACACAGGGGCAGAGGATACATACAATACCTCATGTATATTCCCTTATTGCTTCCCTCTTGTGGCCAGTCAACAGCCAGACATCTTCTAGGATAAAGATGTCTTCTAGGATAAAGATGTCTGGCACCTGTTTAGCTTAATTCAGCTTGGCACAATGTATTAGGTACTTACTTAAGTAATCTTTATAATTTACTATCAACATTTCTGAATTTTACACTTTATTAAACCCAAACTAAAAAAGAAATGTATAGAACAATGTCCAATAATGAATCAAAGTGTCCTCCTTTGTGTCAACATTAGTTTTTTGGGCTGCTGGTTAGTTCAGATTGTCATTATGTCTGTGTGGTCTTTTCTCTACTCACAATCCGACCTGTGTTCTTTTCAGTTAAGGCTTTATAGGAATGTAATGGATATGGACCGGACATCGCCTTGTGTTAGTGTGAGTATTGCTTTGCATTTATATCAAGAAGGTTTTGATGTTTCACTGCTTTGATATAGATGAATTTAATAAATAAATTGTCCTACATTTGTCTTGGAGTATAAGATGTGGAATATGAATTTGTGTCTGAGTAGTGGCTGATTTTACAGTTTTTGTCATATAATGTGAGTAATGGCTCATTCTCATGTTCACCAATGATCTTCTAACACTAAACCAGAGGTCCACGTCTTTCACTACACAGGAGAAATTCTTACTCTGCATTCTAGTTGCAGAGCTGTGGTGTCAACATGAGAACCACTGGCTGGCCTGAGTAGCACCTTTGCCAGTGTTATTTGCCAATCTTTCTTTTTTCCTTATCCCCTGCAGAGACTGAAAATAAGCTCTGCATACTCACGGCTCCTTACCCTTCATTCACATCCACATGGGGATCCCCGAATGGAATATCGAACACAAGCGGTGTGCAGTGAAAGCACATGGACTCCATAGACTATAATGGGGTCCGTGTGCTTGTCGCACGCTGCCCGTACAAATCAAAATTGTGAACTACTTTTCTGTCTGCATTATCCCTGTACACGGACCCCACTATAGTCTATGGGGTCCATGTGCTTTCACTGGCACACCACTTGCAGTTGCGTTCGGTATTCCATTCAGGGGGTCCCCATGCGGAGTCCCCTAGACGGAATACCAACGCAGATGTGAACGAGGCCTTACAGCCAGGGATTCAGCAGAGTCTCAGGCTCAGGATCCAGTCTGTTGATATTCTGCCCACATGTGAAGTTAGATTCACACCTGTGTTCACAGCACTTTTCTCTCTGCGTTTTTTAAGCAGGTTCGGAGACGGAAATCCCAAACAAAATTCAAGCACTGGTGTGAACACAGCCTGACAGAGGTGACACCATGGGTATTGTTCAACCTCATATTGAGGTTAATTGTAATGTAATTGAAGAGTAAATTGAAAAGTAAAAGACTACCATACTATATATTTATATTAACTAATTTTATGGAGGTTTTCACCCAGTTATATTATACATCTACTCAAATAGTGACCATATAATGCAGTGGCCCTGATCACTATTCACTAACCTCTGTGCTATCCTCTGCATATTATTTAATGATTACCTTTTACGACCTCTAACATAGGGCATTTTATATACCATAACAAAGCTGTCGGCGCACTGAATTGAGCACACTTTCAGTTTTGTTGGTTGGTTCTGTTGCAGAAATAATGGTTGCAAATCCATTATTTTCAGCTATTGTTACCCACCATGTGATCCTAACCTAAAGGTTCCACCTGATAACTTAAAGTTCTTGAACGATTTGTATCTACCGTCTTGGTGCACCTTCAGAGTCTATGGTTCAAGGAGTCAGAGCTGTTTGGCTGTACAAGCAGATTTTAATGTTATGACTGATCAGTGTTCGCATGTTCAGGCATTAGTAACAACTATACAGATATATATGATTTGTTATTGATGTGTCATGTGAGAGGTTCAGGATTTTTTTTTTTTATCGTACAATATAACATTATTAATTTCATATTGGCACAAGAAAGCATTTGTTAACTTTTTGCATGGAGCAGAATGACAAATGACAAAAATCTTGGTGCCAATCTCATTCCCTTTGTGGACACTGCACAGATTATTCCTAGCACCATGCCTTGTGTATATGACACAGCTGAGGGGTGGTCTGACCACAAAGCTTTCTTTTGGAAGTTGTAGACAAGAAGATGAACATGAAGTGTATTCACAGCCAGGTGAGGGAGGGGGGCTATTTGCCATTGCCCCCTTTAAGCCTTTTTCCCTACCGCTCTCTCCCTTTACCTGGATTTTAATTCTTGGGAAACCTTTGGAGTTCTCAATGTGCTCTATTGTCCCAGAGTGTATTTAGGAAATTTCAGAATCAGACCAAGGCAGAAAAGGAAGCAAAGGAGTGGGAGGGCTGATGTAAGAACAAAAAGAGGGCTGTTCTGTCGTCCCCACTGCCCCCTCCATTCACTATCCCACTCCCTTCTCTTCTTATCAGTTTTTCCTATCTCCTGGCTTAAGCCTTGTTATACTATTCATAATCACTTCTCATGTACAGCCAATCCACTGCTTCCCACTGCCTCCCCCCTCCCCATTTGCCACTGTTTATAAATGAGTCAGTTGAGATCAGAGAGGAGTGCGTTTGCATTTACTTTCTCCCTCTACTTCAGGTACTTCAGTAGCCTCTAGCACACCTTGAAACCTATTGGTGAGATCACACTCTGGATACCAGGCTGCCAGGTAAGGGTCAGATGCACATTTCTGCAATACTAGCCAAATATATAGATAGACATTTCTAATAGATTAAAACCATTTGTTAAAATAGTGTTATTAAGAAATTCTATACTGAGTTAAATTATGTTTCCAACATTTGTATTTATTTGCTGAGTTATTTTAGCATATGCATTGTTGCATAATCCTATGATAGATATATTTCAAACATTAAATATATTGTGTTTGCCATTATATACATAAATAAATACATAGAGTTAAATATATGGTCATGAATATGCAAATAAATCCTTAGCTAATGAAGGAAAAAAATGTTTTATTATATTGGCTCTTGAGAGTAAAGTGTAGGCTTTTTCAAAATTGATCATTTATGCCATTTATCTTGGCATATTCTGAAAGGTCGGGCACATCTGTTATGTGCCACATATAATTATGCAGATTAAATGACTTAATACGGAATAAAGGAACATGTATCCTGCATAAAGAAATTATTTTGCACTAATAATTCAGAATTATCTGGAACACCTATGTACTTGCTTCTTTTCCAGTACACAGGCTTGTGTATTTTGGTTGTAGATTAACACATATATATTTCCCTTTATATTAAGGAGTAGGACCTTCCTAATCTACACATCTTATTTCTTTGTTTAGAAAAGATACAGGGCATCATTCTCTTATTTTCACTTCTTCCAATGCATAGACTTAAAGTCATCTTTATACTGTATCACCTTATAGACAGAGTTCAGAAGACAGGTGACTTCATCTCCTAATACTAGTTTACAAGGCTCCGTTTCCCATCACACAGAAGAAATAAGAATGTTCCTTTCACCTTTTCTATCAAGTTTCATTAGACCATATACATTCTGCTTCAACATAAAGGTTGCATATTCATATACATTCTATTGCTTAAATCACTTTTAGTCACTCCTTCCAAGTTCATTCATGGTGAAGGCTTACAAGGGACATAAATATGGTATAAGTGATAACAGTTAGATCAATTCAATGCAATTCCACTTAAAAGTAACAAAATATAAGGGCTAGGAAAGTCACTGCTAAATGCGTACATGGCCTTACATTTACCTCTTATCTTGTCCTAATACATAGGTGTCAGGACATCATGTTCTCTCCATCTCACATTCTTCACTCACATGTCCTAGAATTTGAGGGCACATTCCTATAACTCTAATCTTTCTCTTAGCTCATTTTAGCAAAGATTCTTGGGGTTTGAGGGCACCTTCCACCACCAACCTTTATTGTACATATTAGATTCGCTCTGCTACCATACCTTTCTGGGACAACTACTTATCTGCAAGAATCCCAACAATAGCAAATGTATGACATGTTTCTAGTATAGGAACTTGTAATGAAACTTGATTTTAAAATACTGATAATGGAGAAGTGAAGGTGGGTGCACCAGAGCAGGATGTTGGTGCTTGTTTTATATGATGGCTTCCATCTGTGTTTGGAGGATGAATTCATCTTCTTAGAAACACAGCTCAGAAAGACATTGTTGGTTGAAACATTGCAGTGATTGTATACAAATCTGGGATTAAGAAGACTAATAACGCATTCACTCATCTATGGTGTCCTGGATTCTCTTGAAAGTTGGACTTTGAAGTACGTATCAGACCTTTTGGGGATTTTATTGATTTTTAGCTGTTTTGAATGCAAATGTCAACCGAGAAAACAAGAGATATTATGTCAAAGTAATAGAAGTTTATTTTTTACTCTTTTCCTTCTCCAATTGCCAGTGTGTGTTGTTGTGAAACCCCCCGTAGTATATCAAAGACCTACAAGGCAGTCGATGGAACCACAATAATTTCCAAGATTGTATATTGATGGTTTATCTCTTGAAGGGGACCCAAGCGGCAATATATTGTACAAATCCAGCAGCCATGGCAGCTGATTGTTGGGGTTCCAGATGTTGGACCCCTATTGAATTGCTATTGCTAATCTATCCTAAAGACAACCCCTTTAACATTATGTTACTGTTGCCTCTGTAATTTTAGAATAATGTCAGGTAAAAGGTGATAGGAAATGACCCAGTGCTGGAAAGAGTTAACTGAGACTGACCATAATACCGCTCATAATGCTTGTGTATACGTATTAAAGCTTACATCAATTACAATAAGGAGGACAAGCAAGATATCTCACCTTTTAATATATAGATTAGCGTAGAGACCTTTTTTCTTCTTTCATCATACCCTTTACAGCAGTTAATGGGTTAGAAAAACTATTTTCTAGGAAGGACTCTCTCAAAGTGACTTCTAAACATGACTCAATCTTATCAAGGAGAAAACACTCGTATATAACTCTGGAAAGAGTGATATGGGACTGATATGATATGAAAAGGAAATATTAACCCTTCAGCCTTCAGCATTACTATTCTGAGGTCATTTGGCTTTACCAGTGGAAGGAGAAATCATTTTAATGCTGTTTATAATAAGAAGCAAAGTTGTTGGATATAACCAAGGATAAAACCAAGATCATATGCAGATAACATTACAGACATAGGTATAGATCAATATATCATAATGATGACATTTGTCTCTGACATATGCATGCATTGTCCATAGGCTCAGATACTAAAAAGACTTATACCATGTATACCATTGCATACTTTTTTTTACTGGATGTCCTGTATACAATAGCATAAGTGACTACACTATACAACATACAAAGGTATACTGAGCTTCGCCAGGGCTGAAGGAGTCCTATAGAATACTCATTTAGCCACCATCAGGTAAAACGGCAGCTATGGATAAGCTCAACATATAAGCTTATACTACAAACAAAGTCTAAATTAACTCCAAGAAAGGTTTTACATTTTTTGCTAACCTAAGCATAAATTGCAACAGGCCTTCTTTTGTGCAAAGGAAATGGAAGCCGTTAATAAGATTAGTTTCCTTTGACAAATAGTTTGCCCAAGAAATATTACAAATTGAAAGAACTATCAATGCTCTGTTTAATAGTGTATATATTACAGAGACAGCCCACGAGGTTCCTACGAGGTCTCCTATGGTGAGAAGCTATGGAAAAATACCACTTCCTCGGGCTCTATAATGATAGTAAAGAGAATTAAGTCAACAGCACCAAGTCCTCCTGCCATTTTAATCTGTGCTATGGGGTAATTGCACCTCTATGTATTCCCTAGCAGTGTTAAAGGGGCTCTATCACTGGATTTTCACTATTTTAGATAAACATATGCCTGAACAGCCTTTTAAATATGTAAATGAGCCCTTCCGTGCACTGTGGGCGTTCCCGTACACCACTCATGTACTCTGTTCATGCCCTCCTCTGTGGTTCTTCTCTGTAAGTCCTTCCTCCTGCTTTTGATTCACTGCCTCACAACTGTCTCTTCCCTGCTTCTGGAAAAGGACCTGTGATGACATCACTACTGCTCTGTGATTAGCTTGTCCCTGTGATGACGTCACTACAAGGTCCTTCATCGTCTTCTAAGTAGTGATCTATGCAGAGTAGGGTCTTTGGAGGATTGGAGGTTACGTGTGGGCAGGTAACAGGAGATTAGGTCAGAGATATATGGAGGGGACAGGTTGTGGATGGCTTTGTAGGTCAGCGTTAGTATTTTGAACTCTATTCGCTGGGTAACAGGTAACCAGTGAAGGGATTGGCAGAGGGGAGCAGCTAATGAAGAAGAGGGGAGAGGTGGAATGATCGAGCTGCACAGTTTAAGGTGGACTAGAGAGGGGCAAGAGTATTTGCAGGGAGGCCATAGAGAAGGGTGTTACAGTAATCTAAGCGGGAGATTATGAGGGCATGGACTAAGCATCTTTGAAGTTTCAGGGGTGAGGAAGGAGCAAATTCGGTGGATGTTCTTGAGTTGGAGGCAGCAGGAGGTTTTGAGGGTTAATAGAAAGTGTCAGAAAGAAAAGAAAAGACATATCTTGTTGCATGTAGCTCACTCCATTGAAGTCTACAGGAGTAGCGTATGTAAAGAGTATAATAGCTAAATGTATGTTGTTCTGCTCTTTCAATCTTTCTCATAACCTTTATTTGAGAGGGTTGCACAAAAGCATGGCCACTTCTCAACTGAACTTTAGGGAGAATACAGCAGTCATGAACTGGCAACATTTACAGAACCCAACTGTCCCAGAAGATGAAGATCCTAGAAATGGAACCTGCATCTATCAAGTGAATGCCATAGAAGTTTGAATAAGGCTATTAGGCTTGAATGGCACAGTAGTTCACATTCTTGATCACTGCTCTATTCAGACTACTTACCATGATCAGCACAGTTGGCTCGGAATGAGCCGAGTGAGCCGTACACGCGCTCGTAGAGAAAAAAAGCAGCCCATTCATTTCAATGGGGAGCTCTCATATGTCGGCTCCCATTGAAATGAATGGGATCTGCTTTATACGCCGCTGATTCTGAACATGTTTTAACGTTCAGAATCAGTCAGCGTATCTGTAGTGTGAATGGGCCCTTAATAGTCATACACACATTTACAAAATAATATTTTGATGGAACTTATTACCTATCCCATTGAGGTCCGCACGATCATGAGAATCGTGTCTTTTGTTACCATTTTTGAATGGAACAGAAGTTGTACAGGGAAAAGCTGTATCGATGGGCATATCACTTAAAAAAACTGATACTTTTCTAAAAAAGAATGTTTTTGATGATGAATTCTTCATTCTACATTATAAGTAGTATAGTGCAGTGTGAATAGGTTCTGTATATGTAGGGAGTCCCTGTTGAAAACACTATTCAGGATCCTAGGGAGTAACTGACCGTGGCTGAAGTCCAATAATGACATAATAGTATGAGGAATTTTCTTTCTGGTGTTATTTAATAAGTAAATATCTTTAAGGTGCACTGGTGTTTCCTACAAGTGTTGCATCAATCCTTATGTGTATAGGCTTCCCTTAACATATTTCTTCAACTGTGCAGAACTTTTGACACCACTCAAAGCTCTATTTTCCTGTGACAAACGTACATTTTCTTGTGGCTCCTGATCTCTAACCTCATGCCAAATATGGCAAGGAATGAATGAGACAGTCCTGGATTCCTGATACTGTTCTAGAATGGAACGTATCTATGATTCTTTTAACCCAACTGGTCTTTGCATGATGATTTATTATTGTAGATACCTGCAGCCCCTGTCAGAAGAATATAAGATAGGGTGACCCTTGAATAGCCTAAGTGTGTTTCTTTATGGGGAACTTTGGAGAGGATATTTGTTTTCCCTAAAGTATGAGAATTGTGACTAAAATATGAATTTGCACATTCAGACCTGGAGGCTGAGCCCTTGAAGGTTTTGACACCACTCCTTTCTAAAAATAGTTTTATCAAGGAAATGGCTCATCTGTTGCATTGTCTAAAGCTATGACAGTGCTAAATGTAATGACCTACATTTTATAAGGCAGTTTTTCCTAGAAAGTGGTCAAAAATACATAGAAAGTCTGCAGAGGAAACCTTTGTGAACTTTCTGTGGGATACCACATGGGGCTTTAGCCTAAGACAATATTTCAACCCAGTACATGGGATTTTGTGAAAGGGGCCCAGTCCATTACTATCCGTTATCCATAGACTTTAATGTCTTGAAATTGTTTTTTTTGTTTTTTTTTTCACAAACTTAAAAGTCCTGCATATCGGAATTTTTTGTTGACAAAAAAAGCATGACAAGACATGTGATGGATTTGGTGTAAAACAGACACTATTGGCCACTAATGAACACAAGATAGAATCCCATTGAAATCAATGGAAATATTAACGGATTTGTGATAGTTTCTACTGCAAAAATCTTGTAACAGACAATAGTAACAGACACCAATGATGGTCACCAGAGCTAGTGTGAAAGACCCCTTAGTGAACATTTGAGATTTTTTCCAAATTATGCTTGGTAAACAAAAGCCCCTGCAAACCTGCAATAAAACAAAATCCTATTATTGCCACCATTGTTGTATGCTCTAAGCCACCAGAACACAGTGACAATTTCTGCAAATTAATTTGATGGCAGCTGTAATGAGATATTACATCCCTATAGTGAAAACATCACTATCACTCGTCCTGGGAATTTTATCACTTTGTTTTATTCCAAAATATCAGCAGGTCTGACTTGCTAAGTGAATGGGGGACTATTCACATGACCTTTATTTTGACGGTCCATTTTAATGGACCTTTAAAATATAGGTCACATTGTGGGTTGTTTTTCCTATCCAGAATGTCTTAGATGTCCCTCACACTCATACAGATTCCTGGCATATGGTGAGGGATTGCCCTAATATACAATCCTTTTTGAAAGGGATCATAGATCTCCTATCAGCACTTTTGGACATGCCTGTTCCATTGTCCTTTGAAATTTGCCAATGTGGTAAGAAACCTGAATCTTTCTACATGAACCCTTGTTTCTAGCCAGAAAAACCATATCATTACAACGGATGGCTTCACACCCTTGCTCTGGGTCTATGTGTAGGAAATTGGTATGCTCCCCTATAACTGTATGGTATACAGAGAGGCTGCCCTCAAAAATTTCTGAAAGATTTGGGTCTCTGGTGTAATTTGTCAATGACTGTATATACTACCCCATTGTTTCAGGCAGCCCTGAATTTTCAAAGTCTAAATAAACAGGCCGGAGACTCCACAACATCTATTAGTATCGGCTGTATATTTGTATAATATCTGTATATATTGATGTTCACAATGTGCTTTAGTTGTGGATAACTTGTGGAATATCTTCTATCATATTGTTATCAACACGCTGAAACTTTAATACCCAACCTGAACACTGGTCTATACCTGGATTTTGATGGTGGAGATGGATTTGCAGTGTTAATGTTACTTGTTTGCTTTATTTTTGTTTAGTTTTCTTTGATGAGGATGCTATGATCATATTCATGTTCATTCATATCATATTCACTACCTAATGTAACTCTTGTTGTACACGCTTCAATAAAACAAGTCCCTCCATACATTCAAATGTATTGGGGAATCTGTAAAGACGGATGCCCATCAGGTACACAATGACCATGAAAAATGGACGTTTTTCACAGCTGTTTTGCACCTCAGTCATGTGAATATAACCTTGTGGTAAGTTCAAATTTGTGACAGACTCCCTGCAGAAACTACAGAAAATTGATGGAGAGGGGGCAACACGGTGGCTCAGTGGTTAGCACTGAAGCCTTGCAGCGCTGGAGTGCTGGGTTCAAATACTGCCAGGAACAACATATGCAAGGAGTTTGTATGTTCTCCCCGTGTTTGCATGGATTACCTCCCATTCTACAAAGACATACAGATAGGAAAAAAAGTACATTGTAATCCCTATATGGGGCTCACAATCTACATTAAAAAAAAAAAAAATTGGTGGAGAGAAAATTCCTTCCAGCCAGTTTCACTATAATAAAGATGGACACCTAGCAGACCCTGGCATCATCTGCCAAACTCCATGGGTAACTGCTGTTTTGGCCGTCAGGCTCTCTATCATTCGGGTCCCCGACAGACCTGAATAACAGATATCCCAACACAGATGTGAACTTAGCCTTAGACTGCCTAAATGGTAGGTCTGCCATTCGTTAACTTTGAATGAGCTCACACTTCATAACATATGTACATACACTGTCTACCAATAAGTATTTGGATACCCATGCAAAAAGATATATTTGGTCTAGATGTACGTCATGCCTTCTGCTGTTACATAGGAAACAGCATTGGCATTAGTGCATTGGTATTAGTCACATGTAAGATGCCATGAAGTGCAGAGTTGTCCGATTTCGAGAAAGGGTAATTATGGGGTACCACAGAAATGGTCGATCCTTAAGGGATATAGCAAGCAAATAGAATTACCCAAAATAGATATATGCAAAGAAGAAAAAATTGTCTCAGCCCGTATTACAAAAATGATAAATGTCTCTTACTGTTAATGCAGGAGTAGTAGGTGCTTGTAGTCATCCGGATGCCCGGGACGTCATGTCCGGCACAGACACAATAGAAGGGGTGACTAAGGGGTCATATCCCCGAAACGCGTAGGCTTACTCATCCTTCTCTCCCGTCTGCACAAGGACATATCCACCTGTTGCTTTTCCAAGAACAATATATTTTTTTTTTTTTTTAACTTGGAGCATGTCACCACAATAAAATTTGGGAATGTTTTTAAAAAACGAATCATCCGACGTGCTGAGACTACTTCAATTTGCTGCTACCCAAAATAGATAGTGGCCTATGTGATTATGAAGTGGAAGGTGAACGGTGATTGTTGGAATGTGCCCTGAGTTGGCAGACCCCCGAAACTGGGAAATAGAGACCGACGAGTACTGGCCAGAGAAACCGCATTCAACCGATGGCTCACACACACCAGGAGTTTCTAGAAGCATCCGGGAGTATTGTGTCGATCAATACCATCCGTAAGGAAGCATCTGCTGGGTTCTACCAACTATTCAATATGAAGAAATGTTATTTTTCTATTCTACCGCAGGTGTCCAAATACTTATTGGTAGACAGTGTAGACAGTAATGCTAAACCACTTTTGATATGTGTTTTCTCAAAAATAACTTTTGCATGAGAACACACTGAGTCTAGGGCAACACAATATCACAGCGATTTTGTTGCAGTTTGATATGGGCAGTAGATAAAATTAAGGCAAAGATTAGAAAGGATAGCCAATGAACATAGAATAAGAACTTGAAAAGGTATAGAGATCTTACTTTCATGTTGAAGGTCTTGCTCAGTGGATGTGCAGTAGGGTTGAGCCGATCTTGACTTTTCAGGATCGATTTTAAAACCCAATTTCCGATCATTTTTCATTCGAACCCGATCTCGATCCCAATTCCAATCCCAATGCAAGTCAATGGGATATTTTTTATTACTCGGAGATCGGATTTTAAAAGCAATCCTACCCCCTGGTGTCCACTTACCTCCAGAGATGGCTGGTCCTGTGCCCCATGCCTTCATTCTTCGCCTCGCTGCTGCTCCACGCTGCTTTTCTTCCTTTGCTGCCAGCTCCCTGCCAGGTTAGGAGAGTGTGGGCGGGTTAGGAGAGTGTGGTGGGGTACTAGGAGCCCTGTACCCGCCCACACTCTAAGCCACAAGCCCCGCCTACCTAGCACTTTAAACACTAACCTGGGAGGTGGGGCAGCGAGGCAAGAAGAAGGAGGGCACTGGAGCAGCCATCTCTAGAGGTAAGTAGCTGCTAGAGAGTTAGTTTAGCCTTCCTTTCGAATGAATGGAGGCAGCCGATGCGCAGGGGGTTAAGGCTGTGTGTCGGCTGCTTCCATTCATTCCTATGGAACTGCAGCGGAGCCTTCACACTGAATATACATCGTATGCTCAGTGTGAAGGCTAAGCAATGCATTGTGGGAAATCACCGATGTCGATCCCACATAAAAAGATCGTGTTCGGAATTCCGATGGCGATCGTGAAATTTTCTCGATCGCCGATCGGAATCTGATCTTTTCCGAACACGATCGCTCAACTCTAATGTGCAGTTCCAGGTCAAATTTATAAAACCCACAAAAGCAATACAAAGAGTAACAGTTTAAGTTGAGCATGAGTTGCTGTTGTATGTGACACGCTTGATGTCTAAAAGAACAATGCTGCATGCAACATACAATCAAACATGTTTGAATTTTGTCACATTGCACTCATAGCATGTTGCTTTTCACATGTGACACCATCGAAACACATTACATTTTTTGACACACAACTTTAGTGCAATTTGTGGACATGATAAAAATTGCAGTCTAGCCCTAGCCTTATGCTGTATTGTATAAGCAACAAAAATGATGTATGAACCGCGGCATTATAGAAAACGGAAATACCCTAAGGCATTTTAAATCTCTGAACAGTATTTTTCTTGGACAACTAAACATGAAATACCTAAAGTAATCTTGCTGTATGTGTAAATGAAGGGGTACGTCATAGAACTAAGAGAGCTGGTTACAAGAGGACACTTGTGTTATATTGGGAAACATTTCATTAATCCAGAAATAGGAGCCGCTCCCAGGAGAACATAAGGTAGAGGTGTACTTAAAAACAAAAAGACAAGCAAAAGTCTTGTTATGCACCAAGGAAACTTAATCTTTGTTGTGCAAAATAGAGTACCAACAGATGTTTAATAACCTGTCCGGTAGACAGAGCAATAATGTATTTCACTTAACAAGGGATCCAAGTGACAAAGGAACGCACTAAGTATGGTAGACAGCCAAGGAAAATGAACAATAATACAAATAAAAAAAAACAAAACTTCAATACTTATATTATTCTTAGTTTCCAACTGACAATGTGCACATATTTTATAAGGTATTGTCTGGTTAAGAAAAATATCCTGTAATAAAATTCTGAATTAAGATGGAGAGTTCCTTGTTCAGGAAGCTGATTTATCAGCCAGAGGAAAGACCTAAAGGACCTAACATACCGAAGCATCACATGGACAGCCCATTGGTTCCAATATTTTATATCACCTGAGGTGGCAAATAGACTGAACACATCCGATTTCTCCACAGATTATAGCAGATTATTAGGAACCCTATATGTCAGGGGTGTAAATAAAGCTCAGCTTGGGCCCCCTGCATAACTTCTTCTCACAACCATCGCCTGTGTAACATCCATATAGTTTTGCAGCTTTTACAATTCACTTTCCTTCTCAATCTGGGTTCATGAATACTTCTCCACAGCATGTATATGCACACAGCCTTCCCATCAATCCCATCTACTGTTGATGCCCCCTTTTGAGCCACAGCCTCCCCACAGAATCCTCCTGTACTATATGCTGCTGAACAACATTTAAGTTTTGCCACAAAAGAGACCATTTGCTACTTTCTGACAGAGGATGACTATATATCATAAATCTTCTCAC
This sequence comes from Leptodactylus fuscus, assembly GCF_031893055.1. Classification (NCBI taxonomy): domain Eukaryota; kingdom Metazoa; phylum Chordata; class Amphibia; order Anura; family Leptodactylidae; genus Leptodactylus; species Leptodactylus fuscus. The sequence continues at coordinate 91,116,148 of NC_134266.1, read as the reverse complement.
TCCAGGCCAGCAGATGGTGGACGTATAAAATCTTTGATGCACATTCTGGACAGGAAATCAGAAAATGGATCAAAGAAATTTATGTGTTTGGAGAATTATTTCTGGTTCCCATTAGCTTCTGGGACCAGTCGCATCTGGTGACCCAAAGTGACCCATATGTTTATGCCAGTTCTATCTGTCCAAAATTAATATCCTGTTAAAACTCTTAAGAACACTGCTATTATGTAAAGATGCACTAATCGTTTATTCATTACCGCTTTCTACTGACTTTTTGAAGAGTTATTTTTTGTGGGATGTTGTACTTTTAATGGCATCATTTTGCTATGTATATAATGTATTGAAAGACTTTTACTCTTTAGTAATAATTCTACTATTAATTTTTGGATTTCCTTATTACTGTATTCACTAAGTAATCAATATGGCATGTTACTTTTATTGTAAGTTAGGGTTCATAAAGTTTATAGTATGGTTAGGGTTCATAAAATGTTCTATATTTTAGTGACCTCGAGTGCTTGTTTCTCCCATATAATAGTAATAATTGGTTTTATTCGGTGCCAAAAAAAAAACATATGGCTAAAGAATGTAAGAAATAATTCAAGACATTCTGTTGCTAGGTCCTTGATGACATCTGAAGATGACTTTCAATTTGTACTTAGACAAGAGCTGAAGCCAATCAGTCACATGTCATTGGTGTACAGGTCACCAGTGAGGCCAGTGACTGACAACAACATTGACCTGAGCACAGAACATCATTAGAAGACATAATCAAAGACTAGTAATAGATCAGGCTACTGTTATTGGAGAAAGGAATCTTGAAAAGATGAGTTAATTTTTTTTCCTTTAAGCTATATTCATCCTAGCCGGAGATGGACAATGCCAAAATAGTCCAACAAATCCACCACCAGCTGACTAACAGTAGTATTTATCAGTATCCAAATGAGATTTAATAAACTTACGTACAGTAGTTTTTGGGAGCAAGCTCCTATGAAGAGAATAGGCATTTTAAAATATTTCCAGGGACAATTAAATATTGCATTTATCTTCAAAATATATTTATCTCTAGAAATTCCTATACGTTTCCCTTCCTGTTACTGGTTAGATACTCATGCCATATCTCTTTTCATGTGTCTGCATGAGGCTAAAGTCTCACATATGTGTAGATTTTGATGCTTTACTATCCAAAGCCAGAAGTGGATTGAGCAGAGGGGAGAAGTACAAGAACTTCCTTTATATTTTCTATTTCTTTTGTAGCCATTCTTGGATTTGGCTAAAAAATCTGCAACCAAAAAGCTGCATTTCCAGATCATGGGGCCTTCACCTATATAACTTTTCATCCAAAAGTACAACCATGACCTGCTGATGTCACTATGGTTGAAATATCACTTCAATATCCAATGACTGACTAGCCTGTTAGACATGCAAATAGATGCAACATGGTGACCTGAACAGCAGCAGCAAGGGAACAGTAACCATATAGTATACTGAAAAGTTCATTTAAGAGACTTATACAACAAATAAATCCCTGAAATATTTTTTTTATTTGGAAAGTCAATCTACTGTGATATCTAAACATTACACAATGCCAGAATAGGAATGTTTGAGCTGCTTTTCCTTTATTTACTTTCTTCTCTAACTCATATCCCAATGTAACAACTTCTGGACATCACAAGACCAAAGACACAGCCTTTAACAGCAAATACTTGGGGCTGGGGATGTGGATACAAGTCAACTAGTTTTACGTTACAATGCTTCTCGCCTAGTCACAGTATTGAGGTATTCATATTGAGAATAATAATGGCTGCTTATTGTACAAAAGTTTTAAGCAATGGGTTTGGTTAGTTTTAAATTTTTGTCTATTATTAGTGCCATATGTCAGTTATATGATACATAATAATACCTTTCTTGCTGATCCATTTTTCACAGTTATGATGCGGCTGGTGATGGTACTGATATAATTATCCACAAAAAATGACGATCCTGTTGTGTTGCCCACTGGCAACAACATTTGCTGCTTAGCCTGAACTTATTGAAAAGCTGCCTAATGAGAATAGCACTTGCAAGAATAAGATTGAAAGACACCTCAACACAAAACTCATATTTATATTTATTTAATTTAATTAAAAGCTAATTTTTGACAGGCAGAATAGCGCAATCTCAGCCATCATCTGTTCTTGAATGAATTATAGACTGTCAATTTTTTTATTAAAAAAATACAGTACATTTATCCTTAAGAACTTTATACTATGTTCACATCTCTATTGGAGGTTCTGTTGGGAGCCCATGTTGCAGATTCTATCGTATATAACACATGATGGTGCATGACACATAACGTCTCAGTTGGTTGTCTTTGATTCCATATGTCATGTACAGCCTGTCAGGTACCACACTATGTATTCAGGGCTTTCTTCTCAAAGAAAATAATAAAAATCAGTGGTTTTATAGAGTTTCTGAATATCAGAAATTGCAACGACTGAATGACATCAGTAGAACTAACTAATTAAATCTTATACAGCGATAGAGATAAATCCCAGACATTCAAACACATTCACCAGAGCCAGCCGCAAAGCCAGATTGACTTGTGCTGCATTTGGGGCCCAACTTATCACCACAGAAACTGGAATAAGGAATAAATGCTCCACAAACTAAAGTCAAATGAGAACCCACAATACCTTACAAGACAGATCAGAACTAGGAGGATAAATCAGGGAAGAGAACGTTTAAGCCAAGAGTCTGCCTGAGAGGTAACATCAGAGCCAAAATCAGACGGCAAAGGATTTCCAGTAACAAGCCTAAGGTCAATTTAGAGCAGTCCAGTAAACACAAGCAGGATATGAAAGACATATTTGTTTTCAGACCTTTATTCTTAAAGCAGCAGTAGCAAAACTGAAATTCATGACAATCATAATGGAACCCCAACAGATCCCATTAGAGTCAATAGGGTCTATCAGGGTGTATTTTCACTGTGTGGGATGTAGGGGGATGTAGTGTGTTCACATCAAAGTCAGGATGTCCATTTTTCTGTTTCTTTAAATGAACAGAAAACAGAAATCCTGATTGATGTAAACACTGCCTTTTAAAGAATTTCATTATATCAACACCCAATAGTCTTGTTTCTCCTCTAGATCATAAGTTCTATCTATGTATTGGTTTCTTTGCTAGGCAAATGATCTAAATGATTTATTTATTTTTTTTAAACTGATGACAAATTAATATCAAATACCTTATTTGGACCCCAGTGTATCAAAGCATGCTGCAATAAAAAGTTCTCAGCTGAAGATTTTGATACCATATGGACATTTACTAAACTAAAAGTGGCAAAGGGAAAGATTCAAATTATTATGTGTCATCATTTGTGATGTGAGCAAATGTCTTAATAACATTGTTTCTGTTGTATCTATAACAAATTCCCTGTAATCCAATGACTGAATTGAAAGCTCTCCAGCAGTGATGGAGTTAAGAAATGCTGTTTGCACCAGGTTAGGTACTGTTCAGAAGATTAGGAATTCAACATTAGATTAATGCATGCATGGAGATATGACGTGACTCAAGAGATAATCCTCAGCAGGACAGGACTTGGACAACTTGTTAGAACAAGTGTAAACCTGCAATTTGAGGGTCAGACATGGAAATTCCTTGTAACCAGAATCTTGGGGCGAATTTGGGAAGTTTAACTATTTAGTTAGAAGTAATTTTTGCAGCCACATTCTAAAGCCATGTTGCGTCTCACAAAAAAACACAGCCAACCAGCCACTTTATGGCTACTTTTCCAAGCATGCCATCTTGTTTCCAAGTCTACAGAATTGTATGATGAGAACAGTGAAGTAAGTAAACTTTAGTAGTGGCTTAAGGACATCTAGTATTATAATGTTACAGGGTCTTCTATGTTCAAGTGGTGAAAGGTGCAAAGAAGACATAACGTACAATGTGCAAATCACTATGACTTACTGGCTATTAAGATGATTGCCATGTGCTAATCGGCTGCTGTTAATGATGTTACCCATGTACCGTCCATGCACCAGCCATGGTTCCACGGCCCCTTTCAATCAATGAATAGGAGCAACGCAAAGCGCAGCCACAAAACTGGGCAGGAATAGCAATCTGTGCCATATTTTGTGGCCCAGACTTTTGGCCCGCACATGTGACTGTATAATTTCCAGTCATGTGTATGGGTCCATAGAAATGAATGGGTCGGTGTGCTATACGGAAAAAACCCGGATAGCACACTGACCTAGCCCACGGTTGTGTGCAAGGGGGCTTAGACTTCTGTGTTCTGTAAATAAGGGTGTTATGTTCTGTAAACAGACTACAAAAAAGGCATCTACTCTCTGCTGCCCCCATAAATATAAAAGTAAAACAATAATTAAATAAAATGAGCATTAAAAAGGAATTACAAATAGTGTAACCTCCCACTGCTTCTTATCCACGAGGAACAATCTAGTTTCTGTATTTACGCATGTGCTTCTGCTTTGATCAGCACCCATGATCTTTCGTCACATCTATTATTTATGATGAAAACACTTTGAGGAGACAGGAGTCCTGAAGTTTACAAAAGGACCGCTAAGATATCCTTAACCATTTTCTATCAAATAAAATTATGTCGGCTTACATAAATTTGCCTATTCTGAATAGCAAGAGTGGTAAAGAAAACACAGCAGATAAGAGCCAGCCAAAATCCTTGTATTGTAACTTCTTTTTTGATGTGTTTCTCATTTTCACCTCCTCTCATATAAATCTACTGGAAAAACAGAGCTTTTCCGCAAATAAAATTAACAAGATGTTTTTTTTTTTTAAATGCTGCACTTTCTACGGTGCAATGTCTTTTTTTCACAACGTGTGAATGACTGATTCAGTGTCAAAATCAGCGCCAAAAATCTCTGTATGAATGGACCATTTTAATAAAATCTCATTGACATTGCTGAGACTGTGAAATGCTGCATTTTTTTTTCAACAAAAACTCAGCATTTTCTCTAGTGCTATGTTCTTATTCACTTTACTGAGTCTATAAAATGTTGTTTTTTCCACAAGGTGTGGCCTCAACTTAGATACCCTCTGTAAGGTTAAGTTCACACGATGTAACATGCAGCGTGATCTGGCACGTATACGGCGTGTGAGAGTTTGCGCGCTGTAAAAGCTCCCATTGATATCAATGGGAGTTAGGATCGTATACGACGCGTTATTTTGCGACCGTGATTTTGCGGCCGCAAAATAATACGGTGTATACGATCCTAACTCCCATTGAAATCAATGGGAGCTTTTACGGCGGGCAAACTCTCACACGTCGTATACATGCCAGATCACTCTGCACGTTACATCTTGTGAAGGCACCCTAAGGCAGAACTGTCCAGAACTGTCCAGATCATTTACTGCTGACCCAATGAGACTAAAAATTCCCACCGCAGAACAGTCAAAACTGTCAAAAGCATCTTTGGCCAAAATGTTTTAATGCAGCCATACTTTTTTTTTACTTTGGATTAATGTATTTAGTTATTTTAAGTAATTTTTAGGGTTGGAGATGTAGAAAAAGCAGCATTACCAGATATAGAATTGAAAAGTTAGCTTTCATTTTCAAGTGAGTATGAAAATGGAAATATCAAACGTATAAAAGTAGGGATTTTTTTATTTTTACATTTATTAATTTTGCACAATAAAAACATGTTTTATGGAAACGTAATTTTTGTTTCTCTAAATTTCAAAAGCAAAACTATCCATTTCTTAATATCAGAGCTTGTTTTTTGCAGGGAGGGTTAAACATTTTGTATGAAACTGACCTAAAGGGCAGAAAAGTTTATAATGGATACACATCCAATACAATGGGGTGAATTCATAAATTCTTCTGCGCCAGTTTTCTGGAATGATATTGTGGTGGCACAATGATACAATCATTTGGCACAATATTGTGTCGGGATCAGGACGGGCCAGGGCAAAGACACTTTGCCCAACAAAATATTATAAATCAAGCCAGTTTTCTGGCGTAAGTTTTAATGAAAATCTACACCAGTTCCTAACTTGCTTAGACTTCCATTCTAGCACAGGAACATCCGACTGATTTATAAAGAGGCCACAACCTCTTCATAAATCTCTTGGTCCCTGCACCAGTTGGGCCCTTTAATAAGACTGCTGTATTATATACCAGTCTCAATAAATTTACTGCATTTTCTACAGATTGCAAACATAACCATATATAAATCACAGAGTGGGCCCTGGTATAGAATTTGCACATAATGGAATTTCTGCAGGTGGAAATGCTAGAAATGGAAGTGGAAGGTAACTTGTAATTTCAATATATCATATATAGTTGTATTCAATCTCCCCTTAACTATAATTATTTGCTATTTCATTCACACATAAAAGAATTCCTACCCTTGGGCATTTCATATTGTAATATGTAGGGTTCATGCATATGATTTACAGCGAATGAGATCAGCCTGGGACACATCTCAGACAAATGTTTGGATGTCTTGTTTTCTCTTCCATTGTCCACATCTTATACTATATAATTACTTCATCTGTTTGCAGAAGTCAGAATTTAATTTGCTGCCTATTTTTTCCTTGTTTGCTCTCAGTGTTTATTTTTATCATTTTCCTTTCTGCCAATACTTTAAACGCAGATTTACACAGTGATCATATGGGCTAGAACATGTACAAAGTATTCCTGAAAAAAGGCTGTGCAAAGAATAAATGACAGGTGACAGTGACTGATGAATCAGACTGCTAGATTTATACCTAACAATTTTATGTTAGATGTCTATTAGATGAATATTATACTGTTTTATATATTGGTTGGGGGATGGGGATGATCAAATGCCATGTACTGTATATGATAAACTTCATTTTCATTATTCGATGTTTCATATTTATATTGTCATTTATAGATAAAATATTCTGCTTTTAGTAAAACTGAGACATAAGGGTGTCTAGCAACTTTTGACAGTAAAATTATCAATTAAATTAGCATTTAGTTATATTACTCTAAGAATTAAATTTTGACATTTAATGTTTCAGCATGACGTTAAGATTTTGTTCACTTACACTGCTGGTATAGTGACTTTTTATGACTTCTTAAAAACTTCTATTTCAATGGGCTAATATTCTTAAGACTTCAAAGTAATAGTAAGATTGCACAAGTTCTACCACCACAAGAGCCCCTATTAGATCAGGCACATAAAGGTCAAGCAGAAGACTACCCAATTAAAGCTGACTTTAGTCTCTGTGCATTTTCACAGAGGAATAAAAAATAACCAATTAAATTTGAGGGATATATCTTCTATGTTAAGATGCCTGTTAATGATAGCTATATGGTAGGTCTTCGGAAGGAGATTTTTTTCACTTTTTTTTTTTTTCCAAAAGGTTACCTTTGAATCCTAAGTCAAAGGATCTTCAAAGCATAGTAACAGAACTAGATGTTACAAGACATGGACACAAAAGCCATACACATTCTCAAATAATGGTTTTGAAGACATGAGTTTTTAGCCTTGTGTCTCTCTGTTGCCCCCCAATTAGATTGTAAGCTCATGTGCACAAAGGTTTTATTGTCTCGATGAGCACAGAAAGCGTGCCAGGAATTGATAAGGGTAAAGTACTGTTATTATTGTCACGTATCTTTGTCATCAATCACATCAGCCAAACCCTGCATGCTTCTACTACTCAGGTGCCAGACAGTGGGAGTGCAGTCATTTCTGGAACTCCTATCTGTTCTTTGTAAAGTGTAGAAAGCTTAGAGACACTGAGCTGTCAAAAGCTGGCCAGATAACATGGGCAGGTGACTAGAGATAGAGAATGGACAAGAACATTGCACACAATGAGGTTCAGGGCAAGGTAAGATAACTTGGCAATATTTTGTGCTGTATAGACTACTGTGTTTATAGGAAAACATTGATCTTATTGATATCAACTTTGGATATAAAAGCTCTTACAAAAACTCAGTAGTTATTTGTACATCTTCCACTCCAGATCTTCTGACATGTCATTGAAATGTTAGAACACTGTTCCCCAAATAATGGCTCAACAACTACAGGTGATTCTGAGGGCCCCTTCACACGGAGGATACTCTGGCTGTTTCGGAACGTATAAACGTTCCGAATCAGCAGCGTTTAAAGCAGGTCCCATTGCTTTCTATTAGAGCCGGCATACGTGCGCTCCCCATAGAAATGAATGGGCTGCTTTTTCCCATTCATTTCTATGGGGAGCGCGCGTATGCCGGCTCCCATAGAAAGCAATGGGACCTGCTTTAAACACTGCTGATTCGGAACGTTTACACGTTCCGAATCAGCCAGAGTATCCTCCGTGTGAAGGGGCCCTTAGACTTCCTGTGTGTGGCAGCACCTGAAAACAGCTGCAGTATGTTTGTGTCATGATGGTACCGTAATCAGGGGCGTAACTAGCAAAGACTAGGTCCCATAGCAAACTTTGGCCTTGGGCCCCTCCACACAGCCCAGAATAGGTAAGTAACTCAGTTCAGACATATTCGGTTCAAATGGAACCACCAGGCGAATCTCATGGAGTTCACCCAACAAATACTCTTGCGGCACACCACTGGCCTTACTTACTGAACCCCACTCCAGCTAATGGCCACCTCCCCTTCTGCTCTCCAATGGATTATGTTTATCCTGTATTTTGTCATTGTCAGTGATGTAATATGGAACACATAGGGCCCCCTAGAGAACTAAATAAAAAACAAAGGCAGCTGTGACCAGGAGCGGACCAGTAAGTAAATAGTGCCTGTTACCTGCTGGAGTAAGGCCTATTGTGGGAACCATAGCAGGTCGACTCTGATAGTAATTGTAATCCAAAATCAAGCCCTAAAGCCATGCATTGCAGTAAGGGTGGGTTCCCACTACTGTTGCTAATGTTGTGCTGTTGTCCATCACAGGAGCAACAGCATAACTCTCAACTTTCAAAGGATAGAAAGAGAGACAGTAGCACGTTAAGCACACTGTGGCAAGTTTAGCTCCACCCACTTCTACTTTGACTTTGCCCATTCGTATCCGTTTTTCTATGTGCCCCCACGCAGTATAATGCTCCTACAGTCACCCTAATATTTTATGCCCACACATTTGCCCCACAGTATGAAGTCCATCTCCTGGTACCCCAGTTCAAACTGGGGGCAATGAGAGGAGGACATTAAACTTGCAAAGCTATACGGGTCCATTAAACTGTGGGGGTAGCTGGAGGTTGACATCGAATATCCAGAGGCTCTATTTTTTGATTGGCTGTGTTTTAAATTTTTTTATATGAAGATTATGGAATAAAGTTTTTTCATATACTGTATTGAATTTTGGTGTGCTGAAGTATTATACTACAATTTTCCCCCAGTACAATGTCCCCCTTCATCTTCCCCAGTTTATATACCCATCCATCTGACCCCAGTTTAATGTGCAGCTTCATCTGCCCCCAGTTTAATATACCTTTTCTTCTGTTCTCCCCCCCCCCCCCTCCCCACCCAGTATAATGTCCCCCTTCCATTTGTCTGGAGGACACTGCTGAGTTGATACCTCCTGCCGACCAGGACAATGAGACAGGACCCGGAATTTGGGTCTGTCCTTCTGAATCCGGGACAGTTGGGTGTTATGACAACAACAGTGTGAGTCCTTAGGCAGTATATTTCGCTATTGCACAAAAAATTCCAAGATTTACAGTGTCAAATAAGTGTTGAGATTTAATCTCATCCACACAGTGAAAGTGTTTCCAAAGAATCAATATGGAAAAAGCAGCATTTTGCAAAGGCACATGCAGCATTCTGGAAAAATATTATCATTTATCCATTGAAACGTCGGCTCTTTGTATGCTGAGAAGTCATGGAGGTGGACACGTTTCCTTTTCCAATTGTGTTTGAGAATTGTGAGTAAATAGGAGGAGTATTTATTTGGAAAATGCTGACAGTAAGCCATCCGTAATGGAACATAATAGAACAAGACTTACTTATTTTGTATCTTCTCATACTACCACTAATCTTGTCTGCATTATTTTAGATGTCAGCCAACATACTTGCTTCCATTGATAGCAAGGGTGCCCTACCTCAAAAGTAATGAGCACGCCTGTTAGTTATTGGCTGATCTTTACCTAAGGTGACAACTGTGAAATCTCATGTGTCTTCAGTTACAATGAAAACAGAGACAAGCCATCTGATTTGCTTATACAAATGCAAAGCTTTAGTGCAAATATAGTGTAAGTACCCTCAGCAGGAAATATATAAGGCCACAACCCTATCATCCTGCCATTCCACATTATACTATGCTGACTATAACTATCATACAACATGATCATAAGAATAACAATTGTAAAGAGAGCCATAACAGAGGTTGATCAATAGAAGGTAATTTAGAGTCGTTGATACATCTTAAGAAACATGGCCATAATACAGCTAAGTATTATACAGATACACAGTACATTTCTACAAATCTATGGTGCCGTACCACTTTGTACCTTTCATGTTATACAGATTTACACAAGATTTACAAATATTGTAGACTGCCATATTGTGCAGGTCCTCTACCCCAGCAGCATTGCATCTAGGATGGAAGATACATTGTATTGCTTTTAGGGACCAATGGTTGCTGACCCGTGGTATCATATGGCGATGCTCTATTAAGTGCTTTCACCATGTAAAATATAACGGTAGGGACTTCTTGCGCTACAGCATAGGCTTAATGCATACAGCCTTTCCAGGTGCATATAGCTTTGGTCTTATTATGTGGGCTGTGGGTGTTCTCCGTCATGCCATGATCTCATCACATGCAGCTTTATAGACAATAGCGCCAACACTTTACTGCTAATAAATCCCACTAAACCCTAGCACAATGTCCCTGATGACACCAATAGCTAAAGGAAAGTGACAATTAAAGCTCAAACCCTATTTAAATAAACGCAGGGTTTTCCTTCACATAAAACTAAATTGACCTTACCTATAATACTATAAGACATAATAAAGTAAACATTTGAGAAGACCATTGCATTGTAGATGTAAAATAATCTAAACTTCATCTTTTGATCAGAGATTAGCCATAATGGAACTGTGACACAGTGATTTTAATCTCTTCAATCCAGTTACAGCAGCTATGTTCCAGTATTAACCAACCCTGCACACACTATAGCTCTGTCACTACATCCTAATAGGGTATTACACACACCTATGTATATAAACACAATAGGACATACACAGTACCCTCTCAAAATACTCAAGCAAATACTGACACTTTCCACACTGATATCCGCTCAGGATATGGTGTAATCTGAGAGATTGAAAACTCTCCTTGTCTTCTCAAGCCTGTTTGCTCAGCCTGTTCATAAGAGACATTGTGATCTCTCTGAAAGCAGCAGCTGATGTTCCCACTATGTCCTTTGTGCTTTGCTGACGATATTTTAGAATAGCTATAGGGCTGCCTTCTGAGACACTGTTCTCTATGACAGAGTGGTTTCAGTATCTGTAACATTTGGTATTGCATTTTAATAGCCATTTCTATGATATGCATTTTCAAATTTTTACATGTAACATGGGAATATTCTATTTTTGTATATAGGTCATAAACCCAATGCAAAACTGGAAAGCTGTGGGAAACTGTGTCAGGGATTGGGGTCATACCCACGTTCTATCCACTCTTGGGGTTGATCCGTTCACCTTACACACACACACACACACACACACACATTTGTACCTAGATGTAATCATAAAAGGGACCTCCGCTTCCTTACCACTTTACAGTATAATTAGACACCAGTACGCCCACAATACGCACAACTAGCACACCAAAAAGGTAGCTCTATTTACTCTTTGGAAATGTAGGGAATTGGAGCCAAAGTACAATCTTATTCAATTTTGATTTAATATATATAGAAAGGTACAGTGCAATAACAATAAAATGGTGGAATAAAAATAAAGACAAATACATAATGTGAAAGGGGGAATAACCCACAGACCTGTATAAGTGTAACTGGGAGCTTCATACCAAGAAATCAGCGGGAACCCACACTAGATGTGGCTTCAAAGAATATGACACCAAGCAACCTCCTACCTGTGATATCATAATTTTTTGTGGGTTGGAAATGTAGAGTTTTTGATCAGCAAGCACTCATATGATCTGGTGTTGCAATGTCTGCTATGGTAGGTCACACAAAAGACTTGCTAATTAGATGACCACCAATTGAATTAGCACAAAGGACTTCATTCTTCCCCTGTTTCCTGAGCTTTTGGTAGCACATATGACATGAGGAATTGACTTACAGGTCATTAGCCAAGCACATGTCATACCACAGAGCACCTATATCCTACTTTCACGATCATCTATGTCATGATCAATAGCTTTCCAGTGTTGAAAGGCAACATTGTCCTCATGAGGTTTAGCTACCCCCTGCACAGGTAAACTGCAGACTGGCATAACACTTGCACCAGGTATCTCTGGTACAGGGTTCTTCTTCATCCCATGTTTACATCCTTCATCAGCCTTTTGAAGGGTTTTTTTTTTTCTCCATACTGATATCAGATTGTGGTGCCACTAGAAAATGCTGGCACGTTGTTTCATGAGAAGAATTTAACAAGGAGGAGGGCATGATATTAGTAACTTCCTCATATTCTCCAACCCTAACAAATCTGGGATTCTTGAACAATTCAGGCAGGATCAGGGTAAACTGGGCACCAGTATTCCTAAGCCAACCCTCTCAATTAGTTGTTCTCAGGATAGGTAGAGTAGTGTAGAGTAGTGTTTGTTGTGTATCAATGAGTCGCTGTAGCTTAAGTCCCATGCAAATGAATGGGAATTGCCCTGCAGTACCAGATCTGGTTATTACACACAGAACAGAGCTGTCTCCTTTCTGCTCCATTCTGTGTATCAGCTACTGAGCAATAAATAATTGAGGGGGGTGCTGGGTTCAGACACTCACCAATCTGGTCTTGAAGACCTATCTTAGAATATTTTTAGCCCAGAAAATTCCTTTAATAATGTTGAACACTTTAATGATACTGTTTTAATTATTTAAGCCTAATTACATAAATGTGTGTATCTTATTATCTTTCTTATATATTACCTTATTATAGTATAACCAGCTATTCCCACGATTGAGGGCAAAACCATGAATAAAGCTCGGCCTCGATACATAGTTGATCGATCGACGTACTCACTTGACCTTTTTAATGAAGAATATGAGAAAAAAAATCGCAGTTATCCAGTGGGAGGAAAAGCAAGGAAATTGTTCAGGTAATGCATTGAATAGAAACTATGAGTAGGATAGGTTCCAACCCCTGGTATAGGACCTAACAGAATGTAAGAGGCAAATCAACAAAATATGAGGTTAAAACATAACTTTTTGAATAAAAGTTAACAAAGACATCACTACCAATGTCTGGCTACATCACAAGCACTAATAAGCACAACTGGCAAACCCTGCATCATGAACCCTGTTCATGGATCACGTAGAATCCAAGAAACTAGAACTGCAGTAAGAATTTTCTATAAGAACCTAGCAAACATAGCACAACATGCTTGAATGAAATGAAAAGCTAGCATACAAGCCTTATACAGGTTGTAATAGTCATGTAGGGGTTTGATATAATGATGACAGTAGCCATGGTACTTGCTTATGGAATGAACATGCCAAAGGGGTACAAGAGATAGGTCCCAGCCTAGTAGGCAACTTCAGGAGTGTGCATCCAATATAAGGTCTCGTAAGAACTGTCCAAATGTGTAATGTGCAGTTTGAAGTTACTGCACACAAGCACAAATACTGTAATGGGACCCCCACCCAATCAGAGCCTTTTATAACACTAGCGCCTTTTCACAGAGGAGACTTTTAGCTATTTTGAGCCCCAGGAGTGAAGTCCATCTGTTTCCTCTGCATTCCTATAGCTATGCCTCAGTATTACTGAGAGTCATGTAGCAATATGTATCTACTAATTTTCAAGATATCCTTCTTTTCTTGTTTTTTATATTCTGAATTTATGTTTGTTGCAGCTGGACACCAGCCAAGTTCAAAGCTCTTATTTTTGGACTCTTCCCTATACTTTCTTGGGTACCCAAATATAACATTAAAGAATATGCCCTCCCAGATCTGCTTGGTGGTCTCAGCGCTGGTACCATCCAGGTCCCACAAGGTTAGTTTGAAGTCTACAGTATTTTATATATAGTTAATTCTCCACTGAGACAGTTGTCAGTTTTTCCTCTGTTTTATGCTCGTAGGTATGGCTTTTGCCCTTCTTGCTAACCTCCCACCTGTGAATGGATTATACTCTTCCTTCTTTCCTCTTGTAACTTACTTCTTCCTTGGAGGAATTCCTCAGATGGTACCAGGTAGGAAATAGTTAGTTTCTACTATCTGAGACATGATTTAATGTCATTCCCTTTAACCAAACATTTTTAATTCATTATAGGAACATTTGCTGTCATTAGTATAATAGTGGGAAATGTGTGCATGCAGTTGGCTCCAGAGTCCGATTATCAGAAATTTAATGAGACCACAAATATCACTGAGACAGATACAGAGCAGATGAATCAAGCAAGGCTACAGGTTTCGGCAACACTGGCATGTCTCACAGCAGTTATACAGGTCAGTACTAAATAGGGAGGTTTATTAGAGGTTTGGTTAATACAATATAAGTCATTGCTGATATTTACTTTATTTTGTCCTCCATTTAAGATTGCTTTGGGCTTTGTGCAGTTTGGCTTTGTTGCCATTTATCTGTCTGAATCCTTCATCCGTGGTTTTATGACAGCAGCTGGTTTGCAAATTCTTATATCTGTGCTCAAGTATATATTCGGAGTCACGGTGCCACCATACAGTGGTCCTCTGGCTATTGTTTATGTAAGTATTTATATCCAACCTCAGATTGAAACTGACCGATTATTCTATCTATAACAATAACCCATGTAAGTTGCTCCTTATAGACCTTTATAGACATTTGCAAGAATCTCCCACATACCAACGTGGCATCCTTGGTCTTCGCTTTGATTAGCACAGTGCTGCTTATCATCGTCAAAGAATTGAACCTCAAATACATGCATAAGATTCGCTTTCCTATACCCATGGAGATCATCATCGTATGTATCTTTCTTCCCGACAGTAAATATTATATTGCTATGTTCATTTTACTGTTCACTTACATCGCAGAATCTTAGGAGCCTATATCTGTATTTTCCTTTTAGGTCATAATTGCTACAGCTATCTCTGGCAGTTTTAACCTTCCTGAGAAATATCAAATGAATATAGTGGGTCAGATACCTTTAGGGTAAGTACTTAAATAAAATCTGATCAGATAACATTATTAGGCTAAGACCCCAGAGGTCTATCTCCCAGAAGCATCTCTGAAAAGGTTAGCACAAAGATGTCCTGGTAAGGTATAACGGATGAGAAAGTAAGACTCCATTGAGACCTACTGCAGCACAGCGAAATCAAAATAGTGGACAGCTGCACCATTTGGGCAGCCCTCTAGTACGATGAAAAGTTGGATACAGACATCCCTCCAAATCTTTTATGGAGTGATAAGGTACTATATGCCTTCAGATTATTGGGGCTTATTATTTCAAATAAAATAATAAAGGTGGAGGTTGGAATGGGGATGGATAAGAATTTAAAAGGGTAAAGGAAAAGTTACCAGTTTAATGGAAGGTATCCTCCTGAGCCACGAATACAGAATATCCAGATCAGGGTAATATTGTTCACCTTGAAGCCAAAGTGGGACTGTAGATGGATAGTACAGTGCCTCTTTATTCCCCTGTATAATGGTTTCTTATGCCCATGTGCAGTACAGTATCCCTTTATGCCTCCATATAATGCTCCCTTATGTTCCCACACAGCACAGTGGCTCCTTATACCCCCAGATAATGTTTCCTAATCCCCCATATACTAAAGTGTCCCCTAATGCCTTTCCCCTCTTATGTAACTGTTCTAGATTTCACACTCACTTATCTCTCATAGCTACTCTTACCCTTGCCCCTTCCCTGCTTTGGCACACTTAACTATATAAGGGCTAGAGAAAGGAACGGGTTGGTATAATGACTGCTTCCATCTGTATTGATCGAAGCACTCATTTCAGAATCTAGGGCCCTCCAGGAGCTCTGGGCCCTTGCACCTGCCTGGGTTTGCTGTGTGCTAATGCTGGCCCTGTATATAGAACTGAAACATAATTAGGGAACTAGTTTCAGACATTATGGTGTATTATGGTGTATGACATCTCTCAGTATACCAAGCATGCAGGGTCCCACAGGGCCCTATTTATCTTGGTAATCTGGAGAGTAGAAGGGTTTACTTGTGGCAGTAAGGCTGTAAAAAGGTTAAGGACTGTCTCCTTTAGGGCTGTAATGGACTCTGGGAGTCCTTAAATGCAAATATCCCTCCTTCAGGATCTGTTTTCAATGTTCTCTGCTCAGAACTCTAGTATTGCTAACCATGCATCATGGTCAGTCTCCTGTCTTCCATTATCGCATTAGCTGTGTTGTCTACAATCACTCCAAATCCGAAGTATATTGTGCAATAACTTGAAGCTCCTTCTTACTAGCACGCACAGGTGCCCATAGTTCAGTTTTAAAAGTGTCTCTCAGGCTCCACAAAAGGTCTGAGGTATCAATCACAGAATCATTAGGGGCTATAGTGTGCCTGGGGAATGTGCTGGGCTCGAGCAAGGGGTTGTTTCAGGTGAGGTACATGGAGGCATAGGTACCATGAAGGCCATGTGGTCCATCTGCTGCAAAACAAGATCAGCTATGGAGCATTGGGGCATAGGGTTAGGAGGACTGTTATGAGATCTGCCCAAAGTTAAAGGGGTTTTCCAGGCAGAAATTTTTTTGTAAAGGTCTGTTAGTACTAGTAATAGGTTAATAAGTACATCCATATACTTTTAGCATTGTTTGGAGTGATTTCTGGGTGTCTCTGGTTGCTGCTGGCATCCTCTGCATTTGTTTATATGGTGTAGCTTCATGCTGTGCAGCTTCCTGTGTAGCTTCTACACTAGTTCCCTCTCACTCAGTCCCCCTCACTCTGTTACACTCCCTCTCCCTCTCTCCCTAGCCTATCGATCCTGTCCATTACTAACTCATCCCACCCTTCCTGTCTCTCTAGCCTAGTGTTCCCACCCATTACTAGCCCCTCCTTCCCCCATCTCCCTAGCCTAGTGATCCTGCCTATTTCTAGCCCTTCCCACCCTCCCCCTGTCTCCATAGCTAACCTATTCCACCCACTACTATCAGAGAGGAAAAATGGAGGAGCTAGTCCTGGACACAGGAAGGCTTGGTAAGTATTGCTGGGGATGGGGAGGAAAGTAATAGTGATGTTCCGTTTCAGAAGCAGTGAAACAGAATGTCACCAGATTATCAGAGCGTATTGGTATTATCTGGTGCCCAGAAAGGCTTGTAATAGGGCTATGCAGAAAATTGACTCCAGGTTGGGACCAGGTGGAAATAGTAGTAAGGCAAAATAGTAAACCAGCGGTTTGCAAATCTTAAATTCACTTTATAATAGCTACATTAAAGCACTTGTATGCCCAGATCAAGGATAAAGGAAACTTTAGGAGAAAAAATGTGACACATTTTGGATAGTATCGTACAACAATTGATAGTCACAGCTTCCGCCCCTGCCTCCCTGCACAAATACCTCAAAGAGCATGTCTCCCATAGAAGAAATTGATTATTTCATGTCTGCCGTTTCCCATGGTCCACATGGTTACTTTAAAGTATATTTGTAAATGCTGTTAACAGGCAGATGGCTGCCCCCATAATCATATACAGAAAAATTAATAAAAATCTGTAGATCTGTAGAAAATCTACAATTAGAAAATTAAATAATTAGAAACAAATATGTTTTACCAGTTGGTTTTATAAACCTAATGAGGATATATATTTAGAATGTAATATTTAATTTAAAGTAGAAAATCTGTTAAAATAAAAAAAAAATACAAATAATCTCCATTTTTAAGGGATTTTTCCTTTCTGTTTAATACCGTTACAACCTACACACACATAAACATTTATTAATTTACACTAATAGCTTGAAGAACGTAATATTTTGTCAATTTATTTTCAGCTTTCCTGCTCCTACTTTACCCACTGTAAGTCAATGGGGAGACATGATTGGTACAGCGTTTTCTCTTGCTATTGTTGGCTATGTGATTAACCTTGCCATGGGCAGAACCTTAGGAGCAAAGCATGGCTATGATGTTGACCCAAACCAGGTAAGACGTCCATGAGTACAGTAGTTTGCTGTCAAGTGAATGTTGGTCTACCAGAATTCTAATCTTAGACTGCCCCTTTAAATAATCGCTCATACTTAACTTCTATCCTATGATATTTTATTTTATAAATCCTTTTTATTTACTTTTGCTTTAAAAAAATAAATACATTTTAAAAAAAAAGGATTAAAGAGCTTTTTATGCCCCACCAGTGTTTTTTATACTGATAACCAATATAACCAAAGTTTTCTTTACAGGAAATGTTGGCCCTCGGTTGCAGTAATTTCTTTGGATCATTTTTCTTCATTCATGTGATTTGCTGCGCTCTTTCTGTAACTCTTGCAGTGGACGGGGCTGGAGGAAAGTCACAGGTAAGCGGAAATACTTGATGCAGCTGTTTACAGGATAAGACAAGATAATCTGGGCTCAATGAAGGATGCCCATGATACCCCTAATACTGAATATCACCAACCCCAATAATGTTCCCAGAGTTAAAGAAAATAATTCAATTCAGAATCAGAATATCAGAATTACGGAATCATAGTTATAGAATCATTACACAGTATATTACACACAATGGGGATGATTCACCAAGACCAGCATATTATACATTGGCCTTGATGATGACTACAACAGCATAAGATTTGCTTCATCATGTATCATCCGCATTCTTCATCTCCATTCTTACTCAACTTGCCACAATATCCTTTACTAAACACTTATCTACTTTATTTACATGAGTAGTCAGTACTACCTCCAATTTTTCATCTGTTATTTTTTGGTAAAGCTTAGAAATTATTTGAATAACAGACAACATATGGTAAAACTTTTTGTTCTTTTTCTCTCCATAGATGTCTAGTTTCTTTGTTATGATGGTGGTAATGGTGACTATGCTGGCACTTGGCACCTACTTGCAACCTCTACCCAAAGTAGGTATTTTATATCTTTAGTGCTGTATAGTATAAATGCTTTAATAGAATGTATGGATCATATTTTGCTTAATTTTGGCACTGAGTCTCTTTTTATTATATTATAAATTTTATTATATTTCACCCTTTCATACATGAATATCTTTAATTTTTAAATGTAAGTGTCTATTTAACTTCTTAATATATCATCTATCCATCCAAGTGTCCATCATTTAACTTCACTTACCAATGTTGCTTGTGTCCGTCAGTCTGTCCTTGGAGCCTTAATAGCAGTGAACCTGAAGAATTCTTTAAAGCAACTTGCTGACCCCTTTTACCTTTGGAAGAAAAGCAAGCTCGATTGTGTAAGTACTTAGACTTTACATCCAGGTAGTTTATTATCAGCAAGTTCCAGTTTCACATTGATATGTTTAAATTAGTTACATAAAATGTAAAATTAATTTTTAAAAAAACTTAAAAAATATTTAGCTATGTTAAGTGATACACATACTTACATAGATGAACCAAACTGATTTCTATTTTATAATTAACCATTAATGGATATGTGTACCCTATATTTTTTACAGTTTAAAACCAGATACAACAGTGGCATATATTTATCTAATCCGTTTTTATTTTGTGTACATTTTATACTACTTTCTATACATCTACAAACACGTTAACTGATAAGAGACCAAGTGAAAAGCTGATGGTTCTGTTATGTTTGTTGTTAACATTCTGTAACAGATGCTAGCAATGGACGCTACTAATGGTAGTGTGAACGCATCCTTACATATCTGCCTGATACCTAGCTGTATGCTGTTCTGCAGCAATCTGACATTTCTATCAGGAATGTTATATTTTTTCCATGACTGCATCGCTGTAACTTTATACAGTTTGCTACTTGAATACCAATGATCTATAATAGTACCAAGTGAAATTTGGATTTGTCTCTGTAATTTGTTTGAAAGCATATTAGATTTCACAAAACCGTTCTGAGATTATATGAAACATTAGACGGCTGACCTGCAGGCCTGAAAAATGTTACAGACTTTAGTAAGGTGACATTTTGATATATCATGTAAACAGAAAGTCATATGATTTCAATGGTTTCTGGTCAACAGTTTTTCACTTGGTCTCTTATCAGTTAACTGGTTTATAGATTAGAAACAGGTAAAATAAATAATGAGAAGTATTTCAGAAGCATTAAGGTATCAGGAACAAAGCCAAAGGAATAGAGCAGTGCAAAGCCCAGCCGCAACATCTGTGGGCAAATGTGCCATAGGATACCATATGGAATCTATATGTATCCACATCAAACCATATCTGGTGTGGAGACTAGGGACAGCCCAACAGGGTACAAGCAATAAACTTAATCTTTCACTCTGAGTCAAAATACGCGCCAAAAAACGCGACGTGTATTTTGACGCGTTTTTTATACGTGTAAAAAATTTCATGGAAATCAATGGGAGTGTTATTTTTACACATGTATTCTATACACGTGCATTATGCTAAAATGTGCTCGCGTTAACTCCATGAGCACTGGCCCTTACACTGCTGGGGTGAACTGAAAAAATGGAGTGCAGCACTTCAATATATAGAGTCACTACAACTATGTGTAAACCCAGTGTAATACCATAGATGACATAGAATCATACAGTGGAGTGTCATTAACCCCTTCCCACCAAAGGAATATTTAAATTTTCGTTTTTGACTCCCCACCATCTAAACCCCACAACTTTTTTATTTTTCAGTTCACAGAGCCATATTAGGACTTGTTTGTCATAATTGCACCATTTATTATTCTGTACAATGTACTGGGAAGCTGGACAACAATTCAGAATGGGGTAGAGTTGGAGAAAAAAGTGACTCTCTTAGGGGCTTCGTTTCTACTGCATTCACTGTCAAAATTTATGTCGTTTTATTTACATTTTAACCCCTTAACAAAAATCCAAATCTTTGCAAAAAATTTTTTTTCTTAAAGTCGCCATATTCTAACACCTGTATCTTTTTTCAAATTTTGTGTACAGGGATGCATAGGGCGTCTTTTTTTGTGGGGCCAGGTGTACGTTTTAGTTATACCATTTTGGGGAATGTCTATTCCTTTGATCCCTTTTTATTCAAATATTTATCAGAGGCAAAACTGTAAAAAAAAATGGAGGTCTGAGATTTTTAATTTTTTTTCTGGCCAAAGCATTCAGTGTATGGTTTGTAGACCAGGCGTTTTTAGACACAGGGATACCCAATGTGTATGCGTTTCACATTAACTTTTAACATTTATATGTCATCTAGGGAAAGGCAGGTGATTTGAACTTTTAGGGTTTTTTTATATGTTTGAAACTTTGTTTAATTTTTTTTTTACTATTTTATTAGCCCCCTAAGGGGCTTGAACCTGCAATAATTTGACTGCAAGTACCAGAGACTGCAATACAACTGTATTGCAGTCTATGGGAGATTTGCTACATTATTATTGAGGCTGGTCGTAGCCTTCAGTAGGCTCCTGGCTGTCAGAGGAAAAGGTCTGTAATGATAAAGGTAAGGGACCGAACTTTTTTTATTTGGATGAGGGTCTTTGCCTGCAAGGCATTAGTAGCTATGACGGCAACTCTGCTGCATCTTTAAAGATCTGGTATGGTATGGCAGATGTCTGGAATGGGTTGAAGGGATTTTCTCACAAACATAACCATTTTGTAGACAATTATGAGTTAACATTTTTGCAAATAGAAGTAATTTAAAATTGACAAGGTTTTAAAGATTTTCTCTATGGTGATAGCCTGTTGTCTTGATCTCAGTTGCCAATGTACATGACCATGAATGCAGGAACTTTCTATAGTCAAAAACCCAGCCATATTGTGGTTATTCCTTATTGTGGTTGGGTTATTTTCTCATGTATGTAGAGTCCCTGCCTTATAAACTGACTACATTACTGTGCTTCTGAAAAATCCCTGGCCCTTGGAAATTCTTATTTCCTTGGTCGCATCTGTTAACAATCGGATCAAGACCATAGACTGTCATCATTATGATAGTATGATAAAATCTGTAAAATGCTGTAAAATTTTTAATTATTCATATTTACAGAAATGTTTAACTGTTAGTAGTTTACAAATTTAAATATGGTCACTTTCATGGGTAAAACCCTTTATCTATGTCAGCTTGAATGAAGGTTCTTTTTACCAAATGTAGTCTACGGAGTACAACATTAAAGTGGTTGTCCAGGAATTATTTATACACTTATGCTTTCATGGGGTTCCGGTGACGTCATAGTCCCCAGGTAACGTGATCTAAGGCAACCTTTGGCCACCGGGTGGCTCCAACCCCTCCTTCCTTGATCTCCCAGTTCCCCCCCCCCCCTTCCCATAGCACAGGTAATTAATTTCCTGTGAGATCGGAGTAGGAGGGGATGTGGAGCAACTCAGGGAGTGAAAACATTGCTCCGTCCCCCAGGTCCATACAAAACAATCCACTGGACCAGGTAAGTGTATACTCACCAGACAACCACTTTAACCATTTATGTACACATCTATTGCATAAAAAGCACAGATCCAATAAGGTACATGTCAATACACAATATAATACAGATATTCAATCCTTTATTACTATTAACTAGACCCCTACTATCATAGTTGCTCAGATCAGCATCTGGCTCCTAAAAAAATCCCGCTCACCTATCCCACTTCCCATTCCCTCTGATGCCAGGACTTTCTAGATCAGAAGTGAAGAGGCTCATATGACCATTGGGGACATTCAGTAGCCTCAGGGGTCACTGGTGAGGTACCAGTGATATCACTGAGATACAGAACTAGTCCCTCAACAACAAATGCTCAGGCCAATGATTGGCCTCATTGGGTATTTGAGCCCTTCCACTTCCAGTCTTTCCTTGAACCAAACAGGAGAGAATGGGGACAGGGATTGTACAACGGGCTGCCAGGAATAGGGGAGTATGGCTTTTTTTGTGTTCTATTGCACCATCCTTGACCCCCTGACTTTAGTATATCTCCTAGAAAATTCCTTTAAAGGGAAACTCACAATCTAACAATGTTTCTATTACCTTACACTGCTCCTATATACAGTATACCTTTATGTCACAATAGTTACAGACTAAAAATCCTGCGTAGTTTGGTCTTGCAGTCATGTAATACTCCACTTCATTTGCCTTCTCTTCTTATGATACTACAGAAAGTTGAGGAGAGGATGGATTCATATACTATCATGAATAGAAAAAACAGTTTAAGTAGTTTCAGGTATTTCTCTTCTGTAGTGAACACAAATAGAAAGTAATATCTGACTCTTCTGCTATGCCAAGATTAAGAACCACTACTAATAATAATATACTAATAATTGAATATGATCCAAAATTGTATTGCAAAGTAAAGTTGTTTTCGTGTCTTAAATAGAGGACTATAAAATCCTTCTTTTGGCAATCATTGCATAGCCTGCCCTTCTAGTAGACATGTATACCAGAAGTCTTTGGACATCTGTTTCTAGTATGGATCGTATTAAATATTTGTGATTTGTTCAATGTTTTCATAGTGTGTTTGGGTTGTGAGTTTCCTCTCCACCTTCATCCTTGGCCTTCCCTATGGTGTTGCTGTTGGTGTCGGATTTTCTGTCTTGGTTGTCATCTTCAACACACAATTGTAAGTTGTATCTTAATTATATTGCTACAACATAAAATAAGGAGGGCAGACAGCAACAAGATGGTGTCCTAACTGGGTGTGTCGCACAAACGTATCAGCACCAGGAGCTATCAGGCAGAAATGTTACCAACATAAATAAAATATGATAGAAAAGAGATAGATAGATAGATAGATAGATAGATAGATAGATAGATAGATAGATAGATAGATAATGTAGATAGGAAAGGAGGTGGATAGTCTGCTCCAGGCCAGACAGAGATCACACATCTGAACAAGTACAATATAGGAAATGCATGGTACTTCAATGTTGATGTGAATGTAATTTTTTTTTTAACCTATTCTATGCACACAACATTTCCACTCTATTCACTGAGCTTAGAAATGGCTCCAATAAGTAAATACAAAATGTTGCATGTGTTGAATGAGTAAATAAAGTGTTCAACTTTTTTCATCTTAAAGTGCTGACTTTTGACTTTTTTTCCACTTTTACATAGGTAGACAGACTATAGATAGATGATAGATAGATAGATAGACAGACAGATAAAAAGATAAATAGATAGATAGATAGATAGATAGATAGATAGATAGATAGATAGATAGATAATGCAGCAAAGTAGTAAGCAGCACTCTATAAAGACATGTGACAGGTAATAGCAACTCTCCAATACTCCAAATAAAAGAAGTTACGGGTAAGGTGGTCATATAGATGGTATGTCAAAAGAAAAAAAAAAAATCACAGAGATAAAAGAAGTTACAGCCAATGTAATCCAAGTAAAGATTTTTTAGTTATATCAGTGCATGGTTTCAGTTCCACAACGGTCACTTCTGCTTGAAACCTTGCTCTAGTACGGGCTAATAAACCTCTACTTGTTTTTCTCTGTCATAGACTAATCCATTTTTGTATCCCTTGTTAGTCGAAATGGTTCAGCACTGGGTCAGGTGGCCTCTACAGATGTGTATAAGAACCCAAAAGTCTATAGCAAGGTAAGAAACATGTACAATAAATTTCGTCACTGCACTGTAGTACAGTAGAAAGAAATGAGCTGCTTCTAATAAATTAGCTGAAAAACGCTAATACTAATATAAACTAAATAATAAAAGAGTATTCTCCATGATAAATATGGTATATTTGTATATGTATGTATAAGTACAGTATGCACTTATTTTTATTTTATTTTTTTGGCTTCAGGTTCAGTCTATTGATGGGATCAAGATTGTCAATTACTGCTCTCCTCTATATTTTGCCAATTCGGAGATATTTAGACAGAAGGTTATAAAGAAGGTAAGACTGTAATTCTATGTATTTTACCACATATGGGCACTAGAAGCTAATGAAATGAGCCTCAATGCAATATCTATAAAATAGCCTTTCACCTCTGCATCCCCTATAGGTTTGTCCCTGTTCTCTTGCTTTGTAATGATTTTTTAAATCACCGAAATCACCGGATGTATTATTTTTTTATTGCCCATGTACTATGACAGATACACACATTTACACTACGTGTGTAACGTAAGCATGGGATTGTTTGCAAGTGAATAATGAAAAGGACATCAATCACAAATGATTTTTACATGTGCTACGAATATTCCTTATCAGTGTACTGTGTGCGCACATAAAACACACTAAAATAAGAAAGTGCTTGATACTATTACTATTGTATTTTATGTGAAACTGTCAAAGTAAAGATTTCTTTCTCAATAATGTAAAGAAACGAGCACCTGTTTCTGGCAAGTCTATTTGATAAAGACTTTAATAAAGCTGCCATTTCATTATTGTGTACACAGAAACCTACTGAAAATACTGAAGCATTTAACCTGTAACCACACATTTAGTGCCAATGTTTCTACAGTGATGTGCAGTAATATAGTGACCACAACAGTTACTGGTTAGTGGAGTGTCCGTCTAGCACCAATAGCTACATTAGGTCATGGCTTTGGACAGACTGCCCATCTGATTTATTAGTATATCACTGAGTATTTCTGCGTATACCACTTATCAGCAGCCCACGAATACCTACATTAGGTCATGCTTCTGGACAGACTGCCCATCTGATTTCTGAGTATACTACTGAGTATTTCTGCGTATACCACTTATCGGTAACACACAGATATCTGCGTTAGGTCATGTCTTTGAACAGATTTGCCATCTGATTTCTGAGTATGCCATTTATCAGTAGACCACAGATAGCTGTGTTATCTCATGCCTTTGGACAAACTACCTACCTGATTTCTGTGTATATCACTGGTTATTTCTGAGTATACCATTTATTGGTAGCCCACACATAGCTGGTTTGGGTTATGCCTTTGGACAGATTACCCATCTGATTTCTGAGTACACCACTGAGTATTTCTGCGTATACCACTTATTGGTAGCTCACACATAGCTGGTTTAGGTCATGCCTTTGGACAGACTACCCATCTTTTTCTGAGTATACCAAAGAATACTAGAAGTATTCAGCAGATCGCCCTATGAAATACCCCAGTGGGTATTTAAAAAGAAGTAAAGTTTGTTAAAACAAATGTGCACATGAAAAAATAAAAAGTAGTTTTATTTGGTAAACATATAAAAAAAATGCACCCATGATTGACATGATCATCATATTTGGCTGCACCTACAAACGAAAAACTTTAGGATCTTGTAGCACTACAACATAAAAAATATTTTTTGCATGTTATGTGCCATTGTAATCCCTTATCAGTAAGAAATATCTGAAGTTTTACATTTTTGCTTTGTAAGTTGAACAGTGGAAGTGAGAGTGCGGCATTTACCAACTCTATGAAGAACGGATACTTTATGTTGTTCATGTTTCAGCGTCAAAAAAAATATGGTGGAATTGCTCCCCCCCCTCCATCCCAGAAACAGATAATAAAAGTTCATGAAACAGGATACATGTACCTCAAAATAGTAGCACTATTCTCAGCCATATTTAGATATGGTCTTCTTTACCTCTTAGACTGGACTGGATCCTTGCAAAGTCTACTTGGCCAAAAAAAAGTACTTGAAAAAACATGAAGCCGAAGAACTCAAAAGGCAGCGAGGGTCTGTGTTCATGAAAAGTAAGGTAAGTCTGGAATATGAGATACAAAAGAAATTTCTGAAATTGAGATTTTGTAACATTTTATAGATCATCATTTATCATAGACATCATCATGCTTAAGGTTCAAGTTCTCTTATTTTTGTGAATATACATTATTATTATTATTATTATTATTAAAGAGGGGAGAACCTCTGCAGATTTGTTTAGTTTTGAGTTCGGACAGTTTGGCCCAAGCATTGGTGTAATAGGTGGATGCGCACCTTCCCTCACCTCTTCTATGTATTTTCTTGGTATACGGTGATACCTTTGAGTCCTCTTCTTCCCACGCAAGTGTCAGGATTTTGGCACACCTCATATGACCAGTAAGTCCCAATCAAAGGCCTCAGCAGTGACATCCTATAACCATAGCTTGTCATCTGTCCACAGAATTGGTGAGCTGTCTGATCAGTGGGTTCCTAGGACTGAGATCTCCATCAAGTACACACACAAATTCACAAGTTCTCCTGTCTCAATGGATTGGTGTTCATGAGCATTGCCGTTCCATTCAAAGTCTATGGGATAGCTCAGAACAGCTGACCTATGACCTCCACTACCTCCATCAGTTCCATACACTTTGTACAGACTGGCAGTGCACTCACTCACCCACCAAACTATTGACATGGGAAAACACAGGACACTTGATGTTGTGATACAGCATTTGGGCGCTTATACTAAAAAAACTGCAGCAAAATCTGTAGCAAAAAAGCTGCTTTTCCGTAATGTGAAACAAAGTGTTTAAAGGGGCTCTATCATTGGGAAAAGTCATTTTTAACTAAGCACATACTTGCATAGCCTTTAGAAATGCTATTCCACACCTACCTTTTGTATGTAAATCGCCTCAGTGGTTTTTTAATGAGCCCATTTTTATTCATTTGCCAAGTCTGCCCCCTAATGGTAGCCCTGCCTCTAGTTCACACCATGCAGTTTCTGACTCTCCCTGCTGCTGTGTCTTCCCTTCTATAATGTCTAAGAATTACACATGTGAGCTCTTCTTAGCCAATCAAAAACAGCTCTGCTCTTTCCTCTGCTCAGTGCCATAGCAATATTGGGCTTAATGTTACAGATTCTGAGAGGGTTCTGTATTACTACATTGCTGTTGGATTATTGTTTATCGACTTTTTTCTGTTTTTTTTTACTACACTTTTGATCTTGATCAGCCATTTACCCATGCATGACCTCTACCTGTCCTGAACTACTGAACCCAAGCTTCCCGCCCTGATCTTTTGGCTTGTTCCTGACCTTGTTTCTTTTGCTACTTGCCACCGATGTTCAGCCTGTATCCGACCATCCTCTGCCTGTATGCTCTATTACCTTACACCAAAGTATGTCTGGTCCCTGGTATTTGCCTATACTGTGACCACTCCAAGAGTTAGTGACTTGGTAGTCTCCCTGCGGTGAAGATCACATTCCCATACAGGGTTTATCACTGTCCCCTGCTACTTTAAATTTTCATAGTGCTCTAGATGCTGTTAACAGAATAAAAACCATACCTTTCTCAAGTTTCAGAGCCCCAGGGATGCATAGAAAAAGTACTTTTATTCTTTTTTTCAAATGAGGTTCTTGAGGTTTTTCTATTATCCTGCATTCAGCTCGTCCTCCTGGGCAGTGTGATTTGATCTTCCAAGTATTAGTTGATCCTCACACTGCCAAAGGGGATGAGCTGATTGCAGGGTGGGCGTGTTTAGTGATGATACAGCAGTGCTCAGTAATAGAAGAAAACTCCACCTGTACTTAGAATAAAGAATAACCATTCTGTTGACACAATAAATGGTATGATTTTTATTCTGCTTATAGCATCTACAACACTGGGAGCAATTTAAAGTAGCTGGGGGCAATGAAAGACTCCTTTACCCTTTAAAGGGTAAAGACCATGGGGAATACCTATATAACGCCTTTGGGAGTGACCCAACACAAAACCAATTAGGTGGCACAGTGAGTCCACAATCCGCTGCCAGTGACCTCTGTCTTCGGTAAGCTCTCAAGAGTAGCATTATAGGAATTAAAATTCTGACACATTTAGACTTAAAATTACACAAAAAGATAAATACACTGCTTTATATAGATTTTCAGCTCATAAGTCCAGGTTTACTCCCCTATGTATTCAAAACAGCAATAACCCTACAAAAAGCTACGACCATAAGAAATACTAAATAGCTTATTTGCACTGTGAATCACTTTTGGATACAACATATATTCCCTCCCTTAAAATGTATGCTGTCCAAAGATATGTGATTCAGTTTCATCTCATGTGTCTAAAGTAGTTGCAGTTATACTCTTTATAAATATAGTGGTGGCACTGGCTTAACCTGTTCCCATTTACGCTACATAATTTTCTCTGTTATGCAGACATTATCACTACAAGAACTACAAGAAGACTTTGATGGTGTAACCTCAACTGATTCTAACAACAATAGCACGATTAATGGAACAAACAACACCATCAGTTACATAGCATCAAATACTCTGACAGTGGGGACACCAGTTCCTGTCATTATTCCAAATGGTGTATCCGCCCAAGCACAAACTGAAGATCCTATCATCATGGCACCTCCAATTGTCAACTTCCATACTGTTATCATTGACATGAGTGGCGTCTGTTTTGTAGATCTGATGGGCATCAAATCATTAGGAAAGGTAATTATTTAATAGTCAATACTTGGTTTTCTGAAATTTTGTTTGTGACACAGTGTGCACTCTTGGATCATAGCATACTACTATTATTAGAGGGGTAAAGGGGTTGTCTAATGACTTAAACTTATAAACCTATCCATATGATTGGTCAGTGGGCGTCCACATTGGTCTTCCACCAATTAAGAGAATGGGGGTCCCCCTGTGTGTGGATGGGGTCAGATGATGAGGGGCATGGTGTTCACTACACAACAAGTTTAAAAAAGGCCTTTCACTAGATACAGTAACACCAACTCTTTTCATTATTTATTGGGTGCTGCTCCACTGATTCCTGCACAATTGGAATATTTTCTGTACCTCCCACCTTTACCAAGCAATACGTTTCTAAAAAGTGTGTATGGGTTCCTGATATGCTATTTAGGCTCTGAACTGCCAGGTGGGTGGTATCAGACAGGAGCAGGCAAAGTGTGTGATTCTGAGCTCAAACACTGTCTTCCTCTGATTGGAGCTCCGATTCCATCCCCTTCATCTGCTACCATCCATCAGACAGTATTAAAAGAGCAACTGCGAACCACTATTAAAATGTAACTTTTTAAATTCATATTTATAAAATCTCTTAAATCATTGTAAATAAACAAATGATATTCAAAGTCAGGAACCAGGGCCTAGCCTACAATATATACAAAGAACATGTCTCAAGGCAGAGTTGATATATTTGATGGCAGGAAAGATGAAATCCAGCACTGATCTGTTCCCAATATTAAAACATAACTTTTAATATAGTCAAATATCTTACAAAAACTTTTTAAAAAATGGGAGAAAAAAGGGGAAAACCCCCATGTAGTATAAGGTTTCGTTCCCACGGAGTAACACGCCACTTATTTAGACACGTAAACACTTGTCAGAGTGAGGCGCTTCAAAACAGCTCCCATTGATTTCAATGGGTGCCGGCTTACGCGCGCTACATATTGAAATCAATGGGAGGCTTTATAACCCATTGATTTCAATGGATAGTGCGCGTAAGCCGGCACCCATTGAAGTCAATGGGGTCTGTTTTGAAGCGCCTCGCTCTGACCAGTGTTTACGTGTCTAAATGAGCGGCGCGTTACTCCGTGGGAACGGAGCCTTATTATTAAGAGGCTTCTTCTTTTTAACAACTGTGCTTCATTCCACCCCTGAGTGTGCCCCATTCATTCTTTAAATTCTTCCTCCTAATGGCAGGTTTGTCCTGTGAAAATTCGTATTTTATCAAATCTGCATGTAAAAGAAATAGGAAATAGAACTTTATTACAAAAGCATTAAATATATCTTTTATTTTTATTTTTGATGTTTTCATCAACAGTTGTGTTCCAGCTACCAGAGGATTGGAGTGAACTTCTATTTAGCAGATGTACAAGGTATTAATCCATTGCACTTGATACAGTAGGTTAAAGGATATTTACATACTTTTTCACCTATAGCATCAAACAAAAAGTTATAGTTATTATGTTATTATTGCATCAATAAACCTTTCCCATCCCCCAAAAAGCTGTGTATCTAGTCTTGTTTTTGAAAAGAGAGACAATTTGCATCCTTTTTTTCCAGAGGAGCATTGCATGGCCTGTTAAAATCCTTGTCATGCTATCTAAAGAGTGTTCCCCATATCCCTGTCAAAGGCCGCACTGCACAGATCAAGTGTTATTACCCTGATCAGCTACACATGGAGTATATTGGCACATTACATATGATATCCAATAAGGAGCAAAATGGGCCCCACAAAAGTATGGTGATTCGAAGGTTCCCAGGCCAACCATAGCAATATAACTGTTGCAGCCAGTCTATACACCAGTATTACAGTCTATGGTACAAGCAATGTAATGATCGTAGGTTCAAGTCCTCCATGGGGGATCCTTAAAAAACCAAAAATTAAAAAAATGTTGACTAAATATAAATTAAAAAATTAAATGAACCCCCTTTCAATAGAATACATATAAATGTGTCTAATTAAAAATTAGATATTATCTGCAAAAAGAAATACCTTAAACAATTTGTATTTGGAAATATAAAAAAGTTATGGATAGAAGAACATAGTGACTCAAGGAAAAGCTCCTCCTTTTTCCTGTGCAGATTTTCAGGCAGACACTGTGACAGATGTAGCCTGATTTACATTTTTTGCTCTAAATATCCCCTATTGGATACAAATAAATTTGAAAGTTACCACTTTCTTAAAAGTAATTTACCCTTTTTTTCAGCTCAAGTATATGATGACATTGAACTTGGCGGAGTCTTTGCTGAGGGGGGTCTGAGTCGTGATCACATCTTCCTTACTGTACATGATGCTGTGCTTTACTCACTGGCAAACAATACAGGAATAAGACATACGTCATCTGGGAAGGTATTGTATCTTGTTTTTAGACATGTTTTAAAGAGGACCTTTCATGAGTTGGGGCACATGCGGTTTTATACACCACTGAATTCAGCGCACTGTCTGCTTTCACGATTTGTGCCCCGGGTGAAGAGCTATTTGTGCCGGTACCGTAGCTCTTCACAGTCAGAAGGGCGTTCCTGACAATCAGTCAGGAATGTCTTTCTTCACAGCATCGCCTATAGCTCTGTACTGTGAGAGTGGGGAGGAATGCCCCCTCCCTCTTCTCACAGTACTCATCCATAGACAAGCACTATCAAGAGAGGAGGGATGGGGCGTTCCTCCCCAGTCTCACAGTACAGCGCTATAGCCGCTGCTGTGAAGAAGGACATTCCTGACTGACTGTCAGGAACGCCCTTCTGACTGTGAAGAGCTACGGTATCAATAGTGCTTTACCCGGGGCACAGATCGTGAAAGCAGACGGCTTTCCAGCGGGATATAAACCGCCTGTGCCCAACAATGAAAGGTCCTCTTTAAAGTACAACCAGTATGAGTGCAATAAAGGGGGAAAAAATGATAAATTGTCACTTTTCAAATCATGTTCTACTCCCATGACAGCAGTTCTGTGTTTACCTGGCCACAGTGGTGGTTTTGTAGCTTGTACACTCATAACACAAGTAGTCTTAGGTCAGAAAGCTTAAAGGCAGACCTCCACCACTAAAATTGCTTCTAAACCACTTACATACAGTTGCAGGGGCTGTTAGTGACATACTGAACAGAATTTTTTTGTGTCACTGTCCAGTTTTCCTACTGAGGAAATCAACTTTCAGGCCAGGGCTGACATGTTGCAACAAGTAGCATTTTGGCTGCAGTGGAAACGTCTCGGCACAAAAACGCTGCATTATACAGTACCTGCAAAGTGGATGGGATTCTGGCTAAAGCAAAGTGGATGGGATTCCGGCTAAAGCAATCCACGGTGGAAAAGCTGCGATTTTAAAAACACTTGTCAACAGCATGTCAATTATACCTACAAAAACAATGACGTTTTTCATATAGGTGTAAGGGTCCATTCACATGGAGGAAAATGGTGAGGGATTTGGTGTGGAATTTCAGCAATGAAAAAAAAGCCTTGCATTGACTTCAATGGGTTCCTTTCTTTTTCAGCGCTGAAATTCCACACCAAATTCCTCACCATTTTCCTATGTGTGAATGGACCCTAATGGGGCAGAAAGTCTACAGAGAAAAACTCTAGAGTTTGTGAAAAAC
This sequence comes from Leptodactylus fuscus, assembly GCF_031893055.1. Taxonomy (NCBI): domain Eukaryota; kingdom Metazoa; phylum Chordata; class Amphibia; order Anura; family Leptodactylidae; genus Leptodactylus; species Leptodactylus fuscus. The sequence continues at coordinate 91,083,143 of NC_134266.1, read as the reverse complement.
ACTGTGGAAGGAAACATGATGTGTTTCTACCATGGTCTTTTGGTCTTTTCCAGTGTTTTTTTTTGGCTGCGGTTTGCTACATGGGCCTCTGGGGTGTGGTCACCTCTAATAGTGCACCCCTTTTTTCCTATGGTTGCTACTCATTGGCACCTATCGACCTTTATGTTAGAGGACGGCAGTGGTGGCAGTCATAAGACATGTTCTGGCTCCAAGACAGGGGAAAGATTTTCGTTTCCGCTGTGCTTAGCTTATAGACAATTGTCTAGACAGGATATAATCTAACAAACTAGACAAAGTCAAGATAGGTTTACAGGCTCTGAATATGAACAAAAATTTTCCATTCACTGATAAAAGTGAAACATTGCTACATGTAACATATATTTGTACACCAATGTAGAACTTTTTATTATGCAAGGATTAGGATTTATTTACATATGCCTGCCCACAGTTTGCCACTGCAAGACAAATGCCTTTTTAGATCAATGCTGTAATCTTGTACTGACTTGTTAGACAATATATTTTTTTATAGAAAATCATTACCCTATCTTTTCTTCCTATTATTAGACTCCATATCAAAGCAGATTAACGCAATGCAGCTTATTATGTTGATAGGCAAAAAGTATTTACACTCACAGTTTGTGTTGTATTGGAATTTGATATCCAACCAGGATAGGAATTTCTCTCGTCCTTACTGCAGGATCAACAATCCTCTGAAGGACATGCAGTTTGGAGGTCTTGTATGCTATGTGATTCATTATATTGTAATTAGTACGGTATGTAATTACTAGGCCAATTCACATTGGATATATACCATTCTACCCCATTGTACCTCCCTCTAGTATGTGTAATGGATATATAACCATATCTACCTTTCATAGAAAATAAAAAGCATAGACCAGGAGTTGACTGAAACTCTAAAATACAGTATATAAATTAATCATACATTGATTAAACATCTCAGCTTTTTGGGAAGGGGAGAAGTTATAGGGCGTCTACCATCTCCCATAAGAATATTCAACTGCCACCACCTGTTTGTCACCTAATCTACAAAAGGGACATATGTGACAAAGGTATGTTATTTATCACTGCAATGCCCTCTGTAACATGATGGTGGCAGTTCAATATGCTTAGGATACAGTCCCTTTAACTCCTTCCCAACATCCACCGTAACAGTACTTTATATATAGTAATTTATATATAGTAGCAAATTTTAATATCGCTTTTGGGTAAATACTCACAATGCATGCTGATTACTATGTATTGATTATTGTCCGTTAATGACTGTTATGCTGCGTTTACACTTGCGCCGCTGTCCGGACACTATAAGAACGGACATCTGGAAAGCTAACGGTAGGTTAGGCCCACACTTAGTGGTCAGTTACATTGAAAATAAAAACAACTATTTGGTTGGGCAACCAACCGTGAAAAGAAAATAATAAATTATGTGGTGAATATAGTGAGAATGCAAATATTCATGCAGAACTTATTACGTCCTCTTAATGAACTTGCAACTTTGCTCAGCAAAAAAAAATACCTCTTCCCCAACTTTTTTCTTTCTTGGTAAGCTACTTATATTGATATTTTACTGGTATCACATTTCCACCCAATTAAATTGCTCTGCCAACATGTTACAATACATCAATAATAACAGCAGCATCTATTTCAGGGTTCTGGTGACACAGAGATTTGTGTGCAGGACACACAAGATGAAATCAATGAGGATTATCCCAATCTTGAAGAGGTGAGTGAGAATGGACTCAATAGGGGATACTGTTTGATTTAATCTGGGTAATATCAGTTTTCTAAAACCTTGTGTTTCTTTACTGTATAACTTATTGAGATGCATTAGTTAACATACAAGAACCTGAAAAATAATATATCAGTACAACAAACTTTAGAGAAAAAAAAGAATGTTAATCACCGAAAAGGAATGCTATCAATTCACAAAGAAAACTGCAGTGAGCTCCTTAAAATGCAACAAGCTAACAAATCTGACTACTCAAGCATTCACACTAGCATTGGTGACCATTAGTACCCTGTTTCCCCGAAAATAAGTCATCCCCCGAAAGTAAGACATAGCAGAGGTTTTGTTGAACTGCCGAATATAAGGCCCCCCCCCCCCGAAAGTAAGACATCCCCCTATAAAAATAATCTTTCATCACAAAGATTGTATGAAGAAAAACATTGCAGCCGACTGAACACTATGCGCGATGTTGCGTGTGCACAGGTATGCCGGCTGCTGACGCCACTGCGATACGTTGTATCTACTCTTCCTGCTGCTATAGGATGAGCTAGGAGATGCCCGCTGTGCATACACTAAGCATTGTATGTGGCAGGGGTCCACTCTCCCTGCTCATTTCACAGCAGCAGGAACAGTGGATACAACGTACGGTATCACAGCAGCGACAGCAGCAGGCTTTCCTATGCACACAGAGCACCGCACACAGTGTTCAGCCGGCTGCAATGTTTTTCTTCATAAGGTCTTGGCAAAGCAAGCAAATCTCAGCGTAGCGCAGTGGTGGCAGCAGGACACAAAAATAAAATAAGACATCCCCTGAAAATAAGACATAGCATATCTTTAGGACCAAAATTTAATATAAGACACTGTCTTATTTTCGCAAATCACCCTGTGAAACTTGCTCTCCCAGGTTTACGTGTTTGTTACTTGTGTAATGAAGGCTGGCTTTGCTATAGTCTGATAGCCCCATAGAATGGTTACCTGTGAAAATTGTAGAAAAGGGTCAGGGGATGGTGCCAATTACATGACCAATCCACTGCTTGCTAATCGGCATAAAGGGGGATCCCACAACAAAACTTTATTTACTTGTATGCCCTGTCAATTAGATAAAAGAAACACCCCAAAAGCACTTCTCACCTAATTTGCATATGAATAATCAGCAGTTTTTTTTTGATAATAGCAGAACAATGCTGAATAACAAAGGCATACTTGGAAAGTATATAAAGAGCACTACATTAGGATTTTTCTTTAGGGGCTCTGACCAATTCTTCCTTTTGGTCTCACTATACTTTACTTCTGGCCACAACTATTTGATTGCCTGCCAGTGTCCAGAGATAACTCCCTGGGCGGCCACAGAATGCCGCTGTCTCCTGCTCTCACGCTCCGCCCGACCCCGCCCACATGTCCAGCCCCACATACATGCCCCGCCCACATTCCCGCCCTGCCCACAAGAAGTGGGTAGTAGATCTTTTGCCTTGTCAGTTTATAAAGTAGCTCACATGTTGAAAAAGTGTGAGCACCCCTGCTCTAGTGGATAAAACTCTGACCATGGTCATGTGATGAGTACACAGAAAGTATATTGGAAAATTGTATATCCTAGTATTGTACAAACAATGACATTTGATTCTCAATATTAGTCTGAAAGTGGCCAACCCCTTTAATTGCTTTATCTCTTATTTCTAGGCTATGTTTGGCAGCATGTTCCAGGCTGAAATCCAAACTGCACTGTGAGGATTTTGAGCAGTGGGCTCCTGCAGATAAAATTATGCTCCATTCCTTCTAAAATTGTTGGTTGACGTCGGGGTCTCGAAGGCACCGTAGCTGAAACAAGTTCAAGCCAAGAAACCTACCTACCCTCTGACTCTGGGACAGCAGTGTCTGCTGCTTTTCAGGCCAAGAAAAGAACAAACTTGACTCAGGTGACATGATATGGTTTCATGTTCTTAAACTGACTCCTGCTTGGGCAGAGCATTCCTGTTGGTACCTCAGCCTTCTTACCAAAACTTCCCCCAGGGATCTTTTGTAAGTGAAATGAAGGACCCAAAAGAAAGTGGAATCCCCACACCAATATATCATTTTTAATATATACTTTTTAATAATCTTGCCAATGTATGCACCAGTACATTGGTGGTAATGACAATGTAAAAAAACTTGATATTCTTTGGACAATATTGACTTTGCAAACAAGCTCAAGTAAGAAATAATAATTTTATGCTGCTTTCTCCAAATCAAGCTATGAATGTAGAGACTAAATATTTATGCCAGAAATTGAAATCAAACCATGTAAGAGAAATCTAAACCTTTAACTTCCTACCTGCTGCAGGGATTACTAGCTAGGATTATTTTTATTATCCACAGATGTGAAGTATATACCATCTTGTACAAGAACTTGGAGGGGGTCTAACACCCCGTTCATCCTACTAATCTGCCTCCATATTGTTACAGATGCTAACAGTGATAAAAACAATGGGGACGATTTATGAAGACTTAAACCTGCCCAACCTATTTAAACTGCCATTATAGTGATATAGATCCCATAACACTGATAAATATACCTGTTTAATGATTGAGACTGCTATGGATGCTGAGACAATTAACTTTTATCCATTGTAAAAATTAGGCAAAGCACAGGGGGCGTTCCCTTTAGGTTCCTGATCACCACTCTACCTGATGAATCCATTCTTCTTTTAAAGGGGTTTTCCCATCTCAGTCTTTCAGCCAGGCTGTATGCAGTGTCTGCTTCTCACTTCCTGCTGAACAGGACATACAACACTTCTGCAGGTCAGATAATATGCAGATTCTTTTACAGACCGGACTCAGTGTTATCTGTGTGTTTACATAGATAGATAACAGACCAGGCTTTATCAGCAAACTGCATTTAGTTGAAGCCAGCAGGAGCAGTCTGTAAGTGACGTCACTTGTCCTATAGGTCCGTTGTTATAGCAACGCTGTGATGAATAAATTCACATAGCAGGCAAACAAAGCAGAATTTCTAAAGCAATATATTTAGGAAAAGGCTTCAATTAACATAAGCTACCAGTATAGGATAGGATCCTTGAGATGGGACAACCCCTTTAATGTTTGTGCCATTCCTGTGCAGTGAGGATTGATCTGACCACCCTCTCACAAGATCTTGCGCATGCACAGTGTGCTACTATTTTTGCCCTATGAATCCTCATCTCTTCCGGATACAGAGTAGACAGAGCAGGTAGCATAAAACCTATTCAAGGAGGACTGTAATAGCACACTATGTGTGTGCAAGGTGTCACTGAGGAGGTGGTGACATCAGATCTGCTCCCACTGCACATGGATGGCAGAAATATTATAAGAGGTGTGGATTCATCACCTAGAGTGGTTACAATGAAATATTGAGCTGAAACGTTATCGCTCGACTCCAACCACATTAGTACAATGTGGCAAGCATGGAGTAGAACAAGGGTTGTGGCACACATTTGGTGCAAGAAGCACTGCATTTGGTGCACCAAATGTACTGCACAATATCATAACTTTGTGCCAGAAAATTTGCATGGAGAGATTGATGAATCTCCCCCAATACCTTTGTCATGTGCATTGGTGATATGGATGTGGACAAAATGAACTTTGATTCAGTATTTGGATTATGCATTTCGTGCACTGGGGACCATTTCCTGTAGATCCCAGAACACTACTCCCTGCTGAAACTACTCCTCTTTTGTATGCTCCCCTACCGATGCAGTGGAAGTTGATCTTCTCACTGTTTTAATGTCAAGTATTCGATCATGCAACTCTCACTACACAGGCATGAGAAGGGGAACATCCCCAGTGCACCCACTGCCTACTTTGCATCCTTTATCAAGGTTCATTTTCACCATATCCATGGCACTGACAAACCTGACAAAGGTATCAATTTTATGATTGTTATAGCATCTGTATTGGTAAGAAACCAGGTTAGGGCTCATTCACATCTGCGTCCGGAACTCCGTTCTGCAGGTTTCCGTTTCCTGACAAAACAGGGCAGGAGACGGAAATCTGCAGGCATTTTTCAAACCCATTCGTTTGAATGTGAGCATTTTATGCTCTCCGCAGTGAAACTGTTTTTTTTTTTAACCGGACACAAAGCTGGACATGCAGTACTCTATGTCCGGTTTTTAAAAAAACGGTTTCGCCGTGGAGAGCATAAAACGCTCACCGGTGCTCACGGCCGGACTCGGCATGACAGGTTTCCGTCTTCTGCATGATAACGGAGACCCGAACACTGGTGTGAACCCAGCGTTACTAGGTTGAGAAAGGTGGCAGCCTCCCATTATTACTATACAATGAATGTCATTGACCAAGGTCTTTAGGACTCCAGCACTAGAAATACAGAGCTATTAACACTCTATGCTGCAGTCAAAATACAATATACATGGTGTTTCAAATGTACATATAGTAAGAATTTAGTTCTACAATGTTATTTATTTCACGTGTATGTTGATCCTTGTGTACGCCATTGTTAAATTACATGCATTAAACTACTGGTCACAAGGGTGACAGAAATTACATATTGCTCATTGCTTTGTTACTACATATATTTATTCCAGGCATGCATTTCAGATGAGGCATTGACACAGACATGTACTTTGGATGAGGCATTCACATAGGAATTTGGAGCTCGTTTTGAATGCACCTCTTGTAGTTATCAATGGGAGGCATTGAGGTAGACTTAATTTTTTCATGACACTGAAAAAAGAAGTGGGGTTGAAGGATAGCACTTGACTTCTACAATTCCAAAAGAGGGTGAACATTCATTTTGGGAACTGACCAAACTCCTAAAATTTGTAGCATCCAAAAAAAATAGATTGTGACGGCACTCCAAAGGTAGTATAGGCTTAAGCCCCTTCATCAGGCATTCATCCGGTGATGAGAGATGTAGTCATACAATGTCCTTTGATTGCAGGGGATAGGCCATTGGTGAGAAGTGAGAACTGACGCCGGGGCTGCCCATCACCCAACCATGCACAGGTGTGAGTCTATGCACAAATACATTAGTGGCCATAAGTGAAACACATCAGTGGGTTTAGTCAATAATCTCCTCATATGAACACCCTTTCAAAATTGAAGATTTTTTTGAATGTCAACTGGAATGATATTTAGCGTTTTTGACATAATATGTACAACGGAACAGAGAAAGAAAATGAAGAAGTTTTGTAAGTGTATGCATGCCTCCTTCAATTCCAACATGTGAACAGGCCCTAAAGGGTTTAGTCACTCTCACTCTGTCTTACAGAACGTGCTACAAACAGCACGTCAAGTGACTTACTTGGTTATTGCATGGAAAGGGTGTGCTCTGCTGCCCTGCTGTTAAAACACTGTCCACTTGTACACGTTAGGGTAGTTAGGTGGTTGTGAACATCCCGTTATAGCCATCGATGTAGAGTCACATGACCCAAACTGCTCATCAGTGGCGACCACTGACTAGCACTCTGCACAGTGAAGGAAACTGACATATGCGCAGTGCCATACCAGTGCTTTTCCTTATAGCCACTTTCCTGTACCATCTTGTTCTTAAAGTTTTCACCAGACGCATTTTTAGCCAGCCTGTCAATGTGCTTCTTCAATGAGTGCGCCACAGGCAGTATGGTCTGTGTATGCTCTCTACACACTCTGTATTAGACACCTACTGGGTCCACTGGAAAAAACAGCATTGAGCACCAATAGTGTGATATTGTTATGCCAATTATTAGTGTAAAAGAAGATGCAAAGGTTCTCACTAGAGATGAGCGAACACTAAAATGTTCGAGGTTCGAAATTCGATTCGAACAGCCGCTCAATGTTCGTGTGTTCGAACGGGTTTCGAACCCCATTATAGTCTATGGGGAACAGATACTCGTTAAGGGGGAAACCCAAATCCGTGTCTGGAGGGTCACCAAGTCCACTATGACAACCCAGGAAATGATGCCAACACCTCTGGAATGACACTGGGACAGCAGGGGAAGCATGTCTGGGGGCATCTAACACACCAAAGACCCTCTATTACCCCAACATCACTGCCTAACAACTACACACTTTCCACATTCAAAAAAACCTCTATCAAAGTGGGAAAATACCTGGAAACCTTCTTTACTCCCCAAATGGATGGACACAAACCCCAATTTAAGCTCAACAAACAGTAACAACCACCCCTTTAAATCATGTTCCCCATGACAACCACAAATGGAATAGGCAATGGGAATTCCAAAAGCCCTCACCCTTAACTGTCATTTTGAGTGTGTGTGTGTGTGTGTGTGTGTGTGTGTGTGTGTGTGTGTGTGTGTGTGTGTGATGTGGTAAGACCTTCCAAAATTCACTTTTCTAGCCCTTAACATGAGCCCTTCCAAACAAAGTTACAGGACCTTAAGCTGAGCTACCAGCAGAGATTGAGGCCCTTGGCATGAGTAGAGCCTTGCACCAGCAGTGTTTTTGGCACTTAGGGTGAGTTGAGCCTTGTACCAGCGTGTGTCCCTTAACATCAGGTGGGTGTTAGGAGTATTTTGTGTCGTGGGTATTGGTGCACACCTTCTGACTTGCTCGCACGCACTGTTGGTAGGCAGCTTGATTTCCTGGTTAATTAGTCTGTCCTCCCATTGGCACCTGGGAGGAGTGGTCTCTACTCTGTATTTAAACCCATGCCTCCCATGGTTCTGTGCTGAGTGTCGCTTTTACAGAGCTAGGCCTTAGCAGGAGGAGTAGGTGGTTATCTTGGATAGAGGAAGTTCCGTGGTTGGTTTTTGGGAGGTTTTGGGTGAACAAGTTGGTGTGTGTGTTTTCCCTTCTGTGTTCACCAATCCTCCCTCTGTGTATAATTGACTGTGTGAGTGAATTGCCTTATCCTTTGATTTCTACTCAGTTTCCCTGTGTTTGTTTCCTAGTGTATGGTTCCTTCCCATATTGGTTTGGGGAATTCTTTCCTACATGTTTCCTGTGTGCTGCTTGTGTTGTTAGTCAGCGCACACCCTTGTCAGTCCCTGTCAGTAGCAGCTTCACTTGTTCGTTAGGGGTGACCCCCTTTAGTCTCCAGTCCCTAGAGATCTTATAGGGCATTCCTTCTCCCACTTCCCTCTAGGCCTACGGTGTCAGTGAGAGAGGAGCTGTCGGGGTCAGGCTTAGCCTGAGTACAGCCGACCCACACCCGTGAGGCAGGGACCGGGATAGCTAGTGGGAGTAGTGCAGGGCGAGATTCCCTACTGCTATCCCTTAGCCCCGTTGCAGCTACCTGGACTGACATAACAGTACACTCAGCCGGTAAAAAAAAAAAAAAAAAAAAAAAAAAAAGGAAAGGTTCGTTTGCATTATGACGGACCTGAAACAGTTGTACCAGGCGGTGCAGCAGATTTCCACTGAAATGGAGGGGATCAAGCTACGAATGGATGCCATCCAAGCTTCTGGCGTATCTCAAGTACAGCAGTTGGCTCAACACACAGCCTCTCAGGTGGAGGGCATACAGAGGCAGGTGAGTAGCGCCCCTGTGGGTCGGCCTCTGGAGCCAAAAGTCAGCCTACCTGAACCCTTCCGAGGTAAGAGGTCAGATTTTTTCCGATTTCAAAAGGACTGTCTTTTGTATTTCCGGCTACGGCCGTTTTCCTCCGGTTCTGAGGTACAGAGAGTTGGGATTATTATTACTTTATTGAGAGATGATCCCCTCATCTGGGCACATTCGTTACCAGCCGACTCAGCTTGCTTACTAACTGTAGAGGCGTTTTTCTCCACAATGGGGTTACTGTATGACGACCCAGACAGGGTACGCACGGCTGAGTATAACCTACGACGTGTGGTGCAAGGGGATCACGCTATAGAGAAATATTGCACAGAGTTTCGTAGGTGGGCAGCAGAAGTACACTGGAATGACCCCGCTCTACTTAGTCAGTTTGAGACAGGGCTCTCGGACCAGGTTAAAGACCATCTAGTTTCTCACCCTGTTCCGGGAGATCTAGATGAGGCCATGCAGCTGGCAATTAGAGTTGGACGGCGCCTCCGGGAGCGTGGAGACAAGAGTCCTGGGGGGGTTAGCCCTCCTCAATTCTCTGTTTTTGGAGAGGACCCGGGGGACCAACCCATGCAGATTGGGGCCACTGTGCGAAGTGCTAGACCCAAGAGTGAAGGGTCCCGCACAGTACGCTGTTTTGTGTGTGGAGGGATGGGACATGTAGCAAGGGTATGCCCCTCCAGAGAATGGTTCGCCAAGGAGGGTAATAACCCCAGGTCTATTGAGAGTAAAGGGAGAAAACCTACTAAGGAGGGAGGTGTGCATATTTCCTGTACTCAGACTGCCGGGTTGACCCTTGATGGATGGGTAAATGGGCAGAAGTGCCGGATTTTGGTTGATTGTGGTTCGGCAGTCAACCTTATTGACTCAGAGTTTTGCGAGCAACTAAGGGTGAGTCCTTTGGTCTTGAAGTCTCAGATACCGGTGTGGGCTATTGATAAGACCCCTCTACAGCAATCTGTCATCTCCAAACAGGTGGAGGGTCTGGAGTTTATTGTGGGTGGCCACAGGGAAGAGATTGACTTGTTCTTGTTATCTAAGTTACCAGCACAAGTAGTGTTGGGGTGGCCCTGGCTGAAGCAACATAACCCTATTATCAACTGGGAGACCGAGACAGTAGTTTCTTGGGGGCATGGGTGTAATGGTCGATGTCTGCCCATATCCGTTATGTCTTTGTCTATAGACAATTTGCCTCAAGAAATATGTGAGTTCAGGGAGGTCTTTGAGGAAAGGGCAGCCAAGACATTACCACCACATCGCACCTATGATTGCTCGATTAAATTTATACCTAATGCAGTGTTACCCAAGACAAGGTTGTACAATCTCACTATTCCGGAGAGGGAGGCGCTCAAAGAGTATATTGAGGGGAGTCTAGAGGTGGGGCATATTCGCCCATCTAAGTCCCCAGTAGCAGTGGGGTTTTTCTTTGTTTTTCTTTGTCCCCAGTTCCGGAGGAGGAGCTATTTTCTAAAAAGCTGCAAGGGGTATGGTCCCGTATCCGAGAGAATCTGGTGCGGGCGTCGCACCAGGCTAAGGTCCAGGCGGATAGGAAGAGAGGAGAGTTGCAGTTCTTCCCTGGTGAGATGGTTTGGTTGTCCACCAAGAATATCAGGTTGAAGGTTCCTAGCAGGAAGCTGAGTCCCAGGTTTGTGGGTCCTTTTAAGATCATCAAGATGGTAAATGAAGTGGCGGCGCAGCTGCAACTACCTAAAAGGTGGAAGATAAACCGGGTGTTCCATGTCTCCTTGTTAAAGAAGGCCAAGAAGGGAACGTCTCCAGTTAAAGTTCCACCAGTTTCTGAGTCCGGGGAGTATGAGATATCCCGAGTTCTGGATAGCAAATATGTTCGGGGGAAGCTACGGTATCTGGTGGCATGGAAGGGATACGGTCCTGAAGATAATTCTTGGGTTCTGGAGTCGGATATGTCAGCCCCCAGACTCGTGGAGAAATTCCACAAGGAGTTCCCGAAGAAGGATGCTCCTAGAGAATCCGGAGTCTTCTCCTTGAGGGGAGGATCCTGTTAGGAGTATTTTGTGTCGTGGGTATTGGTGCACACCTTCTGACTTGCTCGCACGCACTGTTGGTAGGCAGCTTGATTTCCTGGTTAATTAGTCTGTCCTCCCATTGGCACCTGGGAGGAGTGGTCTCTACTCTGTATTTAAACCCATGCCTCCCATGGTTCTGTGCTGAGTGTCGCTTTTACAGAGCTAGGCCTTAGCAGGAGGAGTAGGTGGTTATCTTGGATAGAGGAAGTTCCGTGGTTGGTTTTTGGGAGGTTTTGGGTGAACAAGTTGGTGTGTGTGTTTTCCCTTCTGTGTTCACCAATCCTCCCTCTGTGTATAATTGACTGTGTGAGTGAATTGCCTTATCCTTTGATTTCTACTCAGTTTCCCTGTGTTTGTTTCCTAGTGTATGGTTCCTTCCCATATTGGTTTGGGGAATTCTTTCCTACATGTTTCCTGTGTGCTGCTTGTGTTGTTAGTCAGCGCACACCCTTGTCAGTCCCTGTCAGTAGCAGCTTCACTTGTTCGTTAGGGGTGACCCCCTTTAGTCTCCAGTCCCTAGAGATCTTATAGGGCATTCCTTCTCCCACTTCCCTCTAGGCCTACGGTGTCAGTGAGAGAGGAGCTGTCGGGGTCAGGCTTAGCCTGAGTACAGCCGACCCACACCCGTGAGGCAGGGACCGGGATAGCTAGTGGGAGTAGTGCAGGGCGAGATTCCCTACTGCTATCCCTTAGCCCCGTTGCAGCTACCTGGACTGACATAACAGTGGGCCCTAAGTTCTGCGCTTTGCACAAAAGTTCCACATTAACTAGGCTGAATGGTACAAAGATTAGTAGGCCCGAGAACCAGGAACAGGTCTTGCAATGGCTGTCGGATAACGCTTAAAGCACATTGTCCACCAGCCAGGCAGCCTCTACCTCCTCTTACCCAACAGTCTTGTCCTCCTTCCACCCAAAATTCCCAATCTTCCCAGAACAATAACCCCAACTGTCCCTGCTCCCCAGAGCTGTTCTCCCTTCCTTTGACTGTACCGCAACCTGCCCCTCCATTTCGCGATTCCACGGACCTAACAGACGAGTATCTGTGTCCAGATGCTCAAACACTAGAGTCTCCTCCATTCCATCTCTGGTCGATTTGGTGGCGGATGACCAGCAACCCACCCTCATCGACGACGATGAGACGCAGTTGCTGTCAGGGCAGCCAGTTGACATGCGCATTGTGCAGGAGGAGGAGACGAGACAGGAGTTGGAAGAGGAGGTGGTGGACGACGAGGACACCGACCCCACCTGGACAAGGCAGATGTCAAGCTGGGAAAGTAGTGTGGATGTTGAGGCAGGTGCAGCACCAAAAAGGGTAGCTAGAGGCAGAGACATGTCCAGAGGCAGAGGTCAGCTGCTTTGCCGAAGCCAGGCCAGACCCGGAATGTCCGAAGATGTTCCCTTTTGTACCCAGCCCAGAAAAACTCCCCCATCGAGGGCAAGTTTCTTGAAGGTGTAGAGTTTTTTCAAGGAATGCGCCGAGGACAGATATAGTGTCGTCTACACAATTTGCCTCTCGAAATCGAGTAGGGGCCCTGAGAAGAGCAACCTGTCCACCACTTCAATGCACCGTCATTTGGAATCCAAGCAATGGAATCAGTGGCAGGCAGCAACGGCAGGACAAACGTCGCCCGCCGTTCATGCCACTGCCTCTGCTCACAGTGCTGGCGATGCACTCCAGAGGACGAGCCAGGACATCACTTCATCTGCCTCCGCCACTTTGTTGACTTCTCCCTCATCCTCCCCTGTTTCTGTCTTATCTCCTTCTCCTGCACCATCAAAGGCACCATCAGGCGCTTCTTTACAACAACCCACCATCTCTCAGACATTGGAGCGCCGGCAGAAATACACCGCTAACCACCCACCCACGCAAGCCTAGAACGCCAACATCGCTAAACTGCTGGCCCAGGAGAGGTTGGCGTTCCGGCTTGTTGAAACTCCCGCCTTCCCGGACCTGATGGCAACTGTGGCACCTCACTATGCCGTCCCTAGCCGTCTCAACTTCTCCCGGTGTGGCATCCCCGCCTTGCACCAGCACGTGTCACTCAACATCAGGAGGGCCCTTAGTTCCGCGCTTTGCTGCAAGGTCCACTTCACCACCGACACTTGGACAAGCGCCTGTGGTCAGGGATGCTGCAGTGCTTATCTTTAATGACAGGCAGGGTGAATGTGGTGGAGTCTGTTCCCCGGGTGCAAACTGGGGTGGCCTATCTCCTCTCCCAGGCCAAAATTCATGGCAGGAGTAGACTGAAACCCTACGACGCTGCAACCTCCACCACAGCTACTAGCGGCAAACGCTAAAACACTGGTGTGGGGAGACGTCAGCAGGCGGTGCTGAAGCTCATCAGCTTGGGGGACAGACAGCACAGTGCCTCCGAGGTCAGGGATGCCATCCTGGCTGAGATTGCATTTTTTTTCCCTGCTACACCTGGGGCCTGGCATTTTTACGCCTGTGATAATGGCTGGAACCTGGTAGCGGCTCTGGAGCTTGCCAGCCTCCAACACGTTCCATGTTTGGCCCACGTCTAACCTAGTGGTGCAAAGTTTTTTAAAAACATACCCAAATGTACCGAAGCTACTGTTGAAAATGCGGCGCTTGTGCGCCCACTTTTGCAAGTGCACAGGAGTCGCTGCTAGCCTAAAAACACTCTAGCAAGGCCTACATCTGTCCAAACACAGGCTGTTGTCCGTCATTCACACACGCTGAAACCCTACAATACCATATCTTGAGCAGGGTGTGTGAGCTGCACAGACCTTTGATGGAGTTCCATCTACAAAACCCAAGGGTTCCTCAAAGTCAGCAACCAAAGTTTCTGCACCATGAGTTTCCAGGGGTGGCAGAGTTATGGCTAGGGGCAGAGGCATGGATAGGGATGATGTCTAGGGGCAAAAGCAGTGTGGATGTGGAGGCAAGCTAAGCAGGAAAACCTGGGGGTACAAGCTAAGACATGGACTGGGGTGATGTCTAGGGGCAAAAGCAGTGTGGATGTGGAGGCAAGCTAAGCAGGAAAAACTGGGGGTACAAGCAGCCGGTGGCATCATCACTGACAAGCACAGCTGTCTGTCAGCTGACAGGCTGACTTTCACCAAAATGAACAGACAATGGATAGACTCATCATATACATGTCAGTTACATGACAAATTTAGTGCAATTTGCAAGTCCAAGATGGTTTGGAGATCTGCGGAGAGGAATCTCACCACCTCTTGCGGGTGCCATCATTTGGAAGGCAAGCCCTGGGCTCAGTGGGTGAGAGCAAGCGCAGGATAATCGTCGTTTGGCCTGGCGGCCACTGCCTCTCCCACTGTTGACAGGGCTGGCGCTGCAGTCCAGACCAGCAGCCAGGACACCTCCACATCTGCCTCTGACACTTTGGGGAGTTCACCCTTATCCTCACCTTTTCCTGCCATTTCTCCTTTTGCCCGCGCCATCATGCGCCTCTTCCCAGCAACTCCCCATCTCCCAAGCCTTTCATTTCATGCTAAAGTACAGCGCAACCCACCCACATGCCCAAGGCTTCAACGGCCTCATCTCAAGAAATCTGGCCCAGGAGATGTTGGAATCCCGGCTGGGGGACACTCTGCCCTTTTTGGGCAGAGTGTCTACTGCGCCACCGCACTGTGCCGTCCACACCAGCACTTTCCCCCAAACATGAGGTGGTCCCTAAATTCAGCGCTTAGCCCTAAAGTTCCATGTGACCAGTTACGAATGGACAAGTGCATGCGGACAGGGACGCTACCTTTCAATTTGGGCACAGTGGTTGAATGTAGTTGAGGCGTGGACCGGGTCGCAAAATGTGGTGGCTTGACTTGTCTCCCCACACAACATTCCTGGGAGGAGGGCTGAAACACCACCCTCCTCCGCTGTTAAATTGACCCCAGCTACGAGCTGGAAACGCTGCAACACTGGTGTGGGGAGACGTCAGCGGGCCGTGCTGAAGCTCATCAGCTTGGGGGCCAGACAGCACACTGCCTACAAAGTGAGTCATGCCATCCTCGATGAGACGGCAATGTGGTTTTTGCCACTGCACCTGGGCCCAGGCATGTTGTCATGTGTGATAATGGCCGTAACCTGGGATTGGCTCTGTAGCTTGGCAGCCTGCAACATATTCCATGCCTGGGCCACGTTTTTAACTCATTGCTGCTAATCTTTTGAAAAAGGTACCCCAATGTTCCTGAGCTACTGGTGAAAGTGTGGCGCTTGTGCGGATAGTTTTTAAAGTCTATAGTTGCCGCTGCTAGCCTCTATGCACTCCTACAACGCCTGTACCTGCTGGAACAACGGCTGTTGTGCGACGTCTCCACACTGCTGGCACTAAACATATCATGTGTTGAGCAGAGTGTGTGAGCAGCACAGACCTTTGATGTAGTTCCAACTCCAAAACCCTCGGGTTCGTCAAAGTCAACTCCCTCAGTTGCTCAACCATGAGTGGCCATGGGTGGCAGACTTATGTGAAATCCCATCCCATCCATTGCACTGGACACGAAACATTAGCATGCGCTCAGCACAACTTCGGATATGGCAGCTGCGTTAAGCAGGGTGCAGGGTACAACACAGACCAGGCCCGAGCACCAGGAACAGGTGTTAGAAATACTGCAGCATCTGCCATTTCCTTCCAATTTTGGGGTTTTGGACCCGCCACCGACTTGTCTGGACCTAAGTGGGGATCATGAGACACAGTTGCCATCAAGGCAAGCTGTGGTCATGTGCGGTTTGCAGTAAGGGGGCAGTGCGCAATTGGAAGAGGAGTTGGTGGATGACGAGGCCACCGACCCCACATGGACAGGGGTGATGTCTAGGGGCTAAAGCAGTGTAGATGTAGAGGGAAGCTAAATCAACAAAAAACCTGGGTAGAAGCAAAGGCATAAACTGGGGTGATGTTTAGGGGCTAAAGCAGTGTAGATGTGGAGGGAAGCTAATTCAACAAAAAAAAAAGGGTAGAAGCAAAGGCATAAACTGGGGTGATGTTTAGGGGCTAAAGCAGTGTAGATGTGGAGGGAAGCTAATTCAACAAAAAAAACAGGGTAGAAACAAAGGCATAAACTGGGGTGATGTTTAGGGGTGAAAGCAGTGTAGATGTGGAGGGAAGCTAAGCAGCAAAAACAGTGGGTAGAAGCAAAGGCATGCAAAACTCTACCCTGTTGGAAGACTTATTCCTAGGTCTGGAACACGTTAATGGCCCCCCTGGACAAATTACTGCCACTCAGGGGCCTAGTGTCACCAGGAGGGACAAGTATAGGCGCATGTTGTGGGAATACCTGGCCGACACCAGCTCTGTCCTCTCCGATCCCTCTGTGCTCTACAGCCTACACTTATTTTCTCATCTTTTTTTCTGAACTGCACATCTCTTGCCTGCTTCCTTTGGGATCTTAGAAATGGTGGTCCACTTCCACAGATGGTAACTTCAATAGACAGTGTAACGGGAGTAGCTGAGGGATCGCTGTCTTAACCACTTTTTGGCACAAAATTAACTTCCAAGCCAAATATGGTGCAAGTATATGATGCAAGGACACCTACACACCTATCTCTGACACATTGGGGAGTTCACCCTCATGCGCCCTTTTGGCCTGCACCATCATGCGCCTCTTCCCAGCCACTCCACATTTCCCAAGCTTTTCATTGCAGGCAGAAGTACAACACAACCCATCCCCATGCCCAAGCCTTTAACAGCCTCATCGATAAACTGCTGGCCCTGGAGATGTTGGTGTTTGTTTATGCTTCTGGAGACCCAGGCCTTCCGTCAGCAGATGGCAGCTGGGGCACCTCCCTATGCTGGGCCTAGCCGTTACTACTTCTCTTGGTGTGCTATCTCTGCCTTGCGCCTGCATGTGTCCCATAACATCAGTCGGGCCCAGAGCTCTGCGCTTTGCTGCAAGGTCCACTTGACCACCGACACATGGACAAGCGCCTGTGGTCAGGGATGCTGCAGTGCTTATCTTTAATGACAGGCAGGGTGAATGTGGTGGAGTCTGTTCCCCGGGTGCAAACTGGGGTGGCCTATCTCCTCTCCCAGGCCAAAATTCATGGCAGGAGTAGACTGAAACCCTACGAAGCTGCAACCTCCACCCCAGCTACTAGCGGAAAACACTGTAACACTGGCATGGGGAGATGTCAGCAGGCCGTGCTGAAACTGATCAGCTTGGGGGACAGACAGCACAGTGCCTCCGAGGTCAGGGATGCCATCCTGGCTGAGATGGCATTTTTTTTTCCCTGCTACACCTGGGGCCTGGCATTTTTGCGCCTGTGATAATGGCTGGAACCTGGTAGCAGATCTGGAGCTTGCCAGACTCAAACACGGTCCACGCATGGCCCACGTTTTCCAACTTGTTGGTGCCATGTTTCTTTGAAACCTACACCATTGTGCCTGATATACAGGTCAAAGTGGGGCCATTTTCGTAAGTGAGAACTAGCCTCTGCTAGGCAGAAAACATTCAGAGCACACTCCTCTCATCTTCGCACCGTTGGCTGGCGGAGGAAGACGAGGGGGTTGGAGTGGCATCTGATGTCCCTATCCCACACGAGGCTAGAGGGTGCACTTCAGTGCATCCCATTGCTTCACCACAAATGGTGTGAAGGGGAGTGGAAAATGGAGGAAATGGAGAGTGACCCTTACAGTTGGGGCCAGCAAAGGCATGCCAAGTAACACACTGGCACACATGGCTGACTTCATCTTGGGGTGCTTTTCAAAACATATTTCACATCATGAAGAACAAATAATACTGGATTTTTACAAGCCTCGAACCCCGGTCTAGGTCTAATGTCTGTTCCTTTCTTATATTAGGGGAGAGGGAAAAAAAATTACTTCAGTGATACGTTTAGCGTACATAGACTGACTATTAATGTGTATCCCACTTAGTGTTGTTAGGGTTACACACCGTCACAACCTGGCTAAAACTTCTATAGCTGTTAATAAAGTCAACATAACTTTACGGTATCCAAAAAGACAGCTGGTACCGACAGAGAGCAAGACAAATGTCACCCAAAGCTGTGAGCTCTGAACACCCACAGTGACTTTGGCATCATCATCATTATAAGGGAGCGGGTGGTAATAAATAACTTGGCAGTGCCTAAAACCCAAAAAGCTTATACAACTATATTTACATTAAGATACACAAATGACACTTTTCAGTAGCATGTCATGAGACAAGCTGATAAGCTCTTCCTTTGTGCAGTGCTATTTGAAAGTTAAACGCTGCCTTTATTTTAATTCTGGAGAAGGTGCAGACATTAGATTTAGAACATGTTGTCTTCATTGTCCAAATCCTCTATATAGGTAACGTGTTTTTCGGGCCGAGCTGTCTGGGAACGAGCTGGTGCAGCACTGACAACCTGGGTGAATATGGCAAGAGCCTGAGATGTAGGGTGAATGAATCCCCAAATTATTTGTGTAATTACCAGTGAGACAATGGCACTATCTACCAGTAGCAAAAATTGTGGGTGCACGTAACCCCAATATATTCTTTGAATTACCAGTCAGAAACTGGCACTATATGGCAGTAGCAAGAAATGAGGGTATTTGTAACCCCAATATATTCTTTGAATTCCCAGTGAGACAATGGCACTGTATAGCAGTAGCAAAAATTGTGGGAGCACGTAACCCCCATATATTCTTTGAATTCCCAGTCAGACAATGGCACTATATACCAGTAGTAAAAATTGTGGGTGCACATAACCCCAATATAATCTTTGAATTCCCAGTGAGACAATGGCACTGTATAGCAGTAGCAAAAATTGTGGGTGCACGTAACCCCCATATATTCTTTGAATTCCCAGTCAGACAATGGCACTGTATACCAGTAGTAAAAATTGTGGGTGCACATAACCCCAATATATTCTTTGAATTCCCAGTGAGACAATGGCACTGTATAGCAGTAGCAAAAATTGTGGGTGCACGTAACCCCCATATATTCTTTGAATTCCCAGTCAGACAATGGCACTGTATACCAGTAGTAAAAATTGTGGGTGCACATAACCCCAATATATTCTTTGAATTCCCAGTGAGACAATGGCACTGTATAGCAGTAGCAAAAATTGTGGGTGCACGTAACCCCCATATATTCTTTGAATTCCCAGTCAGACAATGGCACTATATACCAGTAGCAAAAATTGTGGGTGCACGTAACCCCAATATATTCTTTGAATTACCAGTCAGAAACTGGCACTATATAGCAGTAGCAAAAATTGTGGGTGCACATAACCCCAATATAATCTTTGAATTCCCAGTGAGACAATGGCACTGTATAGCAGTAGCAAAAATTGTGGGTGCACGTAACCCCCATATATTCTTTGAATTCCCAGTCAGACAATGGCACTGTATACCAGTAGTAAAAATTGTGGGTGCACATAACCCCCATATATTCTTTGAATTCCCAGTCAGACAATGGCACTATATACCAGTAGTAAAAATTGTGGGTGCACATAACCCCAATATATTCTTTGAATTCCCAGTGAGACAATGGCACTGTATAGCAGTAGCAAAAATTGTGGGTGCACGTAACCCCCATATATTCTTTGAATTCCCAGTCAGACAATGGCACTGTATACCAGTAGTAAAAATTGTGGGTGCACATAACCCCAATATATTCTTTGAATTCCCAGTGAGACAATGGCACTGTATAGCAGTAGCAAAAATTGTGGGTGCACGTAACCCCCATATATTCTTTGAATTCCCAGTCAGACAATGGCACTGTATACCAGTAGTAAAAATTGTGGGTGCACATAACCCCAATATATTCTTTGAATTCCCAGTGAGACAATGGCACTGTATAGCAGTAGCAAAAATTGTGGGTGCACGTAACCCCCATATATTCTTTGAATTCCCAGTCAGACAATGGCACTATATACCAGTAGCAAAAATTGTGGGTGCACGTAACCCCAATATATTCTTTGAATTACCAGTCAGAAACTGGCACTATATAGCAGTAGCAAAAATTGTGGGTGCACATAACCCCAATATAATCCTTGAATTCCCAGTGAGACAATGGCACTGTATAGCAGTAGCAAAAATTGTGGGTGCACGTAACCCCCATATATTCTTTGAATTCCCAGTCAGACAATGGCACTGTATACCAGTAGTAAAAATTGTGGGTGCACATAACCCCAATATATTCTTTGAATTCCCAGTGAGACAATGGCACTGTATAGCAGTAGCAAAAATTGTGGGTGCACGTAACCCCCATATATTCTTTGAATTCCCAGTCAGACAATGGCACTGTATACCAGTAGTAAAAATTGTGGGTGCACATAACCCCAATATATTCTTTGAATTCCCAGTGAGACAATGGCACTGTATAGCAGTAGCAAAAATTGTGGGTGCACGTAACCCCCATATATTGTTTGAATTCCCAGTCAGACAATGGCACTGTATACCAGTAGTAAAAATTGTGGGTGCACATAACCCCAATATATTCTTTGAATTCCCAGTGAGACAATGGCACTGTATAGCAGTAGCAAAAATTGTGGGTGCACATAACCCCCATATATTCTTTGAATTCCCAGTCAGACAATGGCACTATATACCAGTAGCAAAAATTGTGGGTGCACGTAACCCCAATATATTCTTTGAATTACCAGTCAGAAACTGGCACTATATAGCAGTAGCAAAAATTGTGGGTGCACATAACCCCAATATAATCTTTGAATTCCCAGTGAGACAATGGCACTGTATAGCAGTAGCAAAAATTGTGGGTGCACGTAACCCCCATATATTCTTTGAATTCCCAGTCAGACAATGGCACTATATACCAGTAGTAAAAATTGTGGGTGCACATAACCCCCATATATTCTTTGAATTCCCAGTCAGACAATGGCACTGTATACCAGTAGTAAAAATTGTGGGTGCACATAACCCCAATATATTCTTTGAATTCCCAGTGAGACAATGGCACTGTATAGCAGTAGCAAAAATTGTGGGTGCACGTAACCCCCATATATTCTTTGAATTCCCAGTCAGACAATGGCACTATATACCAGTAGCAAAAATTGTGGGTGCACGTAACCCCAATATATTCTTTGAATTACCAGTCAGAAACTGGCACTATATAGCAGTAGCAAAAATTGTGGGTGCACATAACCCCAATATAATCTTTGAATTCCCAGTGAGACAATGGCACTGTATAGCAGTAGCAAAAATTGTGGGTGCACGTAACCCCCATATATTCTTTGAATTCCCAGTCAGACAATGGCACTATATACCAGTAGTAAAAATTGTGGGTGCACATAACCCCCATATATTCTTTGAATTCCCAGTCAGACAATGGCACTGTATACCAGTAGTAAAAATTGTGGGTGCACATAACCCCAATATATTCTTTGAATTCCCAGTGAGACAATGGCACTGTATAGCAGTAGCAAAAATTGTGGGTGCACGTAACCCCCATATATTCTTTGAATTCCCAGTCAGACAATGGCACTATATACCAGTAGTAAAAATTGTGGGTGCACATAACCCCAATATAATCTTTGAATTCCCAGTGAGACAATGGCACTGTATAGCAGTAGCAAAAATTGTGGGTGCACGTAACCCCCATATATTGTTTGAATTCCCAGTCAGACAATGGCACTGTATACCAGTAGTAAAAATTGTGGGTGCACATAACCCCAATATATTCTTTGAATTCCCAGTGAGACAATGGCACTGTATAGCAGTAGCAAAAATTGTGGGTGCACGTAACCCCCATATATTCTTTGAATTCCCAGTCAGACAATGGCACTGTATACCAGTAGTAAAAATTGTGGGTGCACATAACCCCAATATATTCTTTGAATTCCCAGTGAGACAATGGCACTGTATAGCAGTAGCAAAAATTGTGGGTGCACGTAACCCCCATATATTCTTTGAATTCCCAGTCAGACAATGGCACTATATACCAGTAGCAAAAATTGTGGGTGCACGTAACCCCAATATATTCTTTGAATTACCAGTCAGAAACTGGCACTATATAGCAGTAGCAAAAATTGTGGGTGCACATAACCCCAATATAATCTTTGAATTCCCAGTGAGACAATGGCACTGTATAGCAGTAGCAAAAATTGTGGGTGCACGTAACCCCCATATATTCTTTGAATTCCCAGTCAGACAATGGCACTGTATACCAGTAGTAAAAATTGTGGGTGCACATAACCCCAATATATTCTTTGAATTCCCAGTGAGACAATGGCACTGTATAGCAGTAGCAAAAATTGTGGGTGCACGTAACCCCCATATATTCTTTGAATTCCCAGTCAGACAATGGCACTGTATACCAGTAGTAAAAATTGTGGGTGCACATAACCCCAATATATTCTTTGAATTCCCAGTGAGACAATGGCACTGTATAGCAGTAGCAAAAATTGTGGGTGCACGTAACCCCCATTTATTCTTTGAATTCCCAGTCAGACAATGGCACTATATACCAGTAGTAAAAATTGTGGGTGCACATAACCCCAATATATTCTTTGAATTCCCAGTCAGACAATGGCACTGTATACCAGTAGTAAAAATTGTGGGTGCACATAACCCCCATATATTCTTTGAATTCCCAGTCAGACAATGGCAGTATATACCAGTAGCAAAAATTGTGGGTGCACGTAACCCCAATATATTCTTTGAATTACCAGTCAGAAACTGGCACTATATAGCAGTAGCAAAAATTGTGGGTGCACATAACCCCCATATATTCTTTGAATTCCCAGTCAGACAATGGCACTATATACCAGTAGCAAAAATTGTGGGTGTATATAGCCCCAATTCTATTGCTAGGGGACTTGCAGGGTATTTCTGAGGTGAAGGTGGGGGGGCACACCGTTGGAACGGTGATTTGGGGTGTATATATGGGGTATACGGGAATACACTGTCAGTGTGTTCCATTCAGGATCCTGGGAAAGCTGGGTTGCGGCGATTGAGCCCGTCAGTGCCACGTTACACTGACAAGCTTCTCCCTGGAATTGAAGTTATATGTAAGCCCAATATATTCTTTGAATTCCCAGTGAGACAATGGCACTATATGGCAGTAGCAAAAATAGTGGGTGTATATAGCCCCAATTCTATTGCTAGGGGACTTGCAGGGTATTTCTGGGGTGAAGGTGGGGGGGCACACCGTTGGAACAGGTATTGGGGGTATATATCGGGTATACGGGAATACACTGACAGTGTATTCCATTCAGGGTCCTGGGAAAGCTGGGTTGCGGCGATTGAGCCCGTCAGTGCCACGTTACACTGACAAGCTTCTCCCTGGAATTTAGCTCTTATAAGAGCTGTTGTGGTTGTCTTCTCCTTCCTATCCTAGCCTGTCCCTGCCTACCCAGAATCTAACCCCTAGCTAACTGGACGGAAACCTCCGTCCTCGGTGAATTGCAAGCTCAGAATGACGCGAACCTGGGCGTCGCTGTTCTTTTAAATTAGAGGTCACATGTTTTCGGCAGCCAATGGGTTTTGCCTACTTTTTTCAACGTCACCGGTGTCGTAGTTCCTGTCCCACCTACCCTGCGCTGTTATTGGAGCAAAAAAGGCGCCAGGGAAGGTGGGAGGGGAATCGAGTAATGGCGCACTTTACCACGCGGTGTTCGATTCGATTCGAACATGCCGAACAGCCTAATATCCGATCGAACATGAGTTCGATAGAACACTGTTCGCTCATCTCTAGTTCTCACCTTATAAAGTTGTGATAAGCTCACAACTACTGTAAAGGCATAAACAAGTGTTTTCCAATGGGAATCTAGGGGACTCCAGGGCACTTCCTTTACGTGGTTTGAATCTCATGTCGCAGAAATCCAATGATGGGATGAATCCCACAAAAATGGAGGAACCAGCGCTGGTCCAGTAAAACAATGATGGGTGTGTTATGCTTCAATAAAGACATTTTTACTGGACCAGCACTGGTTTCTCTATTTTTGTGGGATTCATGCCATCATTGGATTATTGGCTTCAGTAACCTTTCAAATTATCTGAGATCCAAAGAATCCAAAGTTTCAGGAGACCCCATAGCTGTGCTCATAATATTAGGAGAGGGCTACAATAATAGGTGCAGCCCTTTACGTCTCTGGGATCACAAAGAAATGGGTGACATTTTCTGCAAGTTCTGCAAGTATTTATTAAAGAACTAGATTGTGTATAATAGGTCAAACATTATAAACCAACTTGCTAGCTCCATGTAACATTATTTTAAGGAGTTTCCTATTTGTAAAGTAAAGCTGTACTCTGTATGGCATTCGGCCAATCAACACTGGTCAATGCATTCCTATGGGAAAAAGTCAGCTCGCGCATATCGCAAGTGGACAGGGATCCCGACCAGATAGAGCCCCAAAGAGCTGGGTGAGTGACATGCCCACCTAAATAAAGGTAATCCCTAGCTAACCCTGCCTGTACATCTATCCCTGTCTCACTGTCACATAGTTTACAGTCTCATATGAACCGGATATTAAATCCACTATTCGTATAAATTGGTGGTCACCTGATTTAGCCAGCCAATTACTTTTTCCGATTTTTTTTCGATGCCTCCGTTGTCGTAGTTACTGTCCCACCTCCCCTTCGCAGTTATTGGCGCAAAAAAAGCACCAGGGAAGGTGGGAGAGGAATCGAATTTTTTGTGAGTTTGCCACCTGGTGTTCGACTCGAATCGAACATCTCGAGCAGCCTGATCGAACATGTACTCGGTCGAACGCTGTTTGCTCATCTCTAATCTTGATCTAAAGCTTATACTGGAATGCCTAATGATGTGCTATAACAAGGAAGGGTGGGTTTTAAACAGCGCTGGTAGTGTGCCATCTTCTTTGGTTGTAGTTGTTAATATGGAAGAAACAACATTGCATCACATAAAGATTAGTTGGTTCAGAAAATTGCCATCATTTTTGCAGGGGCAAAAATCATAACAACTTGCATAAAAAAGGCTCTCATAGGGATTTATACAAAAGTGGTCTGTACTTTAATAAAACAAGAGGTTAATGTGCTCTCTTACATCAATGCAGTCAATCCTAATAAGTTACTTTTTCTGTCTCTTAAACTAAGAAAGCGAAAAGGGAAATCCTCCTAACACCCCTAGAGTAGACACCAGGGGTCCAACCTGGCATTAGTAAGCGTGGAGGCCAGCAAGTGGAAGCTGGCCACTCCATGGTATTGTTTGTTTGCTGTTGAAACCCAGGAATCATAATAGACTGACTGGTTAGGCCCAAGTAAAAAAAAAAAAGTTTAAGAAGCCCAGCTATACATTATATACATCATAAGGGAAAAATAAAATCCTCACCTGATATTCAATGAAGCAGTATGTCCTAATACAATAAATAACTGGAAAGTACATGTAGAACAGGAGGAGAGCAAAACTGCTTTTGTGATAGTAAAACCATGCTCCAATAATAACTGGAACTTCATCTGGATTTAGATTTATGTCACCAAACCATATGTTTAATGGAATATTAATATCAGACGATAAATTTACATTAAATACCTAGATATGAAAAAAGTAATGGGACTATAAAATATAACGTATACCCAGGCTAAAGATGGCCTCAGAACAAAATGGAGAACTGATGACATCAAGTGGTGAAATGAATAATAGCAGCCGGGAAGTATAGAGAAAAACTACAAGATAAAGTGCAAGTGCAAGTATACAGTGATACAAATTCCTTTAAAAATAGCTTTTACAGGCTCTCCCAGTTGGGTCAAGTACATGGTGTATGTTACACGTTATATGTAGGTTGTTCATGTAAGAATATGTTCAACTGTGAATTTGTTAAACTTGCCTTTGCACAGTATGTCATTTTTCAGTATGCTGCCAGGCATGTCTCCCATTAAGAATGCTACGTGTGATGAAAGAAGTCCATTATTACTGTATCATATCCTACTATCCTACTTCCTATCCTACTAATATTATAAATGTGAAAGTTTGTGTGTTTGGATGTTTGTATGTTTGTTACTCAATCACGCAAAAACGGCTGAACGGATTGAATGAAATTTGGCACATATATAGTTTGTGACCTCGATTAACACATGTGGTAGGCTACTTTTTAGATCAGTGTCTGCATATAAAAGGCAGTTTATATATTTTACAGTGGGTACGGAAAGTATTCAGACACCTTTAAATTTTTCACTCTTTGTTTCATTGCGGCCATTTGCTAAAAGCAAAAAAGTTCATTTTACTTATCATTAATGTACGCTCAGCAGCCCATCTTGACAGAAAAAAACAGAAATGTAGATATTTCTGCTAATGTATTAAAAAAAAGAAAAACTGAAATATCACACGGTCATAAGTATTCAGACCCTTTGCTGTGACACTCATATTTAACTCACATGCTGTCCATTTCCTCCTGATCCTCCTTGAGATGGTTCTACTCCTTCATTGGAGTCCAGCTATGTTAATTAATAGGAAATGCACACATTTGTCTATAATATAATGCCCGGTTCACACTAGTGTTTGGATTCTGTCCGGAAGGAGTCCGCATGAGGACCCCTCGGACGGAATACAATCGCAACTGCAAGCACTGAACAGTTAAAGGGGTTGTCCCACGTCGCATACTTACCCGTCTTCGTTCCTCTAAAATCTTCTGTCTTCCGGCTTTGTCTCGTCATTGGTGGGCGGGGTCACATATGCAAAGCCAAGCGGCGAGATGCCGCCGGCCCTGCGTGCGCGCTCATACACCAGTCTACCCTTCACAATGCGAATACAGACCCGACACCCTGCGGGTCTGTATTAGCATTGTGAAGGCTAGACTGGTGTATGAGCTTGCACGCAGGGCCGGCGGCATCTCGCCGCTTGGCTTTGCATATGTGACCCCGGAGCGGAACAGCATCGCTTCTACTGCTGCTGTCTTCATGCAGGGCAGAAGCATAGCGATGTGCCTGTGCCGGCGTCTAACAGTCCCCAGCATCCGCCTATTACAGCGGATGCCGGGGAGTTAGATACTGGCACAGGTGAAGCCAGCAATATCGCTATGCTTCTGCCCTGCATGAAGACAGCAGCGGCAGAAGCAATGCTGTTATTCCGCTCCTCCGCCCCCTCCCCGGAATAGCAGCATCGCTTCTGCCGCTGCTTGCTTCATGCAGGGCAGGCACATAGCGATGTTGCTGGCTTCACCTGTCCCCCAAAGGGTAAACTACCCCCCCCCCTCCAGGCTCGCTCCCGTGTACTTAGCCCCTCCTCCCTCCCCCCTGAATGCAGGCAGACACATCACTTGACTCAGGTCAGGGCTGTGGCCACAAAAAAATGAATAAAGTGAGATAGTGGCCAAACAAAGCAGTTTTGCTGAAGCAGTGTATTTAGGAAAATTCTTACATTCACATTTACAAGCATTATAGATAGGATCCTTGTGACGGGACAACCCCTTTAAAGCACACAGACCCCATAGACTATAATGGGGTCCGTGTGCTTGCCGCGCACTGCCCGCATGGTGATTCGTGTGGGCAGTGAGCGGCAAGCACACGGACCCCATTATAGTCTATGGGGTCCTTGTGCTTAACTGGACAGCGCTTGCAGTTGCGTTGGCATTCCGTTCAGGGGGGTCCTCATGCGGACTCCTTCCGGACGGAAGCCAAAAGCTTATGTGAACCGACCCTAAGACCTCACAGCTCACAGTACATGTCAGAGCAAATGAGAATCATGAGGTCAAAGGAACTGCCCAAGGAGCTCAGAGACAGAATTGTGGCAAGGCACAGATCTGGCCAAGGATACAAAATAATTTCTGCAGCACTCAAGGTTCCTAAGAGCACAGTGGCCTCCATAATCCATCATCATGCCCTCTCTTTGTAGGTGTCGCCCAAGGCTCCGTCCTAGGACCCCTCCGGTTCTCCATCTACACCCTCGGCATGGGCCAAATCATAGAATTTCATGGTTTTCAATACCATTGCTATGCCAATGACACCCAAATATACATCTCTGGACCAGACATTACCTGTCTGTTGTCCAGAGTTCTAGATTGTTTAGCGGCTGTAGCCTCCTTTCTCTCTTCCCACTTTCTCAAACTCAACATGGAGAAAACAGAGTTCATCGTCTTCGCCCCACCCTGTATGGCCCTTTTACCTGACCCATCTATCAAAGTTAATGGAACCACACTTACCCCTGACCCACAGGTCCGATACCTTGGGATAACCCTGGATTCCGACCTATCCTTCAAGTCGCACATTCAAATCCTCAACACCTCCTGCCACCTCCAACTCAAAAACATCCATCGAATACGGTCCTTCCTCACCCTAGAAACTGCTAAGATGCTTGTCCATACCCTCATAATCTCCCACTTAGATTACTGCAACACTCTTCTCCATGGACTCCCAGCAAACACCCTCGCCCCCCTCCAGTCCACGTTAAACTCTGCAGCTCGCTTAATTCACCTTGCCCTCCCGTTCTTTATCGGCTGCTCCCCTCTGCCAATCCCTTCACTGGCTACCAGTTGCCCTGCGCATTGAGTTCAAATTACTAATGTTAACATACAAAGCCATCCACAACCTGTCCCTCCCATATATCTCCGACCTAATCTCCCGCTACCTGCCCACACATAACCTCAGATCCTCCAAAAAACTTCTACTCCGCTCTGCTCTCATCCGCTCCTCACACAACTGTCTCCAAGATTTCTCCTGTGCATCTCCCATACTCTGGCTCTCCTTACCAAGACACATTAGACTTATTCCTTCCATTGTTTACACAGCGTTTCCATAACGCCAAACCTGTGTGATAGGAGAAGTGATATCACTCACTTCTCTCACTGTTATCTACAGCTCTGCAGGTAGGACAATCAGTTCAGCTAATTGCAGTTTGCTGATAAAGCCTTGTCTGTTATCAATGTTCACAGAAATAACACTGAGTGGCAGAATCCTGATGTAATTTTCTAATCTAAAACCAGTGGCTGCTGCTTCACTCACTCTGAGCTATTGCACTTCCACTCCTCACCATTAGAGGCTTCTGTTTGTCTTAGGATTTGCCCTTAACAAAGACGGCCAATGTGTGATAATATGAAACCATCTTGTTTCCTGTTTGGGCCTACTTATACAGATGAGGCAATTAAATAATTGCTTGAGTATTGTGACTTGTTCCAGTCTCCTGTTTCTCAGAACTGGCTTTCCCGGACTGTTTTTACTCCTCGCTGTATTACCCTCTACACTTGAAGCCATTTCTTCACGTCTGTTCATTTTTTGTTACTACTGGGTTTAAAAAAAAAAAAAAAAAAATGATGTTGGAATAAAAGTTACATTTTACGGAGCCAGGAAGTCATGGATCCTTTCTACTTCACCTGTTGCATTAATACCATGCCCTAGGGCTGCAAAATCAACATGCTGCATTAAAGCAGATAATAATATGGCCAAAAATAAGCCATAAGGAACCAAATAAAAAAGAAAACAAACAACATGAAGGACGGCACTGCAGAACACCAAGGAGGAGAGGGGAGGCAAATCGACAGTAATTGTACCTTGTAGACAACAGGAGGGTCGGCACAGAGGCGGCTAAATAGTAGCTGTAAAAGTACAACATAATATCCTCTCTGTTAAAGCATGGACACCAAGAGTCTATTTCACAAATTTACAGTAGATTGAGACCATTTTTCCCAAATCCTCATAAATGAACCATAAGAGTGATTACCCAAAGCAATTGCTTTTTCATAACAGATGGAATTGTTAATCATATCTAGTAATATTGAGATGGGTGGGGAGGGCGTGGATTTCCACCTTTGAACCAATAACATTTTGGCCATAGTCAGGATCTTTCTAAGAAGGCATTTATGAGGGCCAATAGTATTGGGGATTTGAAGCAGTAAAATAGCTAAAGGTGGGTTAGGAGAAAGCTGTGCATTAAACAGTTCTGACAGCAGTGTAAACACCTCGGTCCAATACAAGGAGATAACAGTGCATTGCCACAATATGTGAATAGTGTACCCAGTGGCATAACTAGGAATGGCGAACTTTTGACATGCCCCCCCCCCCCCCCCCGGCCGCCGAAGACCTCAACCGACCCCCTCCTCCGCACTCTATTATGTCCCTTAGTAAGCCCTGCACACAGTATTATGTCCATTAGTGGCCCCTGCACACAGTATTATGTCCATTAGTGGCCACTGCACACAGTATTATGTCCCTTAGTGGCCCTTGCACACAGTATTATCCCCCATAGTGGCCCCTGCACACAGTATTATCCCCCATAGTGGCCCCTGCACACAGTATTATTCCCCATAGTCGCCCCTGCACACAGTATTATAGCCCATAGTGGAAACCCATAAACAATTATTATACTCTGGGATCTTTTCAGACCCCAGAGTATAATAATCAGAGACCCGGGGAAATAAAAACATAAAAAATTAAATAAATATATTGTTTTTTTACCTGTCCCCGGCTCCTACGCTGTCTTCTCCGCTGCCGTCCTTGTTCTATGACGTCGGACGTCACATGACCCGGGAAGCAGGCTGAGTTCATGTGACGTCAGAGACATCAGACAAGAAGGAAGGAGGCCTGGCAGGATCGTGGAGAGGTAAGTAACTGTGTTTGTTACGTTCCCTTACCTCTCCCGGTCTGCCGATCATTATACTCGGGGGTCTGCAAAGACCCCCCGAGTATAATGATAGCAGCAGTAGCGGCTGTCACCGGGCCCCTAATGTCCCGGGCCCTGTGGCAGCTGCCTCTGCTGCTATGGCGGTAGTTACGCCACTGAGTGTACCTCTGCCCTCACATTACCTCCAACATTCCCCAGAAACTGAGGGATACGCTAATTGTAAGATTGATGGAGTACGATACCAATGCAATGTCACTTGCAACGCTGTTTCCACGTGTGTGCTACATTTGAAAAGGGGAGTGTATCAATCTAAAAGCTTGATTCCAGTCTTCTGGAGTAACAGTAACAGCTAAATCTCTTTCCCAATAGCGGAATAGAGCTGCCTTAGTGAAGGATGATGTATCATCTATTAGATCATAAAGAAACCGCAAACCCCTCATATTTTTTGACATCCAAGTAAATATCGTACGGTTATGGGGTGTAGGTGCAGGTGGATTTTTTGACAGAAATTACTAACCTGAAGATGTCTATAATAATGTCTGGAAGGAATATCAAACCTTTGCTGGAAATCAGAGAAAGATAACAGTTGTTTACTTGCAGAATATAGCTCAGAAACTTGGGTCATGCCACAACTTTCCCACAATGTCAAATCCAAGTCTGCAATTGCCCAGGGCAAAAGCGACAGAGGCTTATCAGAAGTGCCAAAGTGGGACTGGGGTTGGGATTTTTGGTGAAGTGTCAGCCATGCTGTCAAAGAGGCCCGTATGATCGGGGTGAATGATTTAGTCGGCAGGATGTTCCAAAAGGGCAATAGCAGAATATGTTTGAGTCGCAAGGGCGCTATACAAGATTGCTCAATCTGCATCCATGGGATGGATACATCTGCCGACCACCATTTAGTACATTGTGCTGCAAGAGTGGCCAAATAGTAGTTGCATGCGATTGGAACACCGAGGCCCTCAACAAACCTATGTTTAAACAGAAAATTCCTATTAATCCGAGTCCGTCTACCACCCCATATGTACAGATGTTGTTTGGCTTTTAGTTTTTGTTTTTTTTTAATAATAATTTTGGGCCGGAAAAAACCCTTTAAAACTAAATTCACACCTCCTTCTGATCTCTGCTGGGGATTCTGTTTCCTATTCCACTTTAACAATGCAGAGAGAAAAGTCCTGCTTGCAATTGGGCGGAAATTCGGAAGACCCCATTATAGTCTATGGGGACACCATGAACATAAACACGAACGCAGGTGTGAACCTAGCCTAAGTGGGCCTGGGGAAGCTGCAACATTTGCCGTATGAATAAAGTGGCCCTACCCACTGGCTTGGATTTGCTTTGTTAGGGCTCGTTCACACGGGCACAGAGGGGGTGGATTATGGCGGGGAATCCACATCATAATCCGCCCCCTCACAATGGTGGTCTATGGAGCGACATGACCTTTCTTGAGGCGGATTCTGCCTCAGGAAGTCAATACAAGTGAATGGGAGGCAGAAACCGCATTGCAGTTTTTTAAAGTCCATTAGGGAAAAACCACCTGGCGTTTTTTGAGGCGGTTTTTACCAAAAACCGTTCCAAAAACGCCTCAGTGTCCAAAAACCACTTCCTAATTCCTGAAGCATTTTTTTTTTCCAAAATACGCCACATGGTATTCACGTGTAAACAGGGCCGGCGTCAGCGCACGGCATAGTCGGGCAAGTGCCGGGGCCCACAGAGCCTCTGGGGGCCCCCCGGCACTTGCCTGTCACAATTTCAGCTCATCGGCGTCCGTCCGCCGATGAGCTGGAATACATACGCCGATGAGCTGGAATACATACGCGATGCAGGAGCTGCGAGATCAGCTCCTGCTTTAAAGCTCCGGCCCGGCTTGCGTGTGTAGGCGCGATGACGTCATCGCATCACGCCTACACACGCAAGCCGGGCCGTAGCTAAGCAGGAGCTGATCTCACAGCTCCTGCATCGCGTATGTCGGTATGTGACTGGAGAGAGGAGCGTCGGGGGAACGATGGAAGGTGAGTGATGGAAGGTGAGTGTAAGTGTTTGTTTTGTATTACATATTAAGGTGAAACATAATGAAGGGGGCCCATGAAACTGGGGGGCAAATGAAGGGGAGGGGGGGAATGGCATGACACTGGAGAACATGAAGGTGGTGGGGAGAGAACGGCATGAAACTGGGGACAAAGATGGAGGGGGCCCAAAGTAACTGGGGGGCAAATGAAGGGGAGGGGGGAACAGCATGACACTGGGGCAGATGGAGGGGGGGAGAACAGCATGACACTGGGGCAGATGGAGGGGGGGAGGACAGCATGACACTGGGGCAGATGGAGGGGGTGGGGAGAGAACGGCATGGAACTGGGGACAGAGATTGAGGGGGCCCAATGAAACTGAGGGGGCAAATGAAGGGGAGGGGGGGGGGAACAGCATGACACTGGGGAAGATGAAGGGGGTGGGGAGAGAACGGCATGAAACTGGGGACAGAGATGGAGGGGGCCCAATGAAACTGAAGGGGCAAATGAAGGGGAGGGGGGAACAGCATGACACTGGGGCAGAGACGGGGACATGAAACTGTGGGCAGATGAAGGGGGAGAACGTGATGAAACTGGGGACAGAGATGGAGGGGGGACATGAAACTGGGGGCAGAGGAAGGGTGTATATGAAACTGGGGGAGAGATGGAGGGGGGCATATAATTTACAGGTGACTGTAGGAGGATTATACTGTGTGGGAGCACATAATAAATGAATGAGAATGGGTGGAATCAACATAAAAGTGGGTGGAGCTAAATTTGCAGCTGCGCGCAGAGCCCCTCTTTGTACTCTTTAAAAGATTGGGAGGTATGGCGTTGGTGACGCCACACTCCTGCATGATGTCACTCGCTTCATCTGCGACGCACAGTGTCTCGACTCCCCCGCCTCCTTTACAAGGGGGCCCACTGAGGCTCTGTCGCCCAAGGGCCCATAAAAACCTGGAGCCGGCCCTGCGTGTAAACTAAATGACAGTGCTTATATTTCGGGGTACTTTTGATTCTTCATGCTTTTGTGTCCTGTTGCAGCCTATATTGTATCATGTAGTGTATCATGTAGCGACTCCTGGAGTCCTATTCCAGGCTAGTTCCACACGTGACACATGGCCACTTGTTTATCAGAAGATCCTCATTGTTTCCGTATAGCAGGGCTGGGTGTCATAGCGAGTCCGGCCAGGAAAGGGTGTCAGCCAGTCAGCGCCCCCTGCCGGCGGTCACATGGTTTACAGCACACACTTCCCGTCATGCTGTGCAGCCAATGTTGATGGCAGTGAGCTGAGGATGTCTAGAGCTCGCTGGAGAGGGGCAGGGGGTGCCCTGCTTGGCCTGCTGCTGTTTGGAGTGGGTATATTGGTGGCAGTGCTGCTCCTAAGAACATACACACTGCCGAGCAGTCAGCTTATCTGGCAAGGACCGGAGCTGGCACAGACCGAGCTCACACCTGAGGAGAGACTGCAGCTGAAGAAGGCGATAGTCGGTGAGTGCCGGAGCTCTATATATAGGGCTGTCATACCAGTTTATAGCATGCCACTGGATGTATGGCGAGTATATAATGTATGGACTGTATATATGTGTTTATGTGGAAAGAAAGTGGACGATGTAAGAGCTGTATATATATGGAGTGTACATGGACTGTGTGTATATGTAGCTGTATATTTGGAGAGGATATATATGGAGTGTACATAATGTTTTAACTGTATAAATGATATATAAAGAGTCTATTAACTGGAGAATACTGAGCATGTGAGGTATATATGGAGAGCACATGAGGTTATATGTATGAGCTGACATGGAGAGTAATGTATGTACTACATATATATAGTGTGCTTAATGTATGAGCTGTATACAGTAGAGGTAAGGCCGCGCTCCAGTGACATCAGTACATTCCTATATATTTATCTTGGGTGATCAGAATAGAATCTGCTTGATGTAACCATAAAGCTGCCTAACCTCTACTTGGGTATGACCAGAGTGACTGAGAGTCAGGTCATTGGAGCTTTGGGGTTTATCCCTTGCTTTTCAGTGCCGCCCTTTTTTGGATTCCTTTTGATATATAAACTCTATAAATGGTGTGTGCGTATATGTGAATTGTTGTAGGAGAAATCAAGATGGCAGAGCTGTTGCGAATTTGTAGCTCTATTATTTTAAAGCAAAATAGCAGATACAAAGATTAAGGTGCTATTGCCTTATACTGTATCTAGTCTATGGGGTCCTCAGGTAACTGCTGTTTTTGGGGACAGACGGACCCAAAAGACAGTAAGCCCGGCACAAGTGTGAACCCAACCTAAGATACATTGAGAACGTGTTTGAGACACTTTTTCTGTGTCTTGCTGGACATTTGTTAAAGGGATTCTACCATTAAAAATCTTTTTTCTGTGGCTAACACGTCAGAATAGCCTTTAGAAAGGCTATTTGTCTCTTACCTTTACATGGGATCTCCACCACGCCGTTCCTTAGTAATACCGGTTTTTACCAGTATGTAAATTAGTTCTCTGGCAGTGATGGGGGCGGGCCCCAGCGCTGAAAATGCGATGAGGGCGTCCCCACCGCTGCCTGAGAACAGGATCCTGTGCCGCCTCCATCTTCTGCTGGATCCTCCCTTTCTTTCTTCATCTTTCTTCGGCAGCTTCACCTCTGTCGGCTCTGACACTAGTAGAGCCGACTGCGCATGCGCGGCCATAGTTCCGAGGCCGCAATTGCGCGCATGCGCAGTCGGCTCTACTAGTGTCTCAGTGGCAGAGCCAACTGCTCAGGCGTCAGAAGAAAGACGAAGAAATAAGGGGAGGATCCAGCAGAAGATAGAGGCGGCGCAGGATCCTGTTCTCGGGCAGCGGTGGGGACACCCTCATCGCATTTTCAGTGCTGGGGCCCGCCCCCATCGCTGCCAGAGAACTAATTTACATACCGGTAAAAACCGGTATTACTAAGGAACGGTGCGGCGGAGATCCCATCTAAAGGTAGGAGACGATTAGCCTTTCTAAAGGCTATTCCGACGTGTTAGCCACAGAAAAAAGATTATTAATGGTAGAATCCCTTTCAGTATCTAGAATAGAAGGTATAGCTTTATTGAGTCAAACAATGTAAAGAAAGCCATCTTAGAACTAGCCAGTCTCACAGAATGCCTTTTGGTGATAAGTTTTACACAACTTCACACTGCCTCCTCTAAGTTTAAGCTGCGTAAATATTAGACAGCATTAAATTTGCCCTTTGGTGTCAGAGGAATGTTGTAAAATGTATTAAACAAATGGTTTCCGCTAAAAACAGGGTACTGGTACTGTCAGGCTCACTTTCATGTGTATTGGGAATGTGAAACGCTGAGACCTTTCTGTTCCACTGTCTTGGCACTTATTTATAGAGTGCGAAAGACTGGGCACACAAAAATCCCCCAATCTGCTTGCTAGGTTTGTTGGACTTTTGTGGTATTGCCTATCTTTGTGGTAATGTCTTGAATTTTCTATTACGCCAGGAAGCATATCACCCAGCATTGGATACAGCCTACCGGAAAAGAACTTTACAAAATGAATGCATGATCAGACTATAACTTGCTGTTTATGCAAAGTGAAATGCACCAGCTAAATTTGAGGAAGCAGGCAGCCAAGGCTGGATTTGCCAAGACTGCCATTAAGGCCTTGCTGTCGGATCTTTGTGCTCCTCAGGAACAGTTCCTGTGAGAGATTAGAGGGGGCACATTGGGACAGCGACTGGGCACTCTCCCAGTGAACGGTGGTTGACTAGGCCATGTTAAAATGTTGTGGAAGTACAGTTTGCTTTTTGTGGCACTACCTCGCCACTTGAGTATTTAGCCCCAGCACGCGCCTACGCTATAGGCCTATACTAGTCATGGGTGGAGTGTAAATTGATGAATGCTGGACGAATGCCCGAGCAGTGATTGAGTCCAAGAACTGACTACAGATATGTATATTTGCTTATTGATATACTTTGCCCTTGTTACTGGTTTGTTTTCTTTTTGTGTAGTTTGTCT
Source organism: Leptodactylus fuscus (assembly GCF_031893055.1). Taxonomy (NCBI): domain Eukaryota; kingdom Metazoa; phylum Chordata; class Amphibia; order Anura; family Leptodactylidae; genus Leptodactylus; species Leptodactylus fuscus. The sequence goes on along the minus strand of NC_134266.1, from coordinate 91,046,446 downwards.
TTTTTTTGTGTGTGTGTGTAAAAATGTTGGAGCAAGTGGAGCATGAAAACAATTAAATTGTTCTTATTTAGAGATGAGCGAACAGTGTTCTATCGAACACATGTTCGATCGGATATCAGGGTGTTCGCCATGTTCGAATCGAATCGAACACCACGTGGTAAAGTGCGCCAAAATTCGATTCCCCTCCCACCTTCCCTGGCGCCTTTTTTGCACCAATAACAGCGCAGGGGAGGTGGGACAGGAACTACGACACTGGGGGCATTGAAAAAAATTGGAAAAAGTCATTGGCTGCCGAAATCAGGTGACCTCCATTTTAGACGAATAGTGGATTTCAAATCCGGGTCATATGAGAATGTGAACTTTGTGACTATGAGACAGGGATAGCTGTACAGGCAGGGATAGCTAGGGATAACCTTTATTTAGGGGGGAATGTTATTAAAAATAACTTTTTGGGGCTCTATCGGGTGTGTAATTGTGATTTTTGTGAGATAAACTTTTTCCCATAGGGATGCATTGGCCAGCGCTGATTGGCCGAATTCCGTACTCTGGCCAATCAGTGCTGGCCAATGCATTCTATTAGCTTGATGAAGCAGAGTGTGCACAAGGGTTCAAGCGCACCCTCGGCTCTGATGTAGCAGAGCCGAGGCTGCACAAGGGTTCAAGCGCACCCTCGGCTCTGATGTAGGAGAGCCGAGGGTGCACTTGAACCCTTGTGCACCCTCAGCTCTGCTACATCAGAGCCGAGGGTGCGCTTGAACCCTTGTGCACACTCTGCTTCATCAAGCTAATAGAATGCATTGGCCAGCGCTGATTGGCCAATGTATTCTATTAGCCTGATGAAGTAGAGCTGAATGTGTGTGCTAAGCACACACATTCAGCTCTACTTCATCGGGCTAATAGAATGCATTGGCCAGAGTACGGAACTCGACCAATCAGCGCTGGCTCTGCTGGAGGAGGCGGAGTCTAAGATCGCTCCACACCAGTCTCCATTCAGGTCCGACCTTAGACTCCGCCTCCTCCGGCAGAGCCAGCGCTGATTGGCCGAATTCCGTACTCTGGCCAATCAGCACTGGCTAATGCATTGTATTGGCTTGATGAAGCAGTGCTGAATGTGTGTGCTTAGCACACACATTCAGCTCTACTTCATCGGGCTAATAGAATGCATTGGCCAGCGCTGATTGGCCGAATTCCGTACTCTGGCCAATCAGCACTGGCTAATGCATTGTATTGGCTTGATGAAGCAGTGCTGAATGTGTGTGCTTAGCACACACATTCAGCTCTACTTCATCGGGCTAATAGAATGCATTGGCCAATCAGCGCTGGCCAATGCATTCTATTAGCGTGAACTGAGTTTGCACAGGGGTTCTAGTGCACCCTCGGCTCTGCTACATCAGATTGCTACATCTGATGTAGCAGTGCCGAGTGTGCATCAGATGTGTAGTTGAGCAAAACTGACTCAGCACTGCTAAGTCTGCATTCGCATAGGAATGCATTGGCCAGCCTTCGGCCAATCAGCGCTGGCTCTGCCGGAGGAGGCGGAGTCTAAGGTCGGACCTGAATGGAGACTGGTGTGGAGCGATCTTAGACTCCGCCTCCTCCAGCAGAGCCAGCGCTGATTGGCCGAATTCCGTACTCTGGCCAATCAGCACTGGCTAATGCATTGTATTGGCTTGATGAAGCAGTGCTGAATGTGTGTGCTTAGCACACACATTCAGCTCTACTTCATCGGGCTAATAGAATGCATTGGCCAGCGCTGATTGGCCGAATTCCGTACTCTGGCCAATCAGCACTGGCTAATGCATTGTATTGGCTTGATGAAGCAGTGCTGAATGTGTGTGCTTAGCACACACATTCAGCTCTACTTCATCGGGCTAATAGAATGCATTGGCCAGCGCTGATTGGCCGAATTCCGTACTCTGCCCAATCAGCACTGGCTAATGCATTGTATTGGCTTGATGAAGCAGTGCTGAATGTGTGTGCTTAGCACACACATTCAGCTCTACTTCATCGGGCTAATAGAATGCATTGGCCAATCAGCGCTGGCCAATGCATTCTATTAGCGTGAACTGAGTTTGCACAGGGGTTCTAGTGCACCCTCGGCTCTGCTACATCAGATTGCTACATCTGATGTAGCAGTGCCGAGTGTGCATCAGATGTGTAGTTGAGCAAAACTGACTCAGCACTGCTAAGTCTGCATTCGCATAGGAATGCATTGGCCAGCCTTCGGCCAATCAGCGCTGGCTCTGCCGGAGGAGGCGGAGTCTAAGGTCGGACCTGAATGGAGACTGGTGTGGAGCGATCTTAGACTCCGCCTCCTCCAGCAGAGCCAGCGCTGATTGGCCGAATTCCGTACTCTGGCCAATCAGCACTGGCTAATGCATTGTATTGGCTTGATGAAGCAGTGCTGAATGTGTGTGCTTAGCACACACATTCAGCTCTACTTCATCGGGCTAATAGAATGCATTGGCCAGCGCTGATTGGCCGAATTCCGTACTCTGGCCAATCAGCACTGGCTAATGCATTGTATTGGCTTGATGAAGCAGTGCTGAATGTGTGTGCTTAGCACACACATTCAGCTCTACTTCATCGGGCTAATAGAATGCATTGGCCAATCAGCGCTGGCCAATGCATTCTATTAGCGTGAACTGAGTTTGCACAGGGGTTCTAGTGCACCCTCGGCTCTGCTACATCAGATTGCTACATCTGATGTAGCAGTGCCGAGTGTGCATCAGATGTGTAGTTGAGCAAAACTGACTCAGCACTGCTAAGTCTGCATTCGCATAGGAATGCATTGGCCAGCCTTCGGCCAATCAGCGCTGGCTCTGCCGGAGGAGGCGGAGTCTAAGGTCGGACCTGAATGGAGACTGGTGTGGAGCGATCTTAGACTCCGCCTCCTCCAGCAGAGCCAGCGCTGATTGGCCGAATTCCGTACTCTGGCCAATCAGCACTGGCTAATGCATTGTATTGGCTTGATGAAGCAGTGCTGAATGTGTGTGCTTAGCACACACATTCAGCTCTACTTCATCGGGCTAATAGAATGCATTGGCCAGCGCTGATTGGCCGAATTCCGTACTCTGGCCAATCAGCACTGGCTAATGCATTGTATTGGCGTGATGAAGCAGTGCTGAATGTGTGTGCTTAGCACACACATTCAGCTCTACTTCATCGGGCTAATAGAATGCATTGGCCAATCAGCGCTGGCCAATGCATTCTATTAGCGTGAACTGAGTTTGCACAGGGGTTCTAGTGCACCCTCGGCTCTGCTACATCAGATTGCTACATCTGATGTAGCAGTGCCGAGTGTGCATCAGATGTGTAGTTGAGCAAAACTGACTCAGCACTGCTAAGTCTGCATTCGCATAGGAATGCATTGGCCAGCCTTCGGCCAATCAGCGCTGGCTCTGCCGGAGGAGGCGGAGTCTAAGGTCGGACCTGAATGGAGACTGGTGTGGAGCTATCTTAGACTCCGCCTCCTCCAGCAGAGCCAGCGCTGATTGGTCGAGTTCCGTACTCTGGCCAATCAGCACTGGCCAATGCATTTCTATGGGGAAAAGTTAGCTTGCGAAAATCGCAAACTGACAGGGATTTCCATGAAATAAAGTGACTTTTATGCCCCCAGACATGCTTCCCCTGCTGTCCCAGTGTCATTCCAGGGTGTTGGTATCATTTCCTGGGGTGTCATAGTGGACTTGGTGACCCTCCAGACACGAATTTGGGTTTCCCCCTTAACGAGTTTATGTTCCCCATAGACTATAATGGGGTTCGAAACCCATTCGAACACTCGAACAGTGAGCGGCTGTTCGAATCGAATTTCGAACCTCGAACATTTTAGTGTTCGCTCATCTCTATTCTTATTCATAAAAACAGTATGCCTGAATTCTATTCAACTATAAATATCTGTGTATGTAGTATAATCTCATAGTACAGTATAAAACTTGCATCACCTTTATATAGGTACTGTATAAATCAGATTTATTTATTTTTTTGGTGTATAATATATATGTATGTGTTGCTTGTAAAGGCTGCATACTGTAACACCGCTTGTACTATGTGTCTATATAGAGACATGTGCCACTTATGTATACAGTCAGTTATACCACTGATCTCCCTGTTTCATATTAAGGTGCTATTCGCATTCCGACCGTTTCCGTCTCTGAAGAGGAGCTGAATAACACAGCTCTGGCCGAGATTGGAGAATACATTAAAAAAGGTATGTGTGTGCCATCTGGAGTAGTGATATCCTGTCCCTGTATGTTACTACCAAGTTCTGCTGATATGCAGTTTGTGTGGAACTCAAAACCTTTCTAAACCAATTATGCATGTCTTCATTGCTTAAATTTTTCATATTGTAACACAGATAGTATGGTTGCTAAATAGATTTACAGTTCAAGTAACCATAGCTCCTTATGCAATAACCTTGCAGCTACAATTGACTATAATGCCAACAGACCTATAATGCCAAAATCAGAACTGTTATTGCAGGAGAAATCCCTAAAGCCAAAATATTTAGATGTTTATTAAAAAAAAAAAAAATGTTCTTAATTGTGTTACTAGAAAATAGGCTCGTCCTCTGAATGTGTCTGCTGAAGTTTACAGTATCTTGTCATGTCCCAAAACATGTTGACTTTCTCATTTTTGAACATATATTTGAGTATTCCCAGTTCAGACATTTATGCTATATCCTGTGGATATACACCATTCAGTTTAATGGGAGATCTGAAAATATCCAAGCAAACTTGATACATAAAATGTATATTACAAAATTGAAGCACTTTCACAGATATAGCGGAGTTACCCCAAATTGTTTAAAGTGCCGCATTGTGATATGAAAAGTCATCGGAAAAACATTTCTAAAAGATTTTTCATTTTATATTTGTTTATCCATTTTCACATAAAACTTTTTGTGCGTATCATTTATTAACTACTGTAATAAAAGTTCGGCTCCTTCCGTCTGAAACCAGATACTGTTGATTTCAGTGGGAAGTAGAGGCAAATTTTTGCCTCTATCTGATTTTTTTCACCTATTGGTTAGTCAGTCATCAAGTGAATTCCGGAAAAATGGCAGGTGCGGAATTTGACAAAAATTTGGTCAAGTGGAAAAATTCAGCTTCAAGCGGAAGAAAATTCCTTTAACACCCCCTAAGGATAAGTTCACATTTAGGAATTTAATGGGATCCTATCATTCAATCACTTTTTTTTTTTTTATCATTAACACGTTGGAATAGCCTTAAGAAAGGCTATTCTTCTCCTACCTTTCGTTGTCTTCTCCGCGCCACCGTTCGCCTAAAATCCTGGTTTTAGTTGGTATGTTTAATGAGTTCTCTTGCAGCACTGGGGGCGGGCCCCAGCGCTCAAACAGCACTGGGGGTGTCCCCAATGCTGCCAGAGAACTCTTCAGCGCCGCCTCCATCTTCTTCTGGAATGAGGTCTTCCCTGCGTCTTCTTCCGGCAGTGTCTTCTAACTTCTAGGCCTAGGGCAAAGCCGACTGCGCATGCCCACCAGCCACAAGAAAATGGCCGCTTACAATACTATGTAAGCGGCCATTTTTCTTTTGGCCGCGAGCATGCGCAGTCGGCTTTGCCCTAGGCCCAAGGCCTAGAAGTTAGAACACACCACCGAAAGAAGACACGGTGAATACCTCTTTCTAATGTTAGCACCCCCTTAACATTACAAATAACACCCCTGTTCTAACAGTTGTCTATATACAGTTAATGTCGTATTGGTGTGTCACCATCTGTTCTGGCACACAAAAGAAATATATCATATAGCATGTACTTGGTAACAGATCCTCTAAAAAAAAATCAAAACAGGTTTGCATTTTCTTTTACTGAAATATTAAGGGCTCCATACACATTTGACTAAAGTTGATGTAAATGGATGGATTTCAACCATATCGAACAGTCTGTAAATTCCCCCTACACCCGGAAGAGGAAAAGCCTCTCTATCTCTTCAGGGCGTGGGGTGGAACTAATAGACTGCATATGTGCAGTATACTCGGACATGACTGGGACTACACGAGCATATGTACAGTATATATATGCATAGGATCTCACCATGGTTTTCCATGATGGCGGAGCAGTAGGAACAACTTACCCTCCCAGGCGGACAAACTAATTGCAGGATGGGCATGCTTGGTGATGATGCAGCAGTTTTCGTTAAGGAACTCCTCATTTGCATAAACAGTAAAAGTGCTCTGAAACTTAAGAAAAGTATCTTTTATTTTTATTTTTTTTTTTCTTTTCAGAACATCTACAGCACAATGAGGGAGGAGATAGAATCCCTTTAAAAAGGTTCCACTATAAATCTCTTTCATCACCTTTGCACAGGATAGATGATAAATATATGATCTCCAGGGTACTTTCTGTGCATAAGTCTCGTTTGCAAATGGAGTGGTAGTACACATGTATTACCATAACTTTATTCACTTCTATACTTTGTCAGTCCTGTAGAAGTGACCCTTCGTGACATTTGTCACTTTTTCTGGGGTCATTTCTTGTTAAATGTTTCTTGTTCAATATGGTTGCAATACTTCCATTTTTCATCTATTGTACTCTAATGTGCGTGGACTCTGATAAATCTATATGTGGCCACTATTATTGTTCATTTTCTTTATGTATTGATAACCTTTTCTATTTTCCAAATTAGTTTTTCCAAGAGTGTTCTCCTCAAGTATTGTTAAACATGAAGTAGTAGCAGAATACAGCCACCTTTTTCTGGTACAAGGCTCAGACCCAAGTCTAAAGCCATACATGCTCCTCGCTCACTTGGACGTTGTGCCAGCCCCTCCTGAAGGTTGGGATGTCCCACCTTTCTCTGGAGAAGAACGTGACGGTTACATATATGGAAGAGGAGCCCTAGATGACAAAAGCTGTGTGATAGTAAGTCTAAAGGCATTTAAGTTGTTTGTATTGTTTGTATCTTGATGGTCAAGTGATATTTGATGTAAGCTAATATTTCTTTCTTTATACCTGACTGCTGTTAGTGCTTACTGAATGCGGGAAATGCCTGCTGAGTCAGTAGATGTCTAGCAATGTTACTTAGGGATTATCACCTTAATCAGGGATACACCAAAGGTCACTTTATATCACAAAGTCAAGAAATGTTATGACTTCAATTTATGACCTCAGTATATGACTATTCAACAGTTATTAAATAGTTGTTCACTGTTTGAGCATCTGTGCAAGGCGAGTGTGCATTCTCTCACTCACATCATACTCTGCTTTAGCAAAAATATGTGCAAAAATAAAAAGGTAAGTATTGATGTAAATATTCTGACCTCTCTGATGTTTAAAGGTGTTATAAGCATTAAATTTTGGTGTCCTATGCTTAGGATAGGTCATCAATATCTGGTCCATCAAAAACCTTATAGATCAGCTGCACTTAGGATTGTGCGTTGCTCCCCAATCACAGGCCAGTCATGTTCATGTGACCTATTTGAATGTAGGGGATGAGATTAAACAACGTCTTGTTCACTTTGTTGGGACTAAAAACACAGCATTTTTCTCCATTGTCTCCATAGAGTGGGAACTCAGCCTTAGGCTGAGTTCACAAGGAGTCTTTTGGACCAGATTTTAACGCGGAGGCCACCTCAGAATCTGGTCCAAAAACACCTCCCGTGGCTAGCAGTGCACTGGCATCCTGTCACGCTATTTCACTCCGGATTAGGCCCAAATGAGTGGGACTTGTCGGGAGGGAGTGTCGCGCCGTGGCAGATTCATCCATGGAATCCGCAGCAAGATAGGGCAGCTCACTTCTTTTTTCCGCAAGCAGGAAAAAAAAGCTAGCGGAAAAAAGAAGTGAATGGCTCTCAATGAAGTCAATTGGATCTGGTAAAAAAAAATCTGGTAAAAAAAAACCCAGTGTGAACCCAACTTTAAGGAATAACTGTCAGTGATTGACAGCCTTTCCCATATCAATGTGCATAAAGAAACTGATTAAGACCACCTACCCAGAACATGAAAGATTGAATAAATAATATACAAGTTATACTGTATCTCTACCCAAAAAAAAAGTTTAATCAATCTTCTCAGCTTTTCCTGTGCTGTATAATATGATGCATGCAGATTGAACTTCATTTTAATGTCATGTGTTCCTTTAATGCTTAGGGATCTATAAATCTTATCATAACTGTAAATCAATAATTTGCGTCTCTCTTCTTTTTATTTTACAGGGAGTTCTTCAAGCTCTTGAATTACTGCTAAAAAAAGGACACAGACCCAAACGGTCATTCTACATTGGACTAGGACATGATGAGGAGGTAAATGGCAGAGAAGTTGATTCTGGAATTTCAGAAAAGTATAAGGAACCTTTGCAGTCTTGTCTTAAAGGGATCCTATCATTGGATTCTCTTATCTTCTGACTAACACGTAGGAATATCATTAAGAAAGGCTATTCTTCTCATACCTTTAGAATTTTTCTCCCTGCCGCTGTTCGGTTGAAATCCTGGTTTTCTTCTGCATGCAAATGAGTTCTCTCACAGCACTGGGGGCGGGTCCCAGCGCTCAACATTTAGGCCATATTCACATGATGAAGTTCCAACCAGGAAACACAGTCCATGTGCAGGTTGTATTTCACAGGCTGAGCAGGGCTTTGTAAATAGAATTCATTGCATTATAGTGAGCTCCTGAATGGCCGGATCAAAAGGATATTGAGCTGACCTAGCTGTTCGGGTGCTCATAACTGATTAAGATGCAGTGAGTTCATTTCACACAGCCTTATTCTGAGATATACAGCTTACAGATCATGATTTTGTGACTGAATACTATTGTGTAAATACAGCCTTAAAGGGATTGTCTGGGACTTTGATATGAAGCCTCACTTTCTTTTCTAGGACATTGATGTCAATCATTGTTCATATGGCCGTGTTGCAGGTCAGTCCTAGTTAAACAAATGGGGCTGACTGCCATACCAAGCACAACCGCTATATAATGTATAGCACTATGTATGGTAAGTAGTGAAGAGTTCACTGCAATCAATATCATAGTCCTGGATAACCCCCCATTAAGGTAAATGATAACTTTGTGGTCAGCTGATGGCACAGGGACTGTGTTCTCATATTTGATCTATAGCATAGAATTCTGCTAGAAAGACTGGAAAGTCTGGTGGTGTGACAAAAGCTTAAGAAGTACCATTCTACTTCCTTTTTTAATTATTTTTACTATAATAATGTCTTTCGTTTTGTGGGTTTAGGTTTCTGGACACAGAGGAGCCATGAAAATTGTGGAGAAACTACAGTCTCGTGGCGTGAAGTTGTTGTTTGTGTTAGATGAAGGGTTAGCAGTCTTGGATGGGGTCATTCAAGGAATAAAGAGGCCTGTGGCTCTGTAAGTTGCTAGTCAAGTACATGATCATTTCATTTTAGACCTTTCTTTTTTCTTACAGACTGGCACTCAGTTAATGTTTACTCTTTAGCATTTGGACTTTGGATTTTGACATTAAAATCTCAAGTCAGGATTTAATCCTTATTTTACATAGATAAGTTATCAGTAAATATTAACTGATTGCTTTTACAACATCATATTCTATACAAGGCAATCTCCTTAGCCCATCATTTTATACTATAGAATGTCTTATAGCCCATTACCTGCAAAATAAAAGCATGTTAGTAATATATATGATTTAAAATACCCTTCTGTGGTTATTTACAATGATTGTTCATTAAAGCCAAATCCTTAGATCAATGTTGCAGACCTTATTTCTATGTACAGCCTTGTTTGGTTCTATGCATGTAGTCTTAGGGAATGATTTTCTGCAAGTTTAGAAAGTGTCATTTGGGGAGAATTCTGCTGCCAGTGGGCTAGAAGTGGAAAGGAGTAGACTGTATTTGCCATTAGGAGAGGCAAAGGTTGGGAGCAATGTATCTAGCAGTGATACTGCGCAGTGCTGTTTGGTGCATCATCTTGGCTATTTTTGTGCGGCATAATGATATTTGTTTGGCCATGTGTGGGTGAATTGCCCTGTTGTGGTGTTCTGAGTGGTATCTTTTGCTAGACAATGGTATTGGTACTCTGTGGTTATATTTCTTTACTTGTGAAGCCATGCAGTTCAACAGATTTGTGAGGCTCAAGTCAAAAAAAAGTTGAGAAGCCCTGGCCTACAGGATCAAGTAAAATATATTGTAGGACCTTTTGGAAAATCCAGATTCCCATTGCTTTCCTGTAAGGTTCTTCTTTTTTTTTCTTTTTTTTTTTTTAACCTACAGTCGTTATTCACAACCTGCAGATTTCTGTAGACATATAGAAGTATGGAAATCATTTTGCAGTTCTGCAACATGAGCATATTACTCCAGCTACAAACAGGTCAAATATGAGGTACTCAACCAATGAAGAAACAGAAGCCTCGGCACTCAGTTCCCAATATAAAATCTTCTTTATTAGCAGAGTTCTTGTACAGGCCATGTCGTTGAAAATACATTAGTCAGCCTAAGGCGTGTCACACCATGCAGTACGCTTGGAAATCTATCCATGACCTGTTGTGAAATAGACCCACGTCCTTAACCCTGACCCAGTGTTCCTCGACATCTGCCTCTGCTTGGCAGCCTCAGTATTTGAAGATGGAGGATGGATTGGGTGGCACTAGCCCCCCAGGAACCTCAGAACCTAAGCACTCACTAAATCTGCCACTTCCAGAGCAGTGGTTTTCAGCCACAGCATATACCCCTTGAGACTGCATGGTGTACCCCCTTCGGTACGCATAACACAGGTTGAGAACCACTGCTTTAAATAACTTGAGCATGAAATATGGATGAGGTCTATTTGACAAAAACCTTTAAACTATACGTAAATATGTAAATAATACTATATAGTAATACTATGTAATAGAAAATATGGTTTGCCTTTTCTACAGGATTGGTGCATCTGAGAAAGGATCCATTACCTTGAATTTGACTGTAAACCAACCTCCCGGGCATTCATCAATGCCTCCTGCTGAGACTAGCATAGGGATTCTTGCAGCAGCGGTATCCAGGTAATGACCAGCATAAGCTAGGAGCGTGAAAGTATGAGTACAATCATGCAATCCTGCATTGTCACTCCAATGTATTGTCTGCAGTTAGATACTATGCTTCCTGCCTGACCATACTATAATACTACACCATGCTTCCTGCCTGACCATACTATAATACTACACCATGCTTCCTTCCTGACGATACTATAATACTACACCATGCTTCCTGTCTGACCATACTATAATACTACACCATGCTTCCTGTCTGACCATACTATAATACTACACCATGCGTCCTGTCTGACCATACTATAATACTACACCATGCTTCCTTCCTGACGATACTATAATACTACACCATGCTTCCTGTCTGACGATACTATAATACTACACCATGCATCCTGTCTGACCATACTATAATACTACACCATGCTTCCTGTCTGACTATACTATAATACTACACCATGCTTCCTGCCTGACCATACTATAATACTACACCATGCTTCCTGCCTGACCATACTATAATACTACACCATGCTTCCTGCCTGACCATACTATAATACTACACCATGCTTCCTGCCTGACCATACTATAATACTACACCATGCTTCCTGCCTGACCATACTATAATACTACACCATGCTTCCTGCCTGACCATACTATAATACTACACCATGCTTCCTGTCTGACCATACTATAATACTACACCATGCTTCCTGCCTGACCATACTATAATACTACACCATGCTTCCTGTCTGACCATACTATAATACTACACCATGCTTCCTGCCTGACCATACTATAATACTACACCATGCTTCCTGCCTGACCATACTATAATACTACACCATGCGTCCTGCCTGACCATACTATAATACTACACCATGCTTCCTGCCTGACCATACTATAATACTACACCATGCTTCCTGTCTGACCATACTATAATACTACACCATGCGTCCTGCCTGACCATACTATAATACTACACCATGCTTTCTGTCTGACCATACTATAATACTACACCATGCGTCCTGCCTGACCATACCATAATACTACACCATGCTTCCTGCCTGACCATACTATAATACTACACCATGCTTCCTGCCTGACCATACTATAATACTACACCATGCGTCCTGCCTGACCATACTATAATACTACACCATGCTTCCTGCCTGACCATACTATAATACTACACCATGCGTCCTGCCTGACCATACTATAATACTACACCATGCTTCCTGCCTCACTATAAAGTGACAAGGGGCATAAATGTTGACTCTTTATTTGTAGGTTTTCATTAACAGTTTGCATGTTATTCAGACATTATACATTTCAGATTGTTATATTCATTGAATAAGAACCCTCGATGTTTAATTCAAACATTCATTGTATTTTATTTCTTCATTATACCTTTACAATGTTTCTACTTTGCACAGGTTGGAGAGAAATCCAATGCCAAACATGTTTGGTGAAGGTCCAGAGGCTTCCATGTTTGAACAGCTGGCAGGAGAGGTAAGAATTATTTTCTTAGAGTGCAATTGTCTTACCCTTATTAGAGATTTTATCATTAAAAGAAAGAAAAAATGGTTTTAAACTAAAAGTACATAGTCTGTTGTCTTTTGCTCTATGGTATTGCTTGTGCTACCATAGAACAATAGAAGAGGTGCACAACTGGTCACCATATCAGCGTTTTGCAGGAAAACTCTGAATTTTACGAGAATTGTGTGGTGTGGACTGTATGTAATGTACGGTAATTTTAAGTGGGTAGAACTATTACCTGTGCGAGTCACCAATATCTACCGTATTTTTCGGACTATAAGACGCACTTTTTTCCCCAAAAATTTCGAATTTTCGAAGTCCGAATGTGGGGGAGGAGCGGATTTGCAGCATGGCCACGCTACTGCCACCGCTGGTTTTCTGCAGCGGCAGGAGCGTGACAATCTGCAGGCTCCATCTGCAGTGTCTTAGCTGCCGGGGCCTGCAGATTGCCACGCTCCTGCCGCTGAAGAAAACCAGCGGTGGCATGCTGTAAATCCGCTCCTCCTCCGCAGGTCCCGGCAGTTAGTTACCCCGGGGCCGGTCCCCACCGGCCCCATACCTTTAGTGATGCAGGCCTGCTCCTGCACGGCGAGGCCGCAGGAGCCGACCTGTTCCGATGACAGCTGGGAGCCTAATGAAGGCTCCCAGGCCTGTCATAGCTATATATTACTATCGCGGCTGGTCTATGACACTCCACGATAGTAATGTATAGAATCTCCCATAGACGGCAATACACTTGTATTGCCGTCTATGGGACTTGCAATCAAATGATTGCAGGTTCAAGCCCCCTAGGCGGGGGATAATAAAATAGTAAAAAAAAAAAAAAAACACTTAAAAAAAATATAATAAAAAATAAAATAAATAAAAGTTCACCTCCTTTCCCTAGAATACATATAAAAGTATAACATTACTGTGAAACATACACATTAGGTATCCCTGTGTCCGAAAATGCCCGGTCTACTAATAGTTTTATGTACAGTGAACGTCAAAATCAAAAGTGCTAAACCGCTGGGTTTTTCTCTCTGTTTTGCCTCTGAATTAAATAATAGGTGATCTAAGCAATAAACATTTCCCAAAATGGTATAACTAAAAAGTACACCTGGCCCCACAAAAAAAACGCCCTATACATCCCCGTACAGCTGCAGGGTCACCTGTCAATGTGGCCTTGCAGCTGTTCCAAAACTACAACTACCATACATTAAATATTTTACCATTTTTTTGCCTGAAAATTTTTTTTTCCCTATTTTTCTCCTCTAAAACCTGGGTGCGTCTTATAGTCCGAAAAATACGGTATGTGGTGGGACAATTAGAACACTGTTACTTATGGGGAACAGTTACCTTTAGGGGGTTATAATTAGGACACTGTTACCTAACCTGTTTCTCCAAAAATAAACCCTACCCAGAAAATAAGCCCTAGCTAGATTTTCCAGGGGTTTTTTTTGGAGTAGGCTGGAAATATAAACCCTACTCTAAAAAGAAGTCTTATCTAGTTTAACCTCTTCCTGACATCGGCCATGCTATTATGGCAGATGCTAGGTCCTTAAAGATGGCGGTCGCTCTGCTGCAGAGCGGCTACCGTACCAGATCTCTGCTGACCCGGAGTTAATGCCCGTGATCAGAGTCCCATGAACCTTTCAGTTGCAGGCCGGGAGCCAACTTATCTTTTTCACAGCCGGAAGCATTATGAAGGCTTCCAGGCTTGTCATAGCTTTGTAGCTATTGAGGCTGGTCATTGATCAGCCTCAATAGTAATGTAGAGAATCTCCCATAGACTGCAATACAGTTGTATAGCAGTCTATGGGACAATTGCAGGTTCAAGCCCAATAGGGGAGATAATAAAAAGTAGTTTAAAAAAAAGTTCAAAAATAAGTTCATTACCCACATTTATACAGTCACAGAATTACTAATGGCCCTTTGAAGACAACCATAAGGCAGAGGTGGCCCTCGGTGAAAATAAGTTTGACACCCATGCTTTAGCAGATAAATCTACCTTTGGCATATAAATTCACAAGTGTGTTCTTCTGACGATTTCACACATTTTAATAAACCACGATTTCTAATGTTCATGATTTGCATAAAACACATATGGGAAAAATCGCTTCAAACAGCACTTTTCTTTCCACATGATTAGTGCAGACCCGCACAGAAAACACACAGACCTGATTATAGCCTATGGAGTCCGTGTGCTTTCATTGCTCACCGCTTTTTAATGCGTTCGGTATTCCGTTCAGGGGGTCCTCTAGTGCACCATTTCTAGAATATGACATAAATAATATACCTTTATTCTATAATTGTTATCTCAAGGTAAAAGAAAATGCCAATGTGTTTGCCTAGTGAATGTATATACGTTGTGACTGTCATTTTGTTTTGTAGTTTGCATTCCCACTTAATGTAATGATGGCGAACCTGTGGCTTTTTGCTCCTATTATCAGTAGGTAAGAAGCTTCTTTTCTGAGCTGCAGATATGTGTCACACACCGTATTTAAAATGCAGTATATGTATTTGTCATTGCTGTTTTCTAGAGTACTAGAGCAGACTCCATCAAGCAATGCTATAGTGCGGACAACAACTGCAATAACCATCTTTAATGCTGGAGTAAAGGTATTTCCTTGAGATAATGAAATTCTTATTGTGTAATGCAAAGTTTGTTTCTGTTGTGTTACTGTACATACTAGATGGCTTATTCCCCTCTCCACATTAAGAACACATCAATGTTCGACCAAATCAGGTATCTGTGTGGGGCTATGTCAGAAGGAATATGCATCAGCTAAAAAAGCATTTGGTGTAGTGCATGCTTTTCATCCAGGAGTACTCCTCAAAAGAGTGCGCCGCTCCTCAGATATATTTATTTTAGTAAATACTTGTTTTGACCATAAAATAACCCATCTGAAACATCTTTTCCAATGATTCTGAATATTGTTGTTCCTTTGCTATTTCTAGAAATGTGTAAATAAATTAACAAACTTGGTGCTAGCATTGTCAAAGTGGTGTGTTCCTATACTGTGTGATACTGAAAGGACCAATTGGACTCTATGATAGTGTCACCAGAGGCGTAGCTAGGGGTTCAGCACAGTGGGGGCAGGTTTGTGAAGACCATTAGGTAAATATACTACAGGAATAATGTTGTGACTTACAGGTGACGTCTGACTGTAATCGCTCACATTTCTTCCATCCATGATCACTTATTCTGGCTGTGACTTGTCTCTGTAAAGTTTGCAGTACAGACCTCTTTGGGTCTTCGCTCTTCCAGGCATCTGACCCTTTGTCCTCATCTAAACAAAGTCCCCATCCTACTAATATGAATACTACTGCTAATATGAATAATACTGTCATCTTTAAAGTGCATCTTCAAATTAATAATGTCCCTGTCTACCCCCTTAAATAGTGACACTTATTAATAGTTCCCTTTTTGTTTCCTGCTTGAGGCTAAGTCCCCACGCAGTGAAATGCAGTTCAAACGCATCACTTTTTTTTTTTCTGTAGTGTTTTTCATTGTGTTTTCGGATAGTTTTCCTCTGCAATCTTTCTGCTCCTATTATACCTATATGGAAACCACCATCGTTTCCACAGCTATAATTGACACGCTGTAATTTTCAAAACACGCAGGCATTTTTCAAAATGCAGCTTTTCCACTGCAGATTTTTATTTCTGCAATGTGTGAATGGGATTAGCAATAATCTCATACAATTTGCAGGTTAGGGCTCGTTCACATCTGCGCCCGGTCTCCGTTCATACAGGAGACCGGGCGCAGAGGCAGGAGACAGAAACTTGCAGGATTCTTTCATACCCATTCATTTGAATGGGTTTGAAAGATGTCCGGCCGTGAGTGCCGGTGAGCGTTTTATGCTCTCCGCCGCAAAACCTTTTTTTAAAAAAATCGGACATGCAGTACTCTGTGTCCGGTTTAAAAAAAACGGTTTTGCGGCAGAGAGCATAAAACGCTCACGCCCGGACCCAGTCTGACAGCTTTCCGTCTTCTGCATGCAGTTTTAGCGAAGTCTGTAGGAAAGTCACACAAATGCTCTTTTTCTTCAAATCTCCCCCATTCAGAATTTTTCCAGCTTAATTAATAGTACTGTCATGAAGAACATTTTGTCCCGCAAACATTAAGACCTCTCAGGCTCTGAGAGTGGAAAAATTAAAAAAAGGGCTTTGGAAGGGGGGGAGAGGGGGGAGTCAAAAATGGAAAACGAAAATCAAAAATGCCCACGGTGGGAAGGGGTTAAGTTTATTGTGATTTATGATTAATTTATGTATTTTATAATGTGTCGATATGTAATAATACATGTATATATGTTTGTCTTTAGTCAAATGTGATTCCTCGCATGGCAAGAGCTACTGTCAACTTCCGACTTCACCCAGGTCAAACAGTTGAGGAGGTAAGAAATGTTTCATTTCTCTAGACTTGATCGCAGGATGCTCACTTGTATGTTACTCAAAGTTATAGATTGGTACCACATTTACTTTAGCATGAGTACATATCTTAACCAATTTATTTAATTGCTAAAATGTATGTGACATTTCAAAAGTAAAGCAAATGAAGTGTTTGCCAATAGTAATTCTTAAATATATTTCTCGCTTATATCATTGGGGGCACAGCACTATGGGTGTAAAACTGGCCACTAGGAGGCTAACAATAGGAATAACAAAAGATGTTGGCTGCACCTCTGGACTATATTCTCTCTACATATACTGTGCTAGCCAGTTTTAGCCTAGTGTCCTAGGAGGCAGTCACAACCTGTCTGAGGTCTTCTGCTTTACACAGTTTTTTATTTTTAGGTGCAGTGGGGATGCTGCACTCAGGTGAGGTGAGGCGCTGTCAGAGAGTGCCTCATCTGTTACCTGGTTCCCACCACTACCATATTGGCCAGAATGCCATTGACCCCACTACCACATGTGAGGTTCACTGAAAGGGTGACCTTACATGGTGAAGACATCAGTTCAGTTATGTATTGCCTCCAACCTGCTCCTCTCTGCCAGGTCCTTGAGTCCTCCTGGGACCCTTTCAATGTGGGACCCTGGCCTTTTTGCACACTGTCCTCCCACTGAGCAGCCTTTCCTTATTTGGGCCATAGCCAACCCTACCAGTGTGTGGTAGAGTCCCTGGAACAGCTACCCTCCCTGAATGCTCTCATGCTCTCGTTCCAACTCCAGGAGCCGTCCTCACAAAAAGACCAGGAAATCTAATCTCAGGTGTTTATCACCCTCCCCTTCCTCCGAGCTTCCCTTCAGCTTTACCCCAATAGGCAGAACCTAGTCCCCACCTGCCCAGTGTATTTCTCCTGGTGATGCCTCTGACTTTGAATTGGAGCCTCAGCTAGGCACATCCATAGCTGCTGCTACAAAAGAGCTCATTTGTGCGGTCAGAAATACACATCTCAGAAGACTCTGTACCAGTCTCCCAGGAGGACATGTCCCTCTAAATCACTGCCTCCTTTGGTTTTTGACCATATCTAATAGAAATGCTGTCTCCAGCAGATTGTCCCTTGCCTCCCACTAAGTAGTCAGACACCCCGTTTCCTTCAAGTAGTCATAGTCTCTCATGGTGGTTCTGCCGTGGCTCGACTATCTGTGACCACCGCCCTGCACCTGGCAGAGTCTGTCTCCATCAGGGATTCCACAAACTGAGGGTGGACTCCCTTTCTCCCTTCATAATGGCTAGCTCCTTTCTGAAGTCCTTCCTTGGGTCTACAGGGCCTGCATTTCTTGAGTCAAATGGCTTCAGAAGAGTCTAGTTTTTCCAAATTTCCATCAAATTCTCTTATTTATTTATCTTTTTAATATAAATAAATGCAAAAAATATTGCTCTATATTTACCATGAACCTGAAGTACAATGTAATGCAGCTGTGCATAAATGGTAAATGTCACCAGCAGGGTAATATAATTTTGACAGCTCTGATGTTACTTCATCTGCGAGAATACTTGATGTCAGATTGTGATTTTCCCAAATGACATCAGTCAACTACTGTGCTGTTTCTTCTTGTTATGGTATGTATGGTGTTGCTCATTTCATCTACCTGTTCATAATTTCTTGTAATTAAAGGGAATTTCTGCTTGGGATAATTAATATCAGACTAATGACAGTATGTTATTGAGTGGCTTCTACAATTTCTGATGATGCTTCTCTTACCCTAAGATTCACAAAACAGAGTTTCGCTTGTGAAACTCAGTTTGTATGTTTGTCAGGTTTACCAGCCTGAACAGTATGCCGAGATCAGGACTCCTAGCTATCATAGTTATCCATAGTAATCAGTATGGGACAGTATGTTGCTGGGAGGCATGGACTCCTAGCATCATGGATAACTATACTGTTAGGAGTCCTGGCATACTGTTCCGGCCGGTAAATCCGGCCAACACGCGGACTGAATATGATGGGTGAAACTCGGCGAGGTTAATCTAGTCTTATTCTTCATTACAGTACCATTTTCTTTAAAATCAGAGTTTTAGATAAAGGCCAGATGAACACCCCAAAATAGAGACAAAATGTGACAAAATGGAAGGTGTCACTGAAGCAATGGGACAAGGTGCTGAGTGGTAGTCAGAGTAAACAAACATGGCAGAAGCTAGCGTTTTGCATCAGAGGGGCACTCCCTTTTTCACAGATGGCTCATAGATTTTAATCTATCGAGGGATCCGTGAAAATGGCCAGACATAAGACGGGGCCTACCGTATTTTTCGGACTATAAGACGCACTGGACTATAAGACGGTTTTAGAGGAGAAAAATAGGGAAAAAAAAATTTCAGGCAAAAAATGGTAAAATATTTCATATATGGGAGTTGTAGTTTTGGAACAGCTGCAAGGCCACATTGACAGGTGACCCTGCAGCTGTACGGGGATGTATAGGGCGTTTTTTTTGTGGGGCCAGGTGTACTTTTTAGATATACTATTTTGGGAAATGTTTATTGCTTAGATCACCTTTTATTTAATTCAGAGGCAAAACAGAGAAAAACCCGGCAGTTTAGCACTTTTGATTTTGACGTTCACTGTACATAAAACTATTAGTAGACCGGGCATTTTCAGACACAGGGATACCTAATGTATATGTTTCACAGTAATGTTATACTTTTATATGTATTCTAGGGAAAGGAGGTGAACTTTTATTTATTTTATTTTTTATTATATTTTTTTAAGTGTTTTTTTGTTGTTTTTTTTTACTATTTTATTATCCCCCGCCTAGGGGGCTTGAACCTGCAATCATTTGATTGCAAGTCCCATAGACGGCAATACAAGTGTATTGCCGTCTATGGGAGATTCTATACATTACTATCGCGGAGGGTCATAGACCAGCCGCGATAGTAATATATATCTATGACAGGCCTGGGAGCCTTCATTAGGCTCCCGGCTGTCATCGGAACAGGTCGGCTCCTGCGGCCTCGCCGTGCAGGAGCCGGCCTGCATCACTAAAGGTATGGGGCCGGTGGGGACCGGCCCCGGGGCTAACTGACTGCCGGGACCTGTGGAGGAGGAGCGGATTTGCAGCATGGCCGCGCTACTGCCACCGCTGGCAATCTGCAGGCCCCGGCAGCTAAGACAGTCCCCGGCATCTGCTGTAATAGACCAGCGGATGCCGGGGAGTGTCTTAGCTGCCGGGGCCTGCAGATTGTCACGCTCCTGCCGCTGAAGAAAACCAGCGGTGGCAGTAGCGTGGCCATGCTGCAAACCCACTCCTCCACCCACATTCAGACTATAAGACGCACCCTCATTTTCCTCCGAAATTTGGGGGGAAAAAAGTGTGTCTTATAGTCCGAAAAATACAGTCCGAAAAATTTTTTGACAGTCAATTAAAACAGACCAGCAACAAAAATTGTTCTCTTCTGTAGCCCTGTTGACCTGTATTGAATTTAATGCAGCCTTGTGATGGCCATCCGTTAACATCAGTTGTGTGAATATCACTTAGATATGTATACTTGTCACTATGTTCTTCGAGAGAAAATGGAAAATGTATAGTGTATCTGAAAGACGGAATATTATTTAAGTGTAATTGTAAATTTGCAGGTGTTAGACATCGTGCGGAACACGATAAGTGATGAAAGAGTGGAAATTTCAGTTCTCAACTCATTTGACCCTCTACCTATTAGTCCTTATGATGAATCAAACTTTGGATACCAGACTTTGCAGCGAACAATTCATTCTGTCTTCTCAGCAGCTCCTGTTGCCCCAGGTATGACCATGTATGCACTATATTTTTTTATTAACTCTCCTTACTACAACTAACATTGTCACAAAAGTGGTCAAAGACTGAAAAATGGTGTAACTTTAGTTGTGTTGGCCATAGAATACATCTGTCTATCTAAACTGTTTCCAACAAACTGATTGATTTGTGTGTAAGCCAGTTGAAGACAGTTATCTAAAAGAAAATGCTTTGCAGTTAAGCAAAAAAAAAAAACAACCTTTTTCAAACATTAGTACATTGTGTGTTTACATTGTACTGTATATAGCCCAGCTCTAGTGTTCTAATCTAATATCCACCTTGTATTTCATTAGGTGTATGCATTGGAAATACTGACAGCCGCCATTTTGTCAATCTAACTGACAGCATCTATCGCTTTAGCCCTTTCCAGTTGAAACCTGAAGATCTTAGCAGGTAGGGGATGACTGACAGAAATCTTACACTTATATAACTTATACAGTCCTATGAAAAAGTTTGGGCACCCCTATTAATCATTTTTATTTCTAAATATTATGGTGTTTGCAACAGCCATTTCAGTTTGATATATCTAATAACTGATGGACACAGTAATATTTCAGGATTGAAATGAGGTTTATTGTACTAACAGAAAATGTACAATATGCATTAAACCAAAATTTGACCGGTGCAAAAATATGGGCACCTCAACAGAAAAGTGACATTAATATTTAGTACATCCTCCTTTTGCAAAGATAACAGCCTCTAGTTGCTTCCTGTAGCTTTTAATCAGTTCCTGGATCCTGGATAAAGGTATTTTGGACCATTTCTTTCTACAAAACAATTCAAGTTCAGTTAAGTTTGATGGTCGCCGAGCATGGACAACCCGCTCTCAAATGATCTGAAAACAAAGATTGTTCAACATAGTTGTTCAGGGGAAGGATACAAAACGTTGTCTCAGAGATTTAACCTGTCAGTTTCCACTGTGAGGAACATAGTAAGGAAATGGAAGACCACAGGGACAGTTCTTGTTAAGCCCAGAAGTGGCAGGCCAAGAAAAATATCAGAAAGGCAGAGAAGAAGAATGGTGAGAACAGTCAAGGACAATCCACAGACCACCTCCAAAGAGCTGCAGCATCATCTTGCTGCAGATGGTGTCACTGTGCATCGGTCAACTATACAGCGCACTTTGCACAAGGAGAAGCTGTATGGGAGAGTGATGAGAAAGAAGCCGTTTCTGCACGTACGCCACAAATAGAGTTGCTTGAGGTATGAAAAAGCACATTTGGAGAAGCCAACTTCATTTTGGAAACAAAGATTGAGTTGTTTGGTTATAAAAAAAGGCGTTATGCATGGCGTCCAAAAAGAAACAGCATTCCAAGAAAAACACTTGCTACCCACTGTAAAATTTGGTGGAGGTTCCATCATGCTTTGGGGCTGTGTGGCCAATGCCGGCATCGGGAATCTTGTTAAAGTTGAGGGTCGCATGGATTCCACTCAGTATCAGCAGATTCTTGAGAATAATGTTCAAGAATCAGTGACGAAGTTGAAGTTACGCCGGGGATGGATATTTCAGCAAGACAATGATCCAAAACACTGCTCCAAATCGACTCCGGCATTCATGCAGAGGAACAATTACAATGTTCTGGAATGGCCATCCCAGTCCCCAGACCTGAATATCATTGAACATCTGTGGGATGATTTGAAGCGGGCTGTCCATGCTCGGCGACCATCTAACTTAACTGAACTTGAATTGTTTGTCCAAAATACCTTTATCCAGGATCCAGGAACTGATTAAAAGCTACAGGAAGCGACTAGAGGCTGTTATCTTTGCAAAAGGAGGATCTACTAAATATTAATGTCACTTTTCTGTTGAGGTGCCCATACTTTTGCACCGGTCAAATTTTGGTTTAATGCATATTGCACATTTTCTGTTAGTACAATAAACCTCATTTCAATCCTGAAATATTACTGTGTCCATCAGTTATTAGATATATCAAACTGAAATGGCTGTTGCAAATACCAAAATATTTAGAACTAAAAATGATTAAGATTAATAGGGGTGCCCAAACTTTTTCATAGGACTGTATATTCTGTGGTTACTTAACCAATTTGCAGTTAACTGTGCAAGTTCATACAATAATTTACTATACACTGTGTCATAATATTCAGGATCTCTACTTATGAAAAGAAAATACTGTGCGTATAAAGGGGATGTTTAGAGATTAGACTTATTTAAAGGCTGTGAAAATTATGTTCACATATGTTAGTCTATACCTTGAATCATATACTGAAGTTTAGCCTGCAGTCTCAGCTCCTGCGTACATTTTCACGCACTTGCGTATCAACACAGTTTTACTTCTGTAACAGTTTCTCTGCCCCATCAGTCTGTCATGGTTTCTCTCCTTTCCCTATACACTGACAAAACAGGGCAAATTCATCGATACTTCTACGCCAGAAAGCTGGCATAGATGGATGACATTAAGGAGCACGTTTTACACTTTCTTGCACCAAATGTGACTCAAGCTCCAATCCGCTCCTCACCCATCACATTATGTGAATGTGGGCAGGTAACAGGAAAGGCTAAGGTATCGGTTCATTGTTCCGACATATTTATTATAACTCGCACCAGTTTTCTAGCGTGAGATACAATGGAAACGTTCTTAATAAAATGGGAGCAGCAAACAGATTTATGAAGAGGCTGCAGTCTTTTCATTAATCTCTTGGCCCCTAAGACTGTTGGGTCATTTATTAAGGCCTCATTCTCACGGGGCACAGGACCGTGTAGTTTGGTCCTGATTCTGATGCGGGAAGCCACATCAGAATTGGACCAAAATGCACCTGCCACGACTGTCGCGGCTTCCAACAGTCGCAGCTTTCCCCTCCGGAGAAGACTCAAATGAATGGGCCTAGAGTGGAGGGTGCTGTAGCGAGGCGGACGCCGGGGCTGACTCAGCCGCGGAATCTGCCTGAAGAAAGGACAGCTTGTTTCCTTTTTCCGTGAGCCGGAACATACCGCTCACGGAAAGAAAGGAAGCTAGCAGTCTACATAGACCACTATTGTGAGGGGGCGGATTGGCTTATCCTCATTATCTACAGCTTGTGATCTGCCTCCTCTGACCGTTTGGATCTGCTGTGTACAACCTCTTCCCATGCCCCATTTAAAACAATAGTGTAAAGGTGTCTGTATTCTTTAATTTTTCAATTAGATCATACCATTGATAGCTTGGGGAGGATGGGGAAGTTTGAAGTTTGGAATTCCATCTTCAATTCTTCTCATGAACTAGGATCTTCATGTTGAAGCTGTTTGCAGTTTTGCATAATGGCTTCAGAAATATAAATTTATAGCTATTAGGGTTTGAGCGATCGGGATCGGAAAAGATCGGATTCCGATCGGCGATCGAGTAAATTTCACAATCGCGTTCGGAATTCTGATCCGATCTTTTCCAGCGGGATCGAGGTCAGAGATTTTTTCAAGATCGGCTCAACCCTCAAGTGACTTTTTCCCATAGAGAAGCATTGACTAGGGTTGAGGATCGGGATCGTAAAAGATCGGATCCCGATCGGTGATCGAGCAAATTTCACGATCGGGAAATCGGATTTTGAAATCGATCCTGAAATCTCAAGATCAGCTCAACCCTAATAGCTATACAAGAGACACGGCACATTTTACCTCTGATTTGTTGTTCATTTTTCAGGATCCATGGGTTAAATGAGCGCATTTCTTTGGAGGCTTTAGAACGACTTACGCTCTTCTACTATCAGTTGATCCAGAATGCTGACTCTGATAAAGTTCCAGTTGCTCATCGAGCCACCCATGAGCTATAATGATGGAAAGGATAAAGGTGCTATGACAAGTCTTCTCTGCACTTCACCAATAGATATACAGCCTCCGTGATGGGAATGGTTGGCAGTATCATTGGTTGGTTATTTGGTTAAATTGATTTTGAACTTGAATATTTATTTTTTTTTGACCATTAACAGGGAATGTTTGCTGAACTGATAAAATTGCTGCTAACTGAAAACTTGTTTGGTCAAGAGTGACTACTTATTACTAATATTACTAGTGTAATATGGTTGATGCAGTTTGGAAGTACATGCAACTAATTCTGATGGCTTTCTAAGGCAAGTAATAACTAACTCGTAATAAGTAAGTAATAACTTGCGCCCAAAGCCACACGGGAGACGTATTTTAACCCCTTCCCGACATCTGCCAGGCGGCCACCATAGCTGCTAGGTGTCTACTGTTTTACACAGTATTACACTCTTATGTAGCCTGCAATAGAAGACCCGGTATTTTGCAATACATTAGCATTGTAATGCATTGCATTAGTGATCAGACTCCCTGGGGATCAAGAACCTTAGGGAATCTAATAAATGCATAAAAAAAAAAATTAATTTTTAAAAAAAAAAAAAAAAAATATGAAAAAGGGGGGAGAAGGAATCAAAAACGAAAATCAAAAAATGCCGTGGTGGGAAGGGGTTAAGAGCCAAGGACTGTATCACTAAAGTACTTTCCAAAGCTGCACAATAGGGCCTTTAGAAGATTTAATGACTTAAGAAAATATAAATATAAAAAAAATTCTAAGGTACTGGGTTTGAATATATCAGGGCAGATATTAAGTTAATTTAGAAAAATACAGTAATTTCTTTGAATGGCTTACACAATGGTCAGTTTTAATATTTTTGCTGCTGGATTAATTACTCCTGAAAATGCATTTTTAGCAAAGTGAATATGGTTTGAAAAAATACTTGAAAAACGAGAAATGTTTTGTGATTATTTTTTTAATTTTTTTATGAGCTAATAGTTAATACAATCAAATTATGGTATTTTTGTAACCTAAAAAATAAAGATAATATATGATTTTAAAAAATTTTGCATCTCTATTTAGTGTTCTCAGGTTTCATTATTAGGTTCTCAGAGGCTACTTTTGGGTAGTGTACCTTTTGTCTAACTGCTAAACATGCCTCTATTACACATTCAACGACATCTTGCCCCTTTGAAAGACGGCGTCTTTGTATGGAGAAAAGCAGGACAGTCATGTTGACAAATTACTTGCCATCTAGACCTCCTTGTTAGGAAGTGGTAGTAGCAGGGCACAAACACATGGTGGACAAACCCTGGATGGCTCAGACAGACCGCCAGTAGAGATGAATGTTGATCCACTGACAAGAACAAGCAGGTCCCACAGTTTAATTCTCCACATTCCAGATACAGGAGACTTCTTCATTACACACCACTAGCAGAAGGAACTTTGGTGGAATGGCACCCATTACGTGTCCTGCTTTTCACAGCCAGCCACCGTCTCATTCGTTTGTAGTAGTTCATGAACAAGAAACCTGGACTGCTATGCATTGGAACCATATCATTTTTAGCAATGTGTACAAGTTCTGTTTAGTATCAGACATCAGCCGGGATCGAGCAGTTTTTCCCAATAAACTTATTCTTTCACTCTAGTGTATATGTGTGAATATAATGATGATATACATGAGATATTACAGCATTAAAGTTTCATGCAATTTCAACGACTCCATCTGCATTTACAGCCTTTCAGACTTAAGCAGAAATCAGGACAAGCCTAAGCAAAACACTATTCTCCAAACCCATCCCTATATTATGCCATACACATACAAAAAAGTTGCCTATATATAATAACACTATCCTTACAGTGGGTAGCAGTTTAACCCATTTATGCTGGAGGTTGAATTTTTTGAGTTCTTATAATGGAAGTCTAGGCATAAATGGTTTAAGCATTTCTACCTGTGTAGTCTGATTTAAAGGTACTTTCAAAAGATTTTAGCATTTCGGCTTTCTTGGTATGCGCCCTGGTGCTAGAGATATCAGTGCCGTTAATTTCAGCAATTTCAGCACTGATCACTGCCCACTGTCAGAAAGGCAGACCTAATGGCCTAGCGTCATGTAAGGTACGCCCTCCCTGACAGCATACGTCCAAACTCATCTCAGATTCTGCGAGACATTCCTGGATTTAGGGTCATGTCCCGTGCCGCACATTTTGGCCCTCTTTCTGTTTTTCAAAAGTTGGGAGGTATGCTGACAGTACAAGGCTATGGAAGAACACTGTCAGAGGGGTCGTTCCTCACAGACCAGCAATGTTCGCTAGGCTGTATAGCCTGCCCTTCTGACAGCAGGGAGAGATCGGTGCGGAAACTAAAGGCACTGATAAATCCATATCGGGGCACATACCAGAAAAGCAGATGATGTATAATACCGCACATTAATGAGGATGTGAATGGTCACTAACTTTTCAGACAACTTAGTCTATTTTTCTAGAGCATGTTTTTTTTGTTTTTTTTTTACCAAAATGTAATGCCCTTTAATCAAAAATTTGGCTGCTTTCTGCCTGAAAAACCTTTTTAAGGCTAAATTCACACACAGCCTTTTTTGTTGCAGATTTTGCTGCATTTGTTTTCTTTACATTTTCCTTTTGTTTTCAAACCACTCCTAACTTTGACTCGGGGGGGGGACGGGGGACACAACAAAAAAAAAAACACTGTTACCACAATGTGGGGACTTAGTCCAAAGTTCCTTCTAGCTAATTTACAGTTCACTCCTTTGTTACCAGGAAAGGCCACCCATGGTTACTTTAGACAAGCAAGACATTGGTGTTCTGTTTGCACAAAGGGAATGCACATGAGAGGGGTCGATTCTCCTCACAGCCTGTCTATATATATATATATATATATATATATATATATATATATATATATATACACATATATATATATACACACACACACACACACACACTCTTGCTCTATACAAAGGAAGTTTCAGCTATCCTCATGGCTTACAATGTTTTCTTCTTCTGGCTGCTTGTGTAATTACAAATTGAATGTTATTGACAGATTGACTTTCTTTCCCCCGAGCCATGTGTTTTAGCTACTTGGCTGCCTGTATTTGCCCTGTATTTACAGTCCTGTGTTCCTGGATATCCTATATTATGGTCATTTGGGCTTTTCTCAGCTGTTTGCTATTGTGTAGTTACTCATGGCCGAACAGTATCAGTAATTGCAAAGGAAGGGTGACAGACTTATTGCATACGCCCACAGACAGGGAGATGTAAAATATGTTTCAACCATAATGTGATTATTGGCAGCGTTTAAACTGATAGGAAACCATGTTTGAAGGCTTAGGGGGGCGTTCACACTACCGTCAGTGCCCGACAGGTAGTGTCCGCTCCTAGTGTCCGTTCAAGATCTCACACGGACATAAGGAGCGGACACTAGCTGTGTCTGTGACACTTGTCATTCATTTAAATGGCGATCGGGTGCATTCTTTTGCACTCCGTGCCTGTCCTTCACTGTCCGCTTGTAAAGATGTCCAACTTTTCAAGCGGACAGAAAAACCTGACATGTTTACAAGCGGACAGTGAAGGAAGGGCACGGAGTGCAAAAGAACGCACTCGATCGCCATTTAAATTAATGACAAGTGTCACGGACACAGCTAGTGTCCGCTCCTAATGTCCGTGCCAGATTTTGAACGGACACTAGGAGCGGACACTACCTGTCGGACACTGACGGTAGTGTGAACGCCCCATTATGCAGTTTTAGAACAGTCTGCCTAGTAAGACCCTGCACATATTTCATGAAAACTCAGGTGCCCTTTAAACACTTTACCAGTAAAGGAATTTCTGTATACTCTATTTCCAAATACACTCTAGGAGCTGGCAGATCAAAGTCTGTCTGGAGTCTAAGGACTTCACCAGACCCCCCACAAGGCCAGATGGATTTTACATTCAAAAACGTAGATTACCAGACCAATTCTAGTGTCAGAAAATAGGTGCACTTGCAGAATAAGACAAACCTACATCAGAGAAATACACTAGTGCATCTCAATAAATTAGAATATCATCAAAAAGTTATGGACTGTTGCTCAGTCGTCAAAGGTGTTTTCAGATTAAAGTAAATTTTGCATTTAATTTGGAAATCGCGGTCCCCGAGTCTGGAGGAGGAGTGGAGAGGCCGCTGTACACAATCCAAGCTGCTTGAGGTCTAGTGTGAAGTTTCCACAATCACTGATAGTTTGGGGAGCCATGTCATCTGCTGGTGTAGGGCCACTGTGTTTTATGAAGACCAAGTCAGCGCAGTCGTCTACCAGGAAATTGCTTCCCTTTGCCAACAAGCTTTTTGGAGATGGAAATTTCATTTTCCAACAGGATTTGACACCTGTCTACACTGCCAAAAGTACCGATACCTGGTTTAATAACCACAGTATCACTGCGCTAGGCCAGCAAACTCGCCTGACTTTTAACCCTATAAAGCAGGGGTAGGCAACCTTCAGCACTACAGCTGTTGTAAAACTACAACTCCCAGCATGGATACTTGCTCTACTGTTCTTGGAACTCCCTTTGAAGTGAATGGAATATGTTGGGAGTTGTAGTTTCACAGCAGCTGGAATACCGAAGGTTGCTGACTGCTGCCATAGAGAATCTATGGGGTATTGTCAAGAGGAAGATGAGAAACCCCAGACCCAACAATGCAGACGAGCTGAAGGCTACTATTATACAACCTGGGTTTCCAGAACACCTCTGCAGTGCCACAGGCTGATCGCCTCCATGCCACATTGCCGCATCGATGCTATCAATGTAACCCATAATTATCAACATTAATAGAAATTAACACTTGGAAAAGTTCACCTTTTTTGTAATGACTCAATATAATATATGGGTTACACTTTTTCAATTGAATTACCAAAAAAAAAAAAACACACTTTTTGATGATATTCTAATTTGAGATGCACTAGTACAGGCAGGGTCAAAATCTGAAGAGTATACAAGTGTAATTCAATAGCAGAAGAACAACAGAGTCCAATACAGGGTTGAGTCCAGGAGTTCACAGAAAAAAGACAAAATAGTAACAAATTGGATAACCTGGAAAGTAAGTGAGTTACCAGGAAGACAGCAGATTAAACAGATACGTTCTGAGAAACCTAACTGCAATCAATAGCAGGTAACTGAAAGCCTCAATGCAGAGTTTAAATACCTCAGCTCAGGATTTGACAAAGTGGCATCATTCTGGTTGGATCAGCATCTCAGAGCTCTGACTGGCTTTAGAGCTAGCCGGAGTTTGACTTGTAGACATAGCAACCTTACACTAACAGCTGTGTGAAGTGCCGTACTGAAAATATGACGGCTGCAAGTAGGACTACACATGTTGAGATAACATAGATTCTTTGGGATGGCAGGAGATACTAAGTATAAAATGGAAGCACACATCCTCAACTTGATAAAATGGAAGGGGAGTTAAACAGTCCAATGAAGAAGGGAATCCACGCTTCTTCAGGAAGCTCTATAACTTTATTTAAGGCTCAGACACACAACGCGTTTCGGAGAAAAAATCTTTTTTATTACTGTTTTGTTGCTTTTCTTTTCTGTAAAAATTTAAAAACCCAATAAAAACCTTTGAATTAAAAAAAAAAAAAATCTCCTTTTTCAAGTGTTGATGAGAAAAAGTGCTTCACACATAGTTGCACAATATAAAGGTAATGCCCTGGTTAGGTCCACCTTTAGTGGGAGGAGCTAAAGTGGAGTGCATTTACATGAACAAGCAAATGCTAACAACATTTGTGATGTGGAATGAATATCCCCATTAGGTAATGAACTTACTCAGGGATACCAGTGGTCTTAATGGTGTGCCATATTCAAAGGCATGAAGGTTCCGTGGTTTAAAGATATACACCGCTCATGCATCTTGTGGAGAATGTTAGTGCGGATGCGCAGTCTCCCTTTCCGCTATCCGATTCCACGAGGCACAAGGGATCCTGCGAATACGCACCATGGCCGTCTGCCTCCCACTGAACTGCGACTGTGTGGCTTGACTCGCTGCCAGACCGCAGCCGGAGCGAGATGGTCTCAACGCTATATGTATGGCTCTGCTATCCTTAGCATGCGATGGAAGCACTTGTGTCCAGGAGTGCCTACCACACAGGAGATGTGTAAATGCGAATGAAACAGTCTCCTAATAGCTGGATTGTTCACAATATAACCAACATCATTCTAAATAGTCCAGTGTTCTGGCACAGTCAACCCTGGATAGGATTATGTAATTTGGGAGTAATAAATACTTATGTTATGTTCCACCACTAGGGGT
Source organism: Leptodactylus fuscus (assembly GCF_031893055.1). Classification (NCBI taxonomy): domain Eukaryota; kingdom Metazoa; phylum Chordata; class Amphibia; order Anura; family Leptodactylidae; genus Leptodactylus; species Leptodactylus fuscus. The sequence goes on along the minus strand of NC_134266.1, from coordinate 91,015,722 downwards.
AGAACCGTTACACTGTGTATAACTTAACCTGGTATTTATTACTCCCAAATAATATAATCCTATCCAGGGTTTACTATATAAATATAATTTATAGGAATTTTCTTTCATGCCAAAAAGCAAAAAAGATCAATCGAGACCACACAGTGTTAGAACTAGGGCAGGAGTGGCGATCAGTAAGCAAAGCAAAGAGTATTTGTTGGGCAAACCTAGTAAGATTCGTCTTTGTTGCTTCTTTTTGAGTGAAAATAAACTCTACCTTTGTTTTGGACTGAAGACACTGGACTTGTGTGTCTATGCGACCCCACCTAGCAACCCCAGACCCTGACTCTATATATATATATATATATATATATATATATATATATATATTGCGTGGAGGATGTCGCCATTAAATTAGAACACTTTTGATACACCGCATGTGAGTGGTCTGTATATACCCGTATTTTATGGACTATAAGGCGCACTGGACTATAAGGCGCATTGCCCATGAGCGCCTTATAGTCCGTCTCGGTTCATATATAAGGCGCACCGGACTATAAGGCGCAGTCCGGTGCGCATTATATGCTATTGAAAGCGGCGGCACGCAGACTTTGCCAGCGGCCGCTTAACCCCCCGCGTGCCAGCCGCTTCTATTGGAGGCGAGGAGTGAAAGGGGCTCTATCAGCAAAATCATGCTGATAGAGCCCAACCGTAAAAGTTATATTAAACTACCCTCCCGTTTTAAAATAAAACCCTGAAACAGAATGTGAAACTTACCGAACGGTGCAGGGTGGGCTGGCATTCAGGCCTCCTCTTCCTCCGATGTTCCGTCCTCCTCCTCCGGCGCTTGCAAACTGATAATGGCCTGGGCGCATGCGCAGTAGCCGTAGTAGAAGCATTATGATATTGCGCATGCGCCCAGGCCATTATCAGTTCGCGAGTGCCGGAGGAAGTGGTCAGGACATCGGAGGAAGAGGAGGCCTGAATGCCCGCCCACCCTGCACCGTTCGGTAAGTTTCACATTCTGTTTCAGGCTTTAATTTTAAAACGGGGGGGTAGTTTAATATAACTTTTAAGGGTGCATTCACACTACGGAACGCCAGCGTGTATCACAGCCGTACACGCCAGCGTTACAGCAGGGCTGCCGGACACTTCCCATTCATTTCTATGGGAGCCAGCATGCGAGCGCTCCCCATAGAAATGAATGGACTGCTTTTTTCCATTCATTTCTATGGGGAGCGCTCGCATGCCAGCTCCCATAGAAATGAATGGGAAGTGTCCGGCAGCCCTGCTGTAACGCCGGCGTGTACGGCTGTGATACACGCTGGTGTTCCGTAGTGTGAATGCACCCTTACGGTGCCTTTTTTGTATGTATGGAAGCGGCACGCAGACTTTGCCGCCGCTTCCATCCATATATAAGGCGCACTTACGATTTCTGAGGAAATCGTAGGTTTTTATGTGCGCCTTATAGTACGGAAAATACGGTATATATGGCAAAGTAAGAACTCAAAGATGTCTGTGTTGTAAACTTTACAGAGACAAGTCACAGCTGGAAGAAGTGGTCAGTGCAAAGGGAAGAGAAGGGAAATTGAAAAGGGCTGAAGACAACGGAATCGTGTCAGAGCCCAGGAGAAGTGAGTAGTCTGAAAAGACCCCAGAGTATAATAGTTTGTGGGTGGCAACCACAGTTATTGCAATATTTGCAATGGACACTATAGGAGCCATGGGACATTATACTGTGTTCAGTAGCCACTATGAGACTTTATGATGTGTGAAGGGGACCACTGTGGGACATTATAGTGTGTGTAATAACGTCCATGTGAGACTGGGATGTCTAGGGCCAAACAGTGGATCCACCGCCAGGATGCTTGCAGTTCAGCTGTACCGTCACCGCACGACTACAGATAATAATGCCATGCTGCTCAGCATGGAAACAATACCGGGAGTGGCATGTTTTAGTAAACACCTGATCTGCGAGATCCTAACAGACTAAGAAATCTAAGAGATCAATGTGGGTCTAAGGGCCCCTGCGGATCAACTGTTTGAAGTGACCGAGATGCTTCTGCAAGCGTCTTCACCCCTTCACTATTTACATCGCAAAGATCTGTTTTATAGTGACTGTAAAATGTAATTACAACTTGTGATAATATCATATGTCTACTCTAAAATAGATGGGTGTGATGTAAATAACGAAGGGGCCCCACATAGTACAATATGTTCCCCACAGTAGCCCCCACACAGTATATTATACTCCCCACAGTGGCTCCAAACAGTATATTATGCTACCAAGAGTCCCCCTTAAGCCGCTTCAGGCAAACCCCACGAAATTCAATGAATATTTGTGAGGTTTGGCAATCCGATTAGTTTTAGTGCTATTATTATAAATTGTGTTTGCTTTAAACCGCAGAGTATAATAATCAAAAGCCCAGGGGAGTTGATGGAAAATTAAAAAAAAACAGTTATACTCACCTTACCTCACCTATCCTGGGCATCCCTCCCTTGGACCTCCAATTATTAAACTCTGGGGTCTGAGGTGACCCTAGTGTATAATAATAGCACTATTGAAAAGGGGCCGACATAATGCTGGGTCCCTTTCCATTAACAATATGTATAGCGTTTGGGGAACCAGGCTTTCCCTGAATGCTGTCATGGTGTCCTGGGACCCCACAGCAGGACAATCCCAATTTTACACTGTTGTTCCGCCGTCCCAGATAGCTTACGGTTTGTCCCGCTATGCCCCTGAAGTGTTTTTCTGTTAACAAATCTTTGTTAGGGTAGGGTAAAGGCTAAATGGTAGATGCTAAATCCTAGTGAGCTAAAGGACCTTTGATGACGTCATGACTATCGGATCAGACTTTTGTGTGTGCGCGGAGCTAATCCGGATACTACAGGACAGTTTACACAGAAAGAGGAAGCTGCTGGTAACGTAGACTGATGGAAGTAGAAGAGACAGCATGTGTGAGTAAGAGGGGGGAACTGGGGGCAGATGTAGGAGCACTTAAACTGAAGGCAGATGAAGGGGGCAATTAAACTTGGGGCAGATAGAGGGGGACATTAAGTTAGTGGAAGATGAAAGGGGCAATTAAACTTGGGGCAGATAAAGGGGGACAGTAAGCTGGTGGCAGATAAAGGGGGACATTAAATTGGTGGTAGATGAAGGGGGCAATTAAACTGGGCGCAGATAAAGGGGGCCTTAACCTGGTGACAGATGAAGGGGAACATTAAATTGGTGGGAAATGAAAGGGGGACATTAAGCTGGTGACAGCTGAAGGGTCATATTAAACTGGGGACAGATGGAGGGGGACATTAAACTGGGGACAGATCAAGGAGTGGACATTGAACAGGGGGTGGCAGATGGAGGGTGGCATTAAACTGGGAGCAAATGTCCCCCTCCAACTACTCCCACTGTTAAATGTCACCCTCCAGCTTCCCCAGTTTAATGTCCCCTTCTAGCTTCCACCAATTTAAACTGGGGCACAAGGAGAGGGACTTAATACTGTGGGGCAATTGGAGAGCAACATTTTAATGTGGGGGCATATACTGTTAGGGTGACTATAGGAGCATTATACTGTGTAGAGGCACATGGCAAAAAGGATGAGAATGAGTCAACGTAGAAGTGGGTGGAGCCACATTTGCTGCACCACACATTTTGTCCCTCTTTCTGTCCTTTGAAAGCTGGTAGGTATGTCTATCTACTTGTATGGAATGGACTGTTTTACACTCCACTCCAGTAGGTCTGCTTCAGCAAAAGACACCGTATTTTGGTTGGGTTTTTTTTTATCTGATACTCATGAGTCGCTCCAAAAGGGACCAACTGAGGCTCTTTCACTCAAGGGCCCACACATACCGGCCCTGCGTACACACTATATGTGTATATATGATATTTTTTTTAAGGCTTTCACAGAAACGTCTGGTAGAATACTATTGGGATGACATAAGGTCACAGCCACTAGAGGGCATACAAATCTAGTGATCAGCTAAATCGCAGTAAGGGTGCATTCACACTGAGTAAACGCTAGCTTATTTTGTAGAGTAAAATTACACTTGTAAATTTTGCTATCCCATTGACTTCAATGACATTTTACAGGCGTATTTTTACAGGCGTATTTTTTACAGGCGTATTTTTTACAGGCGTATTTTTACACTTGTAAAAAAATATCATTGAAGGCAATGGGATAGCAAAATTTACAAGTGTAATTTTACTCTACAAAATAAGCTAGCGTTTACTCAGTGTGAATGCACCCTAACAATACCTGGAAAGATTAAATGTTCTTTCTCAGATTTCTGAGAACAGTAGATGGGTGTACCTGGGTCCCACTGGTTTCTGGAAGTTCTGAGAAAATGACAATGCTGGACATCTTCAGATTTGGAAGAGAAGTAAACTTGATGTGTCTTTACATATGAGGGTTTACATACAGTACACAAAATACAAAAAACAACAACTGATATGGTGGGATTGAGGGCCCTACAATCTATGAGGAAAGGAGTTAGAGAAAGTAGCTAAGATTCAGATGGTGGTATGGTGGCAGAAGTGTTATTGAAGGTTGTAGGCCTTCCTGAATAGGTGACCTTTCAAGGTTTTTTTGAAGCTTGTGATTGGGGGGGATATTCTTATTGTGTTGTGGTAGTAAGTTCCAGAGTATGGGGATGCACAGGAGAAGTCTTGGAGATCTTTGTGTGAAGAGCGAAATGAGGAGAATAGCAGAATAGGAGGTCTTGAGAGGATCGGAGGTTACATGTGGGCAGGTGCTGAGAGATTAGGCCAGAGACGTGTGGAGGTATGGAGGGTACAGGTTGTGGATGGCTTTGTATGTCAGCATTAATATTTTGCACTGGGCGATTGGTAGCCAATGAAGGAATTGGGAGAGGGGAGCAGCTGATGAAAAATGAAGGGGAGAGGTGGATTATACGAGCGCCAAAGTTTATGATGGGCTAGAGGGGGATCAAGATAGTTTGCTGGGAGGCCGTGGATAAGTAAGTTACAATAGTCTATGCAGGAGATAATGAGGGGGTGGGCTAGCATTTTTGTAGTTTCAGGGGTGAGGAAAGCGTGAATTCAATGGATGTTCTTGAGTGTGAGGAGGTGTTGGATGTGTGGCTTATTCTTTAAGTCAGAGTCAAAGGTTATCCCAAGGCAACGGACCTGTAGAGCAAGGGTAAGGCTAGTCTTACACGACCGTAGTTTTCCACCGCAAATGGTCCGCAATTGCGGGTTTAAAATTGCGGACCATTTACAGTACCATAGTTGTCTATGAGGCCTCTTACACGACCGTAGATTTTGTCAGTGCTGTGGCGCGCCGCAACCGTGGTGCGGACAGTATACCGCATGTCTGTAATGGCCGTGCTTTTACGGCACGGCACTGAAGGCCCAATACAAGTCTATGGGCACGTGCATTTTTGCGGATACACACAACACATGTTCAGTGTGTATCTGTAATTGCGGATGTCAAGACTGGACGCTGCCGGAACTACGTCAGCGTGCAAGACAGTGAAGAAGACGGCAGCCGAGGAGCCATTACAGACAGAAGACAGAGAAGAAGATGACGCGCCAGTTTGTGGAGCAGCTCCTGTGCATGGTTCAGGTAAGTTACATGGTGGGGGGGGGGTTAGTTATGGCTACTAGTGACCCTTGCCAGGTGTGGGGGGGTTAGTTATGGCTACTAGGGACCCTTGCCAGGTGGGGGGGATTAGTTATGGCTACTAGGGACCCTTGCCAGGTGTGGGGGGGTTAGTTATGGCTACTAGGGACCCTTGCCAGGTGGGGGGGGGGGTTAGTTATGGCTACTAGGGATCCTTGCCAGGTGGGGGGGGGGTAGTTATGGCTACTAGGGACCCTTGCCAGGTGGGGGGGGGGTTAGTTATGGCTACTAGGGACCCTTGCCAGGTGGGGGGGTTAGTTATGGCTACTAGGGATCCTTGCCAGGTGGGGGGGGTAGTTATGGCTACTAGGGACCCTTGCCAGGTGGGGGGGATTAGTTATGGCTACTAGGGACCCTTGCCAGGTGTGGGGGGGTTAGTTATGGCTACTAGGGACCCTTGCCAGGTGTGGGGGGGGTTAGTTATGGCTACTAGGGACCCTTGCCAGGTGGGGGGGGGGTTAGTTATGGCTACTAGGGATCCTTGCCAGGTGGGGGGGGGGGGTAGTTATGGCTACTAGGGACCCTTGCCAGGTGGGGAGGGGGTAGTTATGGCTACTAGGGACCCTTGCCAGGTGGGGGGGTAGTTATGGCTACTAGGGACCCTTGCCAGGTGGGGGGGATTAGTTATGGCTACTAGGGACCCTTGCCAGGTGTGGGGGGGTTAGTTATGGCTACTAGGGACCCTTGCCAGGTGTGGGGGGGTTAGTTATGGCTACTAGGGACCCTTGCCAGGTGGGGGGGTTAGTTATGGCTACTAGGGATCCTTGCCAGGTGGGGGGGTAGTTATGGCTACTAGGGACCCTTGCCAGGTGGGGGGGATTAGTTATGGCTACTAGGGACCCTTGCCAGGTGTGGGGGGGTTAGTTATGGCTACTAGGGACCCTTGCCAGGTGTGGGGGGTTAGTTATGGCTACTAGGGACCCTTGCCAGGTGGGGGGGGGGGGTTAGTTATGGCTACTAGGGATCCTTGCCAGGTGGGGGGGGGTAGTTATGGCTACTAGGGACCCTTGCCAGGTGGGGAGGGGGTAGTTATGGTTACTAGGGACCCTTGCCAGGTGGGGGGTAGTTATGGCTACTAGGGACCCTTGCCAGGTGGGGGGGATTAGTTATGGCTACTAGGGACCCTTGCCAGGTGTGGGGGGGGTTAGTTATGGCTACTAGGGACCCTTGCCAGGTGGGGGGGGGGTTAGTTATGGCTACTAGGGATCCTTGCCAGGTGGGGGGGGGGGGTAGTTATGGCTACTAGGGACCCTTGCCAGGTGGGGGGAATTAGTTATGGCTACTAGGGACCCTTGCCAGGTGTGGGGGGGTTAGTTATGGCTACTAGGGACCCTTGCCAGGTGGGGGGGGTTAGTTATGGCTACTAGGGATCCTTGCCAGGTGGGGGGAGGGTAGTTATGGCTACTAGGGACCCTTGCCAGGTGGGGGGGGGTAGTTATGGCTACTAGGGACCCTTGCCAGGTGGGGGGGTAGTTATGGCTACTAGGGAATGAGCCACAGGGTAACACAATACTGTAATATTTCATAATGTTTTATTGGTCGTAATCAAACATAAATGACAATATGTACATTATTTACAATATTTTACAGGAACTCCCATTACTTTGGGATAAAAGATGCGAGGACTACCTCGACAAAATTGCCAAAGACCGTGCCTGGGAGGATATATGCAGAACAATGCACCCTGATGAATGGAATTCCGCCTCTACAGTGAAACGCAAAAAATTACGTAAGTACGAAAGGGAAAGCACTACAAAATCAGCAAACAGTTCACATTTTCATACATGGTGATTCAATATTAATTGTTTTAATTTTTCTTTCAGTTGATGACATCAAAACTCGGTGGAACACGTGTAGAGACCAATTTCGGCGCGAGTTGAATGCGCAGAAGGGCAAGAGTGGATCTGGTCGCCGAACGAAGAAATCGTACATGTACACGCAACAACTGATGTTTTTGAAAGACACGATGGACATTGGAGAGTGAGTATATATTTGAAATATAGTGTACAGTGAAATTGTTCAGTCTGCCAGTAAAAAAAACTAAAACATTCTTTTGTGTTTTTGCAGAACTGTTGACAACCTGGAAGGTGAGCCTGAGGAGCAGCATGAGGACCAAAGCACACTGGAAAGTTCTCACGTGTCATCTCCTTCCCAAACCCCTTCATCACCGAGTTTGCTCGAGCCCCGGGAAAAAAAGAAAACAACCAGAAGGGACAGGCATGGATCCACATTCCATGCTGGATGCTCAAGTGCTGTCTTTCATGCAAAAACGTTCAGAATGGAGTGCTAATGAACATTTCGGCATGATGGTGGCAAAGCACACGGAGAAAATCCCTACTGAACGCCAGCTCTTGTGCCAGTCGACAATTATCAGCATTCTGAACTAGTTCCAGGGTGAGCAGGATCCAAAATATCTTGCCAGTCTTGTACAGTCCGGTCCAATGCCAGCACAACAACCACAACAACAGTTTCGGCCATTTGAACAACAGCGCCAGTATTCCCAGGAGGGTGCGTTGTACTGCAGTCAGGGTCAGGGTCATTATCCACAGCAAGGTGTACAGTAGCAGCCTTCTCTTCAGGGGCAAGGGCATGCTAGACAACCAGCTGACACTCGGGCATCCACTAGCCATACAACTGGCTCCTTTACCCAAGAGCTGTTCACCCTGTGAAATGTTATTATTCTGTAAGAAAGTTATAAAAAAAAATTATCTTTTCTAAAAAATATATCATATTTATAATATTTTTATAATATTTTATAACAGTTTGTTACAGTTATTTAACAAAGTAAAGTTTTGTACTGTGTTGGCTTTTTTGGTATAAATAAAAACCTTTGATAAACCCAGTCATGAGTCCTGATTGTTCTTTACACACATAGCAGCACAGTAGAATTGAGCATGGGTTGTAACTATGTGGTAACTATGCAGTGACTTCCTTTTTTGTTGCCAGGAGGTGTGTGTTGTTTTTTGCGTATCCGCAAAAAAACGGATGCACACGTGCACACTTTGCAGTTGAGCACGGTCGTCTGTGGAATGAGATTTTTTTGTCTTTTTTTAGTGAATTTTGCGGTTGCGGATCCGCAAATTGCGGACCGCAAAAACACTACAGTCGTGTAAGACCAGCCTAAGTGTGGTCCTGTAAACTTTGATCGATGGGTCAGGTCGGGGGGGCCTTGTGAGGTGGGGCAAAGATGATAAACTCTGTTTTCTCCATGTTGAGTTTGAGAAACTGTAAGGGGAGAAAGGAAGATATGGCTTGTAGACACTCTGGAACTCTGAGAGGTAATGTCTATATTTATGTGTTAGAAGTATACCAATGGTATTGAAAACCTTGAGACTCTATGAGTTGGCCAAGGCCAAGGGTGTAGATGGAGAACAGGATTGCTCCATGACAGATCTTTGGGGGACATCTACACAAAGGAGACGAGGTGAGGGGGAAATGCTAAATGTGCAGTTGGTCAGGTATGAGAAGATCCAGGAGAGGGCCAAGTCTTTGATGCCAAGGGGTGAGAGAGTTTGTAACAAAAGGGAGTGGTTGACTGTGTAGAAGGTGGAGGAAAGGTCAAGGAGGAGGAAAACAGAGTAGTGTCACTTGGCACTGGAAGCTAGTAGTTCATTTTCTACTTTGGCTAGGGTGGTTTATGTGGAGTGATGGGATCAGAAGCCTGACTGTAATCTGTCAAAGAGTAAGTTAAATGAGAGACAGGACGATAGTTCAAAGTCGACGTGTTGTTCAATCAGTTCTGAGGCATACGAGAGCAGTGAGATAGGGCAATAGTTGATTGAAGAGGACTGGTCGAGGAATGGTTTCTTAAAGGGAGTCTATCATTGGCTATAGTGATTTTTAACTAAACATATATTTGCATAGCCTTTAGAAAACCTATTTTAGACACACCTTTTATTTATTAATGTGTACAAAAAGAGAAAGAGATGGCCCGCACATCCCAACCTTATACATTGATCTAGTACTTCTCAGCAAATTTTACAATACCGAACGTGAGGTTCTTAGTATACATATTGATCAATATGCATAAGCCCACTAGCCACTTCATGGCGTCCTCTTTATAGTGGGTCCCTACTCTACTATTAATCCTCCCAGCCATTTTTGAATTAGCCCACTTTTATTGATATGCTAATTAACCACCACGGAGCACCAGATGTTCACTGAGCACTGTGTGAAATGTGTAAACTGGGGAAGGTGACAGCAGGGAAGGCTGTTGAATGGTGATGGCTAAGTTCTGTGTTCGTTCCTGATTGGTGTAATACATCTTAAGCACACAAAAAAAGAAACTTTAAACAGTTCCATATATAGTCAGCTACTTCCGCTCCTGATGGTGTCTTCTGGTGGAGGTCTCCTGGCAGTGAGCCAAGTATGTGCTCTTCTTTACACAATGGGGTCTTATCCTGGGTGCAGCCACCATCTTGTATTTCAGTTTCAAACATAAACAAATATATCTGGAATTCAACTTTTAAGGATAACAAACAATGTTTTTCATACATTATGAAATTACAACTTTCATACTACTATATGGAAAGCTAAATTATTTTACTGGTATGCATGTACTGACAAATCTTGTAGTAATATTCCAATGCAAATAACATAAAATACATGGAGAACTGGTGGCCAACATGCCATGACACTATATGGATATGGTAAATTTGCATGGACTATAACATTTACTGATCTAATAGTACACAATATATGGAAGTCTGCTACTGGCTCTTTACACCAGGCAGAGAACAGCTATCTCTGAGAAGCCCTTGGCCATATGTTAGTCTTCTTGGGCTAAAGAACCATCAGCTTGATACAAATATTGTTTAAAAACTTCAGCACTAAATAGGTTGATTTGGATATAAAGATTTTTTTAAGAAGTGGGAAGAGATGAAATACTTTCATGCAAGTCTAGGAAATCTACATCTGTAATACATTTCATCCATAGTTTGCTTTATCCTCTGTACTATCCTACTGAATACAAAAATAATGATATTTTTCACAAAAACAGATGTCATTAAACTTACATTTCTAGAATTTTTACTTCATAAGAAGGTGGTATAATACATGCTTAAACTTCAGTAAAGTATGCAAAGATCCGTCCATCACACATTTGGTGTAAAAATGACAAACAAACAAAAAATAAAGCTCAGTTGTCACTACAATGGAAACAAACCCTAGAATAAAGAGCTATGTTGTTCACAAAGCATGGCAAGGCATCTGTGCATGTTTCGTGCAGAAACTACACAGACATTATAGTCTATGGGGTCCACGGGTTTCCCATGTAACCACTTTTTTATGCTTATAGGTTTCCGTCCAAGGGGTCCCCAAGCAGACTCCCTGAATTGAAACCTGAACGCAGATGTGAACTGGGTATAAGGGCCCACATTGCAGAAAAGCTACTTTTTTAATACAGATTTTGCTCAGTTTTTTTGAGCCAAAACCAAGAGTGGCTTAAATCAGGTGCCCCTGGTCGTCACATATAACCCACACCTGGAGACGCTGAGAGGAATCACACGCAAATTACATCCACTACTACAAAAAGACAACTGTCTAAAATCCATATTTCCAGACCCCCCTCTCCTGTGCTATAGACAGCCACCAAACCTCAGGAATATGGTTGTCAGCAGCTCACTGTCACCTCCGACTAACACAGGAACATTTCCATGTGCACAGAAAAGGTGCAAAACCTGTCCTCACATACTGACCACTGACAGGATAGAGATACCAAACTCTAACAGGGAATATAAAATCACAGGTACGTTCACCTGCAGCACATCCAATGTAGTGTATTTGATAATGTGCACCAAATGTTCCACTGAAAATCTGTATGTTGGAGAGACCGGACAGCAGCTTAGAATGCGTATGAATTCACATCGCCATACAATTAAAGAACGAAGACTTGACCTTCCTGTATCAAAACATATCTGCAAGGAGGATCATAATATGACCGATCACATGAAAGTTTTGGTTTTAAGAGGGAATTTCAAATCAAAGAGAGAATGACGCATTTATGAGTGTAAATTTATGACCCTGCTTCAAACACTGGAGAGGGGGCTAAATTTGTCACATGGTTTTATGTCATTTTACAGACATCACTGACCTGAGACCCTGAGAACTGATAAGGACCTGTAAGTGTTTACAATGTTTCTAAAAATTACTAACAACCCTCTACCCCTCTTCCTCCTGGAATTCTATCGCTATGTGCCCTTTTTGTATATAAATATGCATCCTTCAGAAATGGTTTTAAATTTACTTGAGAAAGGAGCCTAGAGTTTCGAAACGTTGTAATCAGTCATCATTATTAGTTAGCCATTAAAAAGGTATCAACTACTGAAGACTATCAAGTTTTTTGTTTTTTATATGGCTTAAAAAAAATTAAAAAATATAAAGGAGGCACTTTACGTCTTCCTTCTGGACGTAATACATTGAAAGCATAGGAAAAAAAGCCTCCCATTGATTTCAATGGGGAGCGCACGTATGCTGGCTCCCATTCGAGTCAATGGGAGCTGCTCATTCTGAACGTGTTTTTACAATCAGAATGAGCGCAGCATTACATCGTGTGAAGGCTCCCTAAGACTAAAGAACATTTTGCCAGACCCACTCCGGGCATTGTTTCGCAGAGGCCCCACCCATGGCAAAAAGCAGCCAAACTCAGCTGGTTTTCACTATGGATTTTATCCCTCTCATGTGTTGGTTTGCAAAAGCTGCTAGAAATTGACCTGCTCTGGGTTCAAGACCCCCAGCCAAAACAATTTGTGACACATTTTTTTCCCACTAATGCAAGGATTGGATTTGTTTAAATCCCATCTATAACACTGGTACTGTATATTGCATCAGGTTGGCCAGTGGTAATTCCACAAGTAAAAAATCTGTCGTGATTATGGCATGAATTTAGCAGTTTTTGTGATCTGATGTTTGCAGAAACATAGCTTTTTTTGTTGCAGATTTTGCTGCAGTTTTTGGAGCCAAAACCAAGAATAGCTACAGAAGGAATGGGAAATATTAGTAACTTCTTACTTCTACCTTCTCCTCAATCCACACCTGGTTTTGACTAAAAAAAAAAAAAAAAAAAAAGCTGAGTTTCCGCAATGTGGGGCCTCAGCCTGAACATGTTAATTGTAAAATATTTGTCGATCTTAAGGCAGCAAAGTAATCAATGGTAATTCCATCTTGATCTGGGGGATCCTGTCCAGCAGGGGCATAGTTATAGGGCAGTGCAGAGGTAGCAGTCGCTACTGCGTCCCTGAGGCTAAGGGGACCCAAAGACACCACTACAGTTTAAAAAGACACCAGTATTATACATAGCTCCGGGCCCCAATGTAAAATCTGTAATGGAGCCCATGCCGACCTTATGCCATTGAGAATGCTGGTATATTTTATGGGACAGAGACACCCTTTGGTGACCTGGCAGGCAACCGCCACTTCTACACTCCCTATAGCTATGCCACTGTGGATAGCACATAGTAAGCGGTGTCCCTGTCATAGACTTTGCATTGGGAACAAAGAGCTTCATGTTTTTCAGAGCAACATGTTCTGTTTTCCAGTTAGCCATACCCTAAAATAAGTTCTATGTGCCAGCACCTCAAAGCTGATAATGTAAGGAAATCTACCAATATGTCTGGATAAAAGTAGCTGACATCAAACTACATGCATTGTTGAGTTACAAGTATTGCTAATGTGCTTCAATGTGAATCCTACTAATATTATAAGTGTGAAAGTTTGTGTGTTTGGATGTTTGTGAGTTTGGATGTTTGTTCCTCAATCACGCTAAAACACCTGGACGGATTTGCGTGCAATTTTCCACAAACATAGTTTTCCCTTAGGATTGAGTCACAGGCTACTTTTGGTGCCCCTAAACAACATGGCTTCCTAGCAGGAGACTCACAAAAGCAGGACTCCTAGCCCCAGCTATAGACTCACACACACTGCCTGGCATTTCCTGCCTCAACCTGCCTGCACACTCCTTACTGTCACCTCAGGAGTAACCCTCACTCTACTCACTCACATTTACATATAGCTTTCCACTATATAACACATCACATTGTATCACTACATACACAATACAACACATCACATTGTCTGACACAATACAACACATCACATTGTCTGTATCACGACATACACAATACAACACATCACATTGTCTGACACAATACAACACATCACATTGTCTGTATCACGACATACACAATACAACACATCACATTGTCTGTATCACGACATACAGAATACAACACATCACATTGTCTGTATCACGACATACACAATACAACACATCACATTGTCTGTATCATGACATACACAATACAACACATCACATTGTCTGTATCACGACATACACAATACAACACATCACATTGTCTGTATCACTTGTTAGAGTTAAGTCCTCCATCTTTGTATTTTGGCAGCCATCTTGTGCTCTTTCACATATAAACTGATTTTTCTGCTTAAGTCAAGGAGGCCCTTTGTTAGACTTTAAGGAATGTGATAATGAACGTTAATGCAGAGGTTGCTAATCATTATCTCTCAAGGGCCTCATTTTGAGAAGATGCAGCTGACTTTGTATATCTCTTACCTCCTTTACATGATGTATGGACACATAACCAGCAAAAGTATTAATCTTATGGTATCTGGGCACTCTGTCATATTTTATGGTATATGAAGGTCAATTAGAGTGTGTATAGACACAGGGTCTATGAAACGTGTCATCTTATCTCTTTTGCCATGATATATACATATAGACAGTCTGGGATGTTAGCTCACACATAAGTATTTTGAATCCTTCTTTGTTTCATGGGAAAGTCCATCCCAGTGTGGAAAGCTATAATGAGATGCAGATTAGAATAGCCAATAGCCATGTGCCAGGCTTGTCTTATATCTCTATAACCAATCATGATTGTACTAATTAGAATAGCCAAGCCAGCTCTTTGTCTGTAATGTATTTAAACTACCTTTTTCTTATAATAAAATCAGAACTCTTTTGATACACTACCATCTTGTGTAGAGATGAGCGAACACTAAAATGTTCGAGGTTCGAAATTCGATTCGAACAGCCGCTCAATGTTCGTGTGTTCGAACGGGTTTCGAACCCCATTATAGTCTATGGGGAACAGATACTCGTTAAGGGGGAAACCCAAATCCGTGTCTGGAGGGTCACCAAGTCCACTATGACACCCCAGGAAATGATGCCAACACCTCTGGAATGACACTGGGACAGCAGGGGAAGCATGTCTGGGGGCATCTAACACACCAAAGACCCTCTATTACCCCAACATCACAGCCTAACAACTACACACTTTACACACTCAATACCACCTCTCTGACAGTAGGAAAACACCTTGAAACATGTGTATTTGGCACTTGCAGTGAGGAGAGCTTGTCACCAGCAGTGAATTTGGCCCTTGTAGTAAGTTGAGGTTGGCACCAACATTTGTTTTGAAAATCAGGGTGGATTGAGCCTCTAACCAGCAGAGTTTGGGCAAATTCATGGTGGAGGGAGCCTCTAAAAACCCCAGTTTGGACCAATTCATGGTGGAGGGAGACTCTAAAAACCCCAGTTTGGACCAATTCATGGTGGAGGGAGACTCTAAAAACCCCAGTTTGGACCAATTCATGGTGGAGGGAGCCTCTAAAAACCCCAGTTTGGACCAATTCATGGTGGAGGGAGCCTCTAACCAGCCCAGTTTGGACCAATTAATGGTGGAGGGAGCCTCTAAACAGCCAAGTTTTGGGAAATTCATGGTGGAGGGAGCCTCTAACCAGCCCAGTTTGGACCAATTCATGGTGGAGGGAGCCTCTAACCAGCCCAGTTTGGACCAATTCATGGTGGAGGGAGCCTCTAAACAGCCCAGTTTGGGCAAATTCATGGTGGAGGGAGCCTCTAAAAAACCCAGTTTGGACCAATTCATGGTGGAGGGAGCCTCTAATTAGCCCAGTTTGGACCAATTAATGGTGGAGGGAGCCTCTAACCAGCCCAGTTTGGACCAATTAATGGTGGAGGGAGCCTCTAACCACCCCAGTTTGGGCAAATTCATGGTGGAGGGAGCCTCTAACCAGCCCAGTTTGGACCAATTAATGGTGGAGGGAGCCTCTAAACAGCCAAGTTTTGGGAAATTCATGGTGGAGGGAGCCTCTAACCAGCCCAGTTTGGACCAATTCATGGTGGAGGGAGCCTCTAAACAGCCCAGTTTGGGCAAATTCATGGTGGAGGGAGCCTCTAAACAGCCCAGTTTGGGCAAATTCATGGTGGAGGGAGCCTCTAACCAGCCCAGTTTGGACCAATTAATGGTGGAGGGAGCCTCTAAACAGCCAAGTTTTGGGAAATTCAAGGTGGAGGGAGCCTCTAACCAGCCCAGTTTGGACCAATTAATGGTGGAGGGAGCCTCTAACCACCCCAGTTTGGACCAATTCATGGTGGAGGGAGCCTCTAACCACCCCAGTTTGGACCAATTCATGGTGGAGGGAGCCTCTAAACAGCCCAGTTTGGGCAAATTCATGGTGGAGGGAGCCTCTAACCAGCCCAGTTTGGACCAATTAATGGTGGAGGGAGCCTCTAAACAGCCCAGTTTGGGCAAATTCATGGTGGAGGGAGCCTCTAACCAGCCCAGTTTGGACCAATTAATGGTGGAGGGAGCCTCTAAACAGCCAAGTTTTGGGAAATTCATGGTGGAGGGAGCCTCTAACCAGCCCAGTTTGGACCAATTAATGGTGGAGGGAGCCTCTAACCACCCCAGTTTGGGCAAATTCATGGTGGAGGGAGCCTCTAACCAGCCCAGTTTGGACCAATTAATGGTGGAGGGAGCCTCTAAACAGCCCAGTTTGGGCAAATTCATGGTGGAGGGAGCCTCTAAACAGCCAAGTTTTGGGAAATTCATGGTGGAGGGAGCCTCTAACCAGCCCAGTTTGGACCAATTCATGGTGGAGGGAGCCTCTAAACAGCCCAGTTTGGGCAAATTCATGGTGGAGGGAGCCTCTAAAAAACCCAGTTTGGACCAATTCATGGTGGAGGGAGCCTCTAATTAGCCCAGTTTGGACCAATTAATTGTGGAGGGAGCCTCTAACCAGCCCAGTTTGGACCAATTAATGGTGGAGGGAGCCTCTAACCAACCCAGTTTGGGCAAATTCATGGTGGAGGGAGCCTCTAACCAGCCCAGTTTGGACCAATTAATGGTGGAGGGAGCCTCTAACCAGCCCAGTTTGGACCAATTAATGGTGGAGGGAGCCTCTAACCACCCCAGTTTGGACCAATTCATGGTGGAGGGAGCCTCTAACCAGCCCAGTTTGGACCAATTCATGGTGGAGGGAGCCTCTAAACAGCCCAGTTTGGGCAAATTCATGGTGGAGGGAGCCTCTAAAAAACCCAGTTTGGACCAATTCATGGTGGAGGGAGCCTCTAATTAGCCCAGTTTGGACCAATTAATTGTGGAGGGAGCCTCTAACCAGCCCAGTTTGGACCAATTAATGGTGGAGGGAGCCTCTAAAAAACCCAGTTTGGACCAATTCATGGTGGAGGGAGCCTCTAAACAGCCCAGTTTGGGCAAATTCATGGTGGAGGGAGCCTCTAACCAGCCCAGTTTGGACCAATTAATGGTGGAGGGAGCCTCTAAACAGCCAAGTTTTGGGAAATTCATGGTGGAGGGAGCCTCTAACCAGCCCAGTTTGGACCAATTAATGGTGGAGGGAGCCTCTAACCAGCCCAGTTTGGACCAATTAATGGTGGAGGGAGCCTCTAACCAGCCCAGTTTGGACCAATTAATGGTGGAGGGAGCCTCTAAACAGCCAAGTTTTGGGAAATTCATGGTGGAGGGAGCCTCTAACCAGCCCAGTTTGGACCAATTCATGGTGGAGGGAGCCTCTAAACAGCCCAGTTTGGGCAAATTCATGGTGGAGGGAGCCTCTAAAAAACCCAGTTTGGACCAATTCATGGTGGAGGGAGCCTCTAATTAGCCCAGTTTGGACCAATTAATTGTGGAGGGAGCCTCTAACCAGCCCAGTTTGGACCAATTAATGGTGGAGGGAGCCTCTAACCACCCCAGTTTGGGCAAATTCATGGTGGAGGGAGCCTCTAACCAGCCCAGTTTGGACCAATTAATGGTGGAGGGAGCCTCTAACCAGCCCAGTTTGGACCAATTCATGGTGGAGGGAGCCTCTAACCACCCCAGTTTGGACCAATTCATGGTGGAGGGAGCCTCTAACCAGCCCAGTTTGGACCAATTCATGGTGGAGGGAGCCTCTAAACAGCCCAGTTTGGGCAAATTCATGGTGGAGGGAGCCTCTAAAAAACCCAGTTTGGACCAATTCATGGTGGAGGGAGCCTCTAATTAGCCCAGTTTGGACCAATTAATTGTGGAGGGAGCCTCTAACCAGCCCAGTTTGGACCAATTAATGGTGGAGGGAGCCTCTAACCACCCCAGTTTGGGCAAATTCATGGTGGAGGGAGCCTCTAACCAGCCCAGTTTGGACCAATTAATGGTGGAGGGAGCCTCTAACCAGCCCAGTTTGGACCAATTAATGGTGGAGGGAGCCTCTAACCACCCCAGTTTGGACCAATTCATGGTGGAGGGAGCCTCTAACCACCCCAGTTTGGACCAATTCATGGTGGAGGGAGCCTCTAAACAGCCCAGTTTGGGCAAATTCATGGTGGAGGGAGCCTCTAACCAGCCCAGTTTGGACCAATTAATGGTGGAGGGAGCCTCTAAACAGCCCAGTTTGGGCAAATTCATGGTGGAGGGAGCCTCTAACCAGCCCAGTTTGGACCAATTAATGGTGGAGGGAGCCTCTAACCACCCCAGTTTGGACCAATTCATGGTGGAGGGAGCCTCTAACCACCCCAGTTTGGACCAATTCATGGTGGAGGGAGCCTCTAAACAGCCCAGTTTGGGCAAATTCATGGTGGAGGGAGCCTCTAACCAGCCCAGTTTGGACCAATTAATGGTGGAGGGAGCCTCTAAACAGCCCAGTTTGGGCAAATTCATGGTGGAGGGAGCCTCTAACCAGCCCAGTTTGGACCAATTAATGGTGGAGGGAGCCTCTAAACAGCCAAGTTTTGGGAAATTCATGGTGGAGGGAGCCTCTAACCAGCCCAGTTTGGACCAATTAATGGTGGAGGGAGCCTCTAACCACCCCAGTTTGGGCAAATTCATGGTGGAGGGAGCCTCTAACCAGCCCAGTTTGGACCAATTAATGGTGGAGGGAGCCTCTAAACAGCCCAGTTTGGGCAAATTCATGGTGGAGGGAGCCTCTAAACAGCCAAGTTTTGGGAAATTCATGGTGGAGGGAGCCTCTAACCAGCCCAGTTTGGACCAATTCATGGTGGAGGGAGCCTCTAAACAGCCCAGTTTGGGCAAATTCATGGTGGAGGGAGCCTCTAAAAAACCCAGTTTGGACCAATTCATGGTGGAGGGAGCCTCTAAACAGCCCAGTTTGGGCAAATTCATGGTGGAGGGAGCCTCTAACCAGCAGAGTTGGGGGAAATCAGGGTGGAGGGAGCCTAGTATTAGCAGAATTGTGCAACGCTTATGGTGGATGAGTATGAGGATGCGGAGGAATTGGAGAGGTTGAGTACAGACATGGAGTTTCATGTTGGGGTGCTTTACACAGGTGGGCACAAAAATGACGGCTCTACCCAGTGGTGGTTCATTTTTATCAAAGTGAGCCGGTCGGCACTCTCAGCTGACAGACGGGTGCGCTTGTCAGTGATGATGCCACCGGCTGCACTGAACACCCTCTCAGATAGGACGCTGGCGGCAGGACAGGACAGCACCTCCAAGGCATATAGGGCAAGTTCAAGCCACAGGTCCAACTTCGACACCCAATACGTGTAGGGCGCAGAGGGGTCGGAGAGGACAGGGCTGTGGTCGGAAAGGTATTCCCGCAACATGCGCCTATACTTCTCACGCCTGGTGACACTAGGACCCTCCGTGGCGGCACTTTGGCGAGGGGGTGCCATCAAGGTGTCCCAGACCTTAGACAGTGTGCCCCTCGTTTGTGTGGACCGGTGAGAACTTGGTTGCCTACTGGAGGAACTGCCCTCCCTGCCGCCAACGTCACATGCTGGAAACATCTCCATCATATTCTGCACCAATTGCCTGTGGCAAGCATTGATGCGATTGGCCCTCCCCTCTACCGGAATAAAAGACGAGATGTTGTTTTTATACCGGGGGTCAAGGATAGCAAAGATCCAGTACTGGTTGTCCTCCATGATTTTGACAATACGCTTGTCGGTTGTAAAGCACCCCAACATGAACTCAGCCATGTCTGCCACAGTGTTAGTTGGCATGACTCCTCTGGCCCCACCGGAAAGTTCAATCTCCATTTCCTCCTCATCCTCCATGTCTACCCATCCGCGCTGCAACAATGGGACGATTCGAAGTTGCCCGGAAGCCTCCTGTATCACCATCACATCATCGGACAACTCTTCTTCCTCCTCCTCCTCCTCCTCCTCCTCCATTAAACGCAGTGAAGCGGACAGATGTGTGGACCTACTCTCCAGCTGTGACGGATCGGATGCTATCCCTAACTCCTCTGTGTGATCTGAGTTATCCCTGATGTCAATCAGGGATTCTCTCAGAACACACAAGAGCGGGATTGTAAGGCTCACCATCGCATCCTCAGAGCTCACCCTCCTTGTGGACTCCTCAAAGACCCGTAGGATGTCACAAAGGTCTCTCATCCATGGCCACTCATGGATGTGAAACTGAGGCAGCTGACTTTGTGGCACCCTAGGGTTTTGTAGCTGGTATTCCATCAAAGGTCTCTGCTGCTCAACCACTCTATTCAACATCTGAAACGTTGAGTTCCAGCGTGTGGGGACGTCGCACAAAAGCCGGTGTTGTGGCACATGCAGGCGTTGCTGGAGAGATTTTAAGCTAGCAGCGGCTACTGTCGACTTGCGAAAGTGGGCGCACATGCGCCGCACTTTCACCAGTAGCTCTGGAACATTGGGGTAGCTCTTTAGGAAACGTTGCACCACTAGGTTGAAGACGTGGGCCAGGCATGGAACATGTTGGAGTCCGGCAAGCTCCAGAGCTGCTACCAGGTTCCGGCCGTTATCACAAACGACCATGCCTGGGCCCAGGTGCAGCGGCTCAAACCATATTGCCGTCTCATCGAGGAGGGCATCCCTCACCTCGGAGGCAGTGTGCTGTCTGTCCCCCAAGCTGATCAGCTTCAGCACAGCCTGCTGACGTCTACCAACGCCAGTGCTGCAACGTTTCCAACTCGTAGCTGGGGTCAATCTAACAGCGGAGGAGGAGGCGGTGGCGGAGGAGGAGGCGGTGGCGGAGGAGGAGGCGGTAGAGGAGGAGGAGGAGGAGGGGGGTGTTCTTCTCGTGTCCCTGCCAGGAATGTTAGGCGGGGAGACGAGGTACACCGGGCCAGTTTGGGAAGCAGTCCCAGCCTCAACTACATTCACCCAGTGTGCCGTCAGTGAAATGTAGCGTCCCTGTCCGCATGCACTTGTCCACGCGTCGGTGGTCAAGTGGACCTTTGTGCAAAGCGCGGAACTAAGGGCCCGCCTGATGTTGAGTGACACGTGCTGGTGCAAGGCGGGGACGGCACACCGGGAGAAGTAGTGACGGCTAGGGACGGCATAGCGAGGTGCCGCAGTTGCCATCAGGTCCAGGAAGGCGGGAGTTTCAACAAGCCGGAACGCCAACATCTCCTGGGCCAGCAGTTTAGCGATGTTGGCGTTCAAGGCTTGCGCGTGTGGGTGGTTAGCAGTGTATTTCTGCCGCCGCTCCAATGTCTGAGAGATGGTGGGTTGTTGTAAAGAAACGCCTGATGGTGCCTTTGATGGTGCAGGAGAAGGAGATAAGACAGGACCAGGGGAGGATGAGGTAGAAGTCAACAAAGTGGCGGAGGCAGATGAAGTGGTGTCCTGGCTCGTCCTCTGGAGTGCATCGCCAGCACAGTCAGCAGTGGCAGTGGCAGAGGCAGAGGCAGAGGCAGTGGCAGTGGCGTGAACGGCAGTCGGCCTTTGTCCTGCCGTTGCTGCCTGCCACTGATTCCAGTGCTTGGATTCCAAATGACGGCGCATTGAAGTGGTGGACAGGTTGCTCTTCTCAGAGCCCCTAATCAATTTCGAGAGGCAAATTGTGCAGACAACACTATATCTGTCCTCGGCGCATTCCTTGAAAAAACTCCACACCTTCGAGAAACGTGCCCTCGAGGTGGGAGTTTTTCGGGGCTGGGTACGAACTGGAACATCTTGGGAGATTCCGGGTGTGGCCTGGCTTCGCCTAAGCTGCTGACCTCTGCCTCTGCCTCTAGCTACCCTTTTTGGTGCTGCACCTGCCTCAACATCCACACTACTTTCCCCGCTTGACATCCCCCCTGTCCAGGTCGGGTCAGTGTCCTCATCATCCACCACTTCCTCTTCCAACTCCTGTCTCATCTCCTCCTCCCGCACAATGCGCCGGTCAACTGGATGCCCTGACGGCAACTGCGTCACATCATCGTCGATGAGGGTGGGTTGCTGGTCATCCACCACCAAATCGAACGGAGATGGAGGAGACTCTAGTGTTTGAGCATCTGGATACAGATGCTCCTCTGTTAGGTTCGTGGAATCGTGACGTGGAGAGGCAGGTTGAGGGACAATGAAAGGAGCGGAGAACAGCTCTGGGGAGCAGGGACAGTTTGGGTTATTGTTCTGTAAAGCTTCGGAATTTTGGGAGGAAGGAAGACAAGACTGTTGGGTAATAGGAGGAGAGGAGGCAGAGTCTGACTGGCTGCTGGACAATGTGCTGTAAGCGTTCTCTGACAGCCATTGCAAGACCTGTTCCTGGTTCTCGGGCCTACTAAGGTTTGTACCCTGCAGTTTAGTTAATGTGGCAAGCAACCCTGGCACTGTGGAGTGGCGCAATGCTTGCTGCCCCACAGGAGTAGGCACGGGACGCCCTGTGGCTTCACTGCTACCTTGCTCCCCAGAACCATTCCCCCGACCTCGCCCACGGCCTCGTCCACGTCCCTTTCCGGGAGCCTTGCGCATTTTGAATTCCTAGTTAGAAATTGGCACTGTATACCAGTAGTAAAAATTGTGGGTGCACGTAACCCCAATATATTCTTTGAATTCCCAGTCAGACACTGGCACTATATGGCAGTAGCAAGAAATGAGGGTATTTGTATTCCCAATATACTCTTTGAATTCCCAGTCAGACAATGGCACTGTATACCAGTAGTAAAAATTGTGGGTGCACGTAACCCCAATATATTCTTTGAATTCCCAGTCAGAAACTGGCACTATATGGCAGTAGCAAGAAATGAGGGTATTTGTATTCCCAATATACTCTTTGAATTCCCAGTCAGACAATGGCACTGTATACCAGTAGTAAAAATTGTGGGTGCACGTAACCCCAATATATTCTTTGAATTCCCAGTCAGACACTGGCACTATATGGCAGTAGCAAGAAATGAGGGTATTTGTATTCCCAATATACTCTTTGAATTCCCAGTCAGACAATGGCACTGTATACCAGTAGTAAAAATTGTGGGTGCACGTAACCCCAATATATTCTTTGAATTCCCAGTCAGAAACTGGCACTATATGGCAGTAGCAAGAAATGAGGGTATTTGTATTCCCAATATACTCTTTGAATTCCCAGTCAGACAATGGCACTGTATACCAGTAGTAAAAATTGTGGGTGCACGTAACCCCAATATATTCTTTGAATTCCCAGTCAGACACTGGCACTATATGGCAGTAGCAAGAAATGAGGGTATTTGTATTCCCAATATACTCTTTGAATTCCCAGTCAGACAATGGCACTGTATACCAGTAGTAAAAATTGTGGGTGCACGTAACCCCAATATATTCTTTGAATTCCCAGTCAGAAACTGGCACTATATGGCAGTAGCAAGAAATGAGGGTATTTGTATTCCCAATATACTCTTTGAATTCCCAGTCAGACAATGGCACTGTATACCAGTAGTAAAAATTGTGGGTGCACGTAACCCCAATATATTCTTTGAATTCCCAGTCAGACACTGGCACTATATGGCAGTAGCAAGAAATGAGGGTATTTGTATTCCCAATATACTCTTTGAATTCCCAGTCAGACAATGGCACTGTATACCAGTAGTAAAAATTGTGGGTGCACGTAACCCCAATATATTCTTTGAATTCCCAGTCAGAAACTGGCACTATATGGCAGTAGCAAGAAATGAGGGTATTTGTATTCCCAATATACTCTTTGAATTCCCAGTCAGACAATGGCACTGTATACCAGTAGTAAAAATTGTGGGTGCACGTAACCCCAATATATTCTTTGAATTCCCAGTCAGACACTGGCACTATATGGCAGTAGCAAGAAATGAGGGTATTTGTATTCCCAATATACTCTTTGAATTCCCAGTCAGACAATGGCACTGTATACCAGTAGTAAAAATTGTGGGTGCACGTAACCCCAATATATTCTTTGAATTCCCAGTCAGAAACTGGCACTATATGGCAGTAGCAAGAAATGAGGGTATTTGTATTCCCAATATACTCTTTGAATTCCCAGTCAGACAATGGCACTGTATACCAGTAGTAAAAATTGTGGGTGCACGTAACCCCAATATATTCTTTGAATTCCCAGTCAGACACTGGCACTATATGGCAGTAGCAAGAAATGAGGGTATTTGTATTCCCAATATACTCTTTGAATTCCCAGTCAGACAATGGCACTGTATACCAGTAGTAAAAATTGTGGGTGCACGTAACCCCAATATATTCTTTGAATTCCCAGTCAGAAACTGGCACTATATGGCAGTAGCAAGAAATGAGGGTATTTGTATTCCCAATATACTCTTTGAATTCCCAGTCAGACAATGGCACTGTATACCAGTAGTAAAAATTGTGGGTGCACGTAACCCCAATATATTCTTTGAATTCCCAGTCAGACACTGGCACTATATGGCAGTAGCAAGAAATGAGGGTATTTGTATTCCCAATATACTCTTTGAATTCCCAGTCAGACAATGGCACTGTATACCAGTAGTAAAAATTGTGGGTGCACGTAACCCCAATATATTCTTTGAATTCCCAGTCAGAAACTGGCACTATATGGCAGTAGCAAGAAATGAGGGTATTTGTATTCCCAATATACTCTTTGAATTCCCAGTCAGACAATGGCACTGTATACCAGTAGTAAAAATTGTGGGTGCACGTAACCCCAATATATTCTTTGAATTCCCAGTCAGACACTGGCACTATATGGCAGTAGCAAGAAATGAGGGTATTTGTATTCCCAATATACTCTTTGAATTCCCAGTCAGACAATGGCACTGTATACCAGTAGTAAAAATTGTGGGTGCACGTAACCCCAATATATTCTTTGAATTACCAGTCAGAAACTGGCACTATATGGCAGTAGCAAGAAATGAGGGTATTTATAACCCCAATATATTCTTTGAATTCCCAGTCAGACAATGGCACTGTATACCAGTAGTAAAAATTGTGGGTGCACGTAACCCCAATATATTCTTTGAATTACCAGTCAGAAACTGGCACTATATGGCAGTAGCAAGAAATGAGGGTATTTATAACCCCAATATATTCTTTGAATTCCCAGTCAGACAATGGCACTGTATACCAGTAGTAAAAATTGTGGGTGCACGTAACCCCAATATATTCTTTGAATTCCCAGTCAGAAACTGGCACTATATGGCAGTAGCAAGAAATGAGGGTATTTATAACCCCAATATATTCTTTGAATTCCCAGTCAGACAATGGCACTGTATACCAGTAGTAAAAATTGTGGGTGCACGTAACCCCAATATATTCTTTGAATTCCCAGTCAGAAACTGGCACTATATGGCAGTAGCAAGAAATGAGGGTATTTGTATTCCCAATATACTCTTTGAATTCCCAGTCAGACAATGGCACTGTATACCAGTAGTAAAAATTGTGGGTGCACGTAACCCCAATATATTCTTTGAATTCCCAGTCAGACACTGGCACTATATGGCAGTAGCAAGAAATGAGGGTATTTGTATTCCCAATATACTCTTTGAATTCCCAGTCAGACAATGGCACTGTATACCAGTAGTAAAAATTGTGGGTGCACGTAACCCCAATATATTCTTTGAATTCCCAGTCAGAAACTGGCACTATATGGCAGTAGCAAGAAATGAGGGTATTTGTATTCCCAATATACTCTTTGAATTCCCAGTCAGACAATGGCACTGTATACCAGTAGTAAAAATTGTGGGTGCACGTAACCCCAATATATTCTTTGAATTCCCAGTCAGACACTGGCACTATATGGCAGTAGCAAGAAATGAGGGTATTTGTATTCCCAATATACTCTTTGAATTCCCAGTCAGACAATGGCACTGTATACCAGTAGTAAAAATTGTGGGTGCACGTAACCCCAATATATTCTTTGAATTACCAGTCAGAAACTGGCACTATATGGCAGTAGCAAGAAATGAGGGTATTTATAACCCCAATATATTCTTTGAATTCCCAGTCAGACAATGGCACTGTATACCAGTAGTAAAAATTGTGGGTGCACGTAACCCCAATATATTCTTTGAATTCCCAGTCAGAAACTGGCACTATATGGCAGTAGCAAGAAATGAGGGTATTTATAACCCCAATATATTCTTTGAATTCCCAGTCAGACAATGGCACTGTATACCAGTAGTAAAAATTGTGGGTGCACGTAACCCCAATATATTCTTTGAATTCCCAGTCAGAAACTGGCACTATATGGCAGTAGCAAGAAATGAGGGTATTTGTATTCCCAATATACTCTTTGAATTCCCAGTCAGACAATGGCACTGTATACCAGTAGTAAAAATTGTGGGTGCACGTAACCCCAATATATTCTTTGAATTCCCAGTCAGAAACTGGCACTATATGGCAGTAGCAAGAAATGAGGGTATTTGTATTCCCAATATACTCTTTGAATTCCCAGTCAGACAATGGCACTGTATACCAGTAGTAAAAATTGTGGGTGCACGTAACCCCAATATATTCTTTGAATTACCAGTCAGACACTGGCACTATATGGCAGTAGCAAGAAATGAGGGTATTTGTATTCCCAATATATTCTTTGAATTCCCAGTCAGACAATGGCACTGTATACCAGTAGTAAAAATTGTGGGTGCACGTAACCCCAATATATTCTTTGAATTACCAGTCAGAAACTGGCACTATATGGCAGTAGCAAGAAATGAGGGTATTTGTATTCCCAATATATTCTTTGAATTCCCAGTCAGACAATGGCACTGTATACCAGTAGTAAAAATTGTGGGTGTATATAGCCCCAATTCTATTGCTAGGGGACTTGCAGGGTATTTCTGGGGTGAAGGTGGGGGGGCACACCGTTGGAACGGGTATCGGGGTATATATCGGGTATACGGGAATACACTGACAGTGTATTCCATTCAGGATCCTGGGAAAGCTGGGTTGCGGCGATTGAGCCCGTCAGTGCCACGTTACACTGACAAGCTTCTCCCTGGAATTTAGCTCTTACAAGAGCTGTTGGTTGTCTTCTCCTTCCTATCCTAGCCTGTCCCTGCCTACCCAGAATCTAAGCCCTAGCTAGCTGGACGGAAACCTCCGTCCTCGGTGAATTGCAAGCTCAGAATGACGCGAAGCTGGGCGTCGCTGTTCTTTTAAATTAGAGGTCACATGTTTTCGGCAGCCAATGGGTTTTGCCTACTTTTTTCAACGTCACCGGTGTCGTAGTTCCTGTCCCACCTACCCAGCGCTGTTATTGGAGCAAAAAAGGCGCCAGGGAAGGTGGGAGGGGAATCGAGTAATGGCGCACTTTACCACGCGGTGTTCGATTCGATTCGAACATGCCGAACAGCCTAATATCCGATCGAACATGAGTTCGATAGAACACTGTTCGCTCATCTCTAATCTTGTGTCTTTAATCAGTTCTCCAGGCTTAAAAGAGAGATGGCTGCAGTCCATCTAGGCCTGTTAATTAATTATCTAATTTGGAACTCTGCAACATACTCTTATGAGGACACTTTAATGTCCCCAACAAATCTGGCGTCCCTGGGTGGGCTTGAGAGATAAGGAGAAGGTTTGCTGATCTCCCGGACAACCAGTGATTACAGAAGTTCCTGGGACCACAGATCCAAAGTCAGCAGCTGCAAGGTAAGAGCTTTTATCTTACCAATCTGATCTGTGTTTCTAAGGACTTTGTTTTCCTGTCCGAGTGTGAGGTAAACACATATGTTCCTTATATAAACATCTCAAGCTTTTTGCAAAGAACCTAAGAGCAGTATGTTGTATGGGTGTTGCTAGATAGGAACTTGGGCTGAAATTGTTAGCTGATCTGTTGTGGTTGTGCATTCATTGTATTCATTTGTGTTCTGTGGAAAGTAAGTAGTCACGTGACAAAGGGACATAGTGATCCCTAAAAAAAACCCTCCATCTGACCTTAATTAGTCACTTTTGATTTAGATACAGTAGTATCTTGGAAAAAAGAGGGCAGGAAAAGGCAGAGGGACCTTAAAAGTCACTTTTGATTTAGATACAGTAGTATCTTGGAAAAAAGGGCAGAAGGGAAGGAGGGAATCCTCTAACTGATCTTTAAAGTCTCCATTGAATAAGATACAGTATATGTTATACTGAGGAAGTCTTATAGGAATTTGGGGCAGGATAAGACAGTGGGAAGGAGGAGAGAAAAGAATTCACACAGAACAGAATGGGAGGGATGCAGAGTCAGTCAGTTTGTAAATAAGCTCAAGAGATAGTAAAAGAGATAGAAATAGAGCCGTGGAGAAAGGCTGTAGCAAATTGTTGAAGTCAGAATGTTGTTGTACTGGACTTCTGAATAGTAGTCATTGGTCAGGAACTGGCTCCACTCATGGATAGTTGGATAAAATTAAGTAAGGATGGTTTCAGAAATAAGGTATTAAGTGTTTGTATATTTTCCTTAGTATAAGGGACTGTATAGTGAGCACCCACTCACAGTCCAGCTGAAGGGTCAATGTGGTCTGCATTGTGTTGTTAGCAGCTATATATGAGTGGTAACTAGATAAAGATATAGGGAGAGTCCGCTGAAGTATATTGTGGCAGACTACTCACCAAGGTAGTAGATTCTGGGTGAAATCAGGTCTATAATGCTTTGAAAAACACCATGATTGTTGAAGCATTTATGCAAGGGAAAGAATGTCTGGAAAGATCAGAAGCTCCTGTGTGTCTCCTCCCCCCACCTCCTATTGTTCTCGGTATATCCACAGCAGAGGTATATAGTATATACGAGTTTGGTAGAAATCAGCAAGAAGGGGGAGAGGAAGGGGAGACAGCAGGTGGCTAAGTTGTCAGCTATAAGTGAGATTGTAACAATGTAACACCATTGGTATAATGTATGGAGAATTATGAATATATGGTTTAATAATTTGTAACTGTATAGGGTAAGCTGTTATTTAGGTTATTGTGATGTGTTACAGTGGTAAAAACTTTGATTGGAATCTTGTAAAGGAAAGTGTTAAAAAGTTTGGCCCTCAAGGCAAATCTCAGATATAGTTTACGAAGTTCTGAACATCTGTGGTGATTATAAAGTGGGGTTTGCTATGAAAATATTCAAAAAGTTGCATGGTGTTCAAAGGAACATGGTTGGGCATACAAAGGGTTAATCTCAGTCAAATGTACTGACTATGTGTATACAGGGATATATCCAAGTATATGATGGTTATGTTATATTGTTTGTCTGTTATTGTCATTTAAACTGATAGTGAAAAGTTTTGAATCTTTATAGCATGGGTATGGGAGATCACGCAGGGGGAACTGGCCACTCCCCTTTCGTCGCCTCCGCAATCCACAAGTTGGGGTTTTATCCCAAGTTGAAATTTTTGTGCAAGAGTTCAGGGAACAAAGAATATTCTGATTTTGTTTATGTGTCTATGTTCAATGGTTGTGTGTTAAACTTGTGTTGTAACTTTATATTGTGTCCTGTTCTGTTAATTATGCTAATCACACCTTTCTTTGTCTCAGCAGTATATATATATATCCACACCTATACTGTGTAAACATTCACTATCCGCCATTAAGGATTGGGTATCATTGTTCCACAATGGAATGCAGGAGGAAGGGTGTCGCCCTAGTGTTTCGACGCCATCTTTGATTTTAACACTGGACCCTCTCAGACGTACACAGTATACTCTGCTCTGTTACCTTCTGTGTTCTCTTGTAATGAACCATGCTCCTATAAATCAGGATTGTTCCCCATTGTAGGATAACGGTTATGACAATTTAAAAAGTTGTCTTAAGTTTTGAAATTTTAAAACAACATGTGTGTGTGTGTGTGTATGCTGATTGATAAAAAAAAATGTAGCACAGATTATTTCTTTGTAACGATGTTTTGGTTTTAGAAAGTAAAAAGAGAGGAAAATTATTTTGTTTTATACTAGGTGAATCAGAAGCCACCTCTATATCTGCTGTGTGATGTCCTTTGTGTGTACTTCTGTTATGTGATCTGGAGACTGATGTGATCCTTTGTTCGGTGTTTCTGCCTTCTTTGCTAATGAGATTATATGAATGTGTCTCTGTTCCTTTAAGAAGTGTGCCCTGGAGCTTGCTGAATCCTGTAGTCCTACACACACACAGAAGTGTGGGGTGAGGGAGCGCAGCTATGTGTGGGCTGCGTAGCACCAGAAGACACTGCTAACAAGGGGTAATAAATCTTGCATTGAAAGCAAAGATGGGAATGGCTGGACAACTCAGACTGCAGTGTGTCTTATCTATGTCTTCTAATATAAGCTTTGCATTCTGCTCTGCACTACAAGTCGCTCCTAATCTATTATCAATAGTTTCAAGGGGGGTAAGGAGAATAGAGACAACTTAAAATTAAACAATTTTTGCTGATTTGGTCATGAAAATGATATGAATCTATTGTTAACTTTGACTTTTTGAGTTCTTTTATCTTAGATGATTCTCGATTTGGGAATGATGGTGGATTCTGCATCAGATATGTCATGGTCACTGAATATGAGGTAAACCAAGGGTGAACCAAGCACAAAGTAGAACCATTATAGAACTGTATGGGTCTCAGCCCATGAAGCTGAACTAGAAGCCATCACTGAGACAGGGTACAAGGCCTGAGGGTAGGTGTTTGATATAGTGGGACTATGGTCCAATCTGGAGAGCGAGAGCTTTCTGTAGGGTTAATGTTAAGCTAAAAGGATGTTCAGGCTGTTCAGGTAGTGATGGACCCTGCTGCTGCCCCCACACAGGCGGGTATAGTCAGAAGTCAAGGCACACACCAAGGCTGATATGAAAGAAAGTAGAGGTAACATGCGGGCAGACACTGCCACTAACACAGCTGCAGAGGCCTAGGGGATATGCTTTACTGATAATTGGTCATTATACTAGGCCCAAACCCGTTTTAGCTCTCTTTTCAGGTTTTACAACACTGAGGCACCAAAATGGTCCAGGAGGAAAGAAGCTTTGGAAATAGCAAGGATCAAAAGAGGATAAATAACTCCTGGTGTCTGGTGGTAAGAGAGTATGTACTGAGAGCATCGTCCCCACTGATGGCATAAGCAGATTATTATTATTAAGTGTACTGTTTAGTAGTAGCCGTGTGTGACCTGGTGAGCGGAGGATGGGCAGCTGCAGGATTTAGCATCACTATAGTAAGATATGTGTGAGCCTGCATGACGTGTTAAACACAATATAGACCAAGAAGTGAAAAGTTTCTGTGAGCCATGCCCAGAGCCCTTGTACCTGTTCCAGAGATTGCAGGTTAACTTTATGATATAACTATAACTTTAGTAACTACTAAAGGTGAGACGGTATAAGTACGTGCTTGTGTGTATAGTTATTTCTCTTCAGGATGGCCCGGGGCATATCTGGTGAAGAAAGCCATCATAAACAGGGCTGCAGATAGACGGCTACTAAAGAAGTAGTGTGTCACTTGTATTTGTATTTTCTGTAAGGTACCCTCCTGACAGGAGAATTGGTTTTAGCCCATATCAAACTTACTTTGGGTCAGCCCCTAGGTTAGAGTTGTATTATGGTGTACTGACTAACTATGTGATGTCTTGGCAAAAACATTTGACTAATGTATGGCTTTGAGTTTTCTCCTGCCTCTCAGATTTTAAGTTATTGGACGGGACCTATTCATTTGAGACAATGGATTGATGGTGATAAAGAGACACATGAGAAAAACCTTGGACCCAAGAGTTGATGGTCCTTCCAAGTGCTGCTGATAACCAGTATTTCTATGAAACTTGAAGGAAAACCTAACTGTATCCATGCTTCACATTGCAAGGAAGAATCTACACAAAAAGCGATGAAGATTCTCCTGATGTTACTGTTACAGATGGTCATGGCAATAAGCCTGCATAGAACATCTGACAATGAGTGGGACAATAAGTTTCTTAAACATCATACGATCTTGAAGGAAGATTTGAATGTGTCAGATTGTAGGATATGTCCTCATAGCCCCATTTTAGCCTCAGTCATGTTATATATAACTGTTTTCATGACACAACAGGAAATGTTTGAAGTATGTAGTTAAGAAGATACCACCTTATATTTTAGGAATGATACATAGTATCAGCAAGTCGCAGTAATAATCTTATGTTTCTTTTGTTTGTTTAAACTATTACAATACTTATGCAACCGGATGAAAAATACAAAACTTGAGAGGCCAGACACCTAATAAGGATTTTTTGAGATAAAGGTTGAAGAGCAGAAAAACACATGTAGGGAATCTGGGAAATCCGGCAGTGGACATTAGGTCACTGAAGTACTTACATGTGAATTTCTGTATTCAACCATCTCAAAATGGGGGAAATGTTAGAGTTAAGTCCTCCATCTTTGTATTTTGGCAGCCATCTTGTGCTCTTTCACATATAAACTGATTTTTCTGCTTAAGTCAAGGAGGCCCTTTGTTAGACTTTAAGGAATGTGATAATGAACGTTAATGCATAGGTTGCTAATCATTATCTCTCAAGGGCCTCATTTTGAGAAGATGCAGCTGACTTTGTATATCTCTTACCTCCTTTACATGATGTATGGACACATAACCCGCAAAAGTATTAATCTTATGGTATCTGGGCACTCTGTCATATTTTATGGTATATGAAGGTCAATTAGAGTGTGTATAGACACAGGGTCTATGAAACGTGTCATCTTATCTCTTTTGCCATGATATATACATATAGACAGTCTGGGATGTTAGCTCACACAAGTCTTTTGAATCCTTCTTTGTTTCATGGGAAAGTCCATCCCAGTGTGGAAAGCTATAATGAGATGCAGATTAGAATAGCCATGTGCCAGGCTTGTCTTATATCTCTATAACCAATCATGGTTGTATTGATTAGAATAGCCAAGCCAGCTCTTTGTCTGTAATGTATTTAAACTACCTTTTTCTTATAATAAAATCAGAACTCTTTTGATACACTACCATCTTGTGTCTTTAATCAGTTCTCCAGGCTTAAAAGAGAGATGGCTGCAGTCCATCTAGGCCTGTTAATTAATTATCTAATTTGGAACTCTGCAACATACTCTTATGAGGACACTTTAATGTCCCCCAACACACTAGATACACAATATAACACATCACATCACATTTGCTAGCCCACCAAACTTTTTAAAACACTTTTACAGTTTCACACGTCTCTGTCCGCCCAATTCTCAAATCACTGCAGACGAAGTCGCGGGTAAAAGCTAGTACATACTAAAACTAAAACCAGTGGTGATGCTAAATAAGCCACCGCATTCACATGTAGAAAATGAGAGTTACCCGGACTGTTCAAAGCTTTCATTGTGCATGGAAGCATCTGCTATTCAAACATAGCTAAACAAACATACGGTGCACAGATTTGCCTGCGGTTGCACTAAGGTTTAATTTCCATGGCCACTTCCTACTTTTCTGCCCAGGATATACTTTATGAAGATGGATTATTGAATCCACATTTCCATGCTGCTAGCTACTTCTACTGATACTGGCAGACTGAGAAGTACAATATTTGTATTTTATAGGCTGCCTTAATATATATTTCATGTTTATACATGATATGAATTATTATTGTCACAGTATAATGATCATCATACTAGGCACAGTCATGTTTTTGGAGTGATGGAGGAGAGTGCCAGTGGTGAACCTAGCCTCTCTGCTGCCTGAGGCGGATGATCAAAAGACGCCCCCATCCGGTATTTGGGGGAGTTCATGTTTTGATCATCAACCTCAGGCAGCGGGGAAGGGGGGTGTTGCTAGTGGTGACATTACAGTGATTACAATGCAGTAATATTTTGTGTAGTAATACTTACAGGAGACGTCTTCCCACATTTCCCATTTCTTCCCTTTGGACTGCCATGACTACTTCTTCCAGCTGTAACATGCACATTTGTGGCCTGCTGGAGATCATTTTGCAGGGCTCTGGCAGTGCTCCTCCTGTTCCCCCTTGCACAAAGACGGAGGTAACGGTCCTGCTGCTGGGTTGTTGCCGCAGCAGACTGTCCACTGTCCACTTCCGGACCACCCTTTCGGTATATACATCCGGAAGGTGGCTGCCTTGTTCTGCAAGGATGTACCATTACATTCAAGCAGAACTCAGCAGCTGAATGATCTCGGGAGCCTGCTGTAACTTCACCGGAGCTCCCAGAGAGAAGGCAGGGAAGGTTTATTACCTTCCCTGCCTTCTCGATCGCTGTGTATACAGGGTACCATAGGGTACCATCAGAAGCTTGGATTGGTATAAGAGGGGACATTCAGATATGGTGTCAGGGGTGTACTGCCTGTATACTTGCCAGAGATGAGAAGCCAGATCAAAAGGCACCACTCCATCTCACTGGAATTTCTAGCCATGGACCATCTCAAGATAGAACCAAGCTGTTCCAGATATACCTGTGTACTGACCCTCATTGACCACTACATCAAATTCGCATTAGCTGTACCAAGAGTCGTAGTTAAGGGTTCAGCACAGAAAATTTAGATGAATACAGTGTAGTAACAATTAGTGACTTACAGGTGACATTTTTGATTATTTTCACATTTGCCATCTCTTCCATCTGGACCACCATGACCACTTCTTCCAGTCTCTGTAAAGTTTGCAGCACAGACATCTTTGACTCCTCACTTCTCCAGGCACCCGACTCATATTGTCCTCACCTACACAAAGCCCCTTAAATAGTGGCCCTTATTAATAATGCCCCTAATAGCCCTTATATAAATACTCCTCTTGTATTAATAATGCCTCCAACAGGCCTTATATAAATCCCCCTGTTATTATTTTAAATACCCCCCCTTGTATTAATAATGTCACTGATAGCCCTTTTATATATAAAAAAAAAACAAAACAAAAAAAAAACATCTGTTACTATATATAGTGTGCTCCCTCCTAACGACTCCTTAAAATACCCACAATTCGGCTAAGGAAAAAAAAAGTGATACTTACCTACTTTGGAGCCCTTGATGCAGCCGGAGTCTTCTATTCATCACCCAGGATAATAGCGTGCAGGACGTCTCAGTGTAGGAGGGGTGTGACATCATAGCATCGCGCCTCCTACACAGAGAAGCAGACGTCTTGTGTCTGTCTTCTCGGTGTCTCATAAACTGCAGTTACTTGTGGCTTACAAGACACAGTCACAGATTTAGTTTTAACTAGATCGGTGTCGTGCAGGCGCCGATCTAGTTAACAGAGAAGCATAGATTAATGGCCCGGGACAGCCTAGGAGTAGAAGGGAAGCCTAGGCTGTGTGTGTCCCGTCAGGTAAAGTTACTTGCGATGTACCTGATGGGATGCACGCAGACCAGCACTCATCCATGCCGCCCCTTCTGCTAGTGCGACCTGAGGCGGCCGCCTCACGTTACCTCATTAGGGTTGAGCACTTGACGTGTCCCTACAACTATTCTCACCCTCCTGGCACTGAGAAAGGGAAACCCTGGCAAAGAATAGACGCTCTCCCTGCACTCATTTTCTCATACTCCAAAGAATGTACCTTCACCATGATGTTTTAACATACCTCACCCCAAGGGAGGACTTTACTTCGGTTGGACACTAAACACTGTGCATTCCATAAGTGGTATCAAACCACTTTGTTGAGTAAAAACAATGTTTAGCAATCCCTACCATCCAAACATTTGAACACTCCATAGACCCATTCAGTCAGCAGAAGTCAACCAGTGACCAAAATGTTAGCCAAATTAAAAGTATGTACGGTATATGCACTCAGTACAGTCATACCTCAGAAGAATAGACATAAGTACTCCCTTACTCTAAGGGCCCGTGCACATGGAGTTTACGTGCACGCATTTTAGAATAATGCATGTGTATAGAATACACGTGTAAAAATTTGTCTCATTGACTTAAATGGAATTTTTTACACGTGTAAAAAACATTGCTTTTTTGGTGCTTTTTTATGCGTTTTTTACACGTGTAAAAAATTCCATTGAAGTCAATGGGACTGCTATTTTTACACGTGTATTATGCTAAAATGCGCGCACATAAACTCCGTGTGCATGGGCCCTTAGGCAGCACTTAAGGTGTTTCTACAGGGAACAGAACAGTGCTGAACGGAAAAAAGGAGCCGGGGGTGCAAACTTTACCAGCCAATTGAATAGTATCTTATTCAGAATCTTTCGGTCAGTATTGAGAAGCACTATTTGCTGCCAGTTCTCAATACGGCTTGGATCCTTGCCCTTTGATAGAACTACTAGGGCAGACCTTCTAATTGACTTCTGGAAGAGTGCCTGAAGAGAGACACTCATTAAACATGTCAGTCAAGAAGCGGGCTAAAGCCCTCCTCAGACCCCAGAGTATAATAATTGCAGGCCCAGGGAAGGTAAATAAAAATAACAGACACTAATACTCCCCTTGCCTTACCTGTCCTGGGCATCCTGGCTCTGGCTATCTTCGGCCATCTTCCCAATGTCCCTGCTGATGCCTGTGATTGGTCCTCAGTGATCAAATGGGGGCACACTGACGTCATAATGCTGCCGCGCCCCATGTGACCGCTGGGGCCTCATCACAGGCCTCAGTCACTAGACGGAAGAGCGACGGAGAGGATGCTGAGCCCAGGATAGCTGATTATAACTATTTATTATTTTAAGTCACCTCCCCTGTCTAGTATGTATAGCGGTTGGGAAACCAGACTTTCCCCAACAGCTGTTATAGTTGTTCGGGTCCCTGGCCATCTCCAGCTGGCCGTGGGTCCCGTACCTTGCTGGGTCCGGTCGTGGTCACACAATGTTACTCCCCTGGTTTTGACCAAGAAACCTGAAATCAAGTATCAATTCATATCCCTCCTTGCCCAAAGGTTCGAGTAGAAGGACCTGATGACTTCCAAAATCTCTGAGTTGGATCTCAAGAAAAGAAAAAAGACTGCGCAGAGCACTAATAGTGTGATACTGTTAAATACAACATATGTAATAGGTGAAAAAAGAGAGTCCATGCTCACCTTATGTAGTTGTGATTAGTTCTCAACAACTTATAGTGCATCGCAGAATATTTTTTTAACCTCAGTGGTCATGGACCTTGACAGCAGCCCTTTAGCTCTTACTACTTACTACCCTTTAGATCTATTACTTTTTTAGATTGTTTTTTTAGATACAGTTAGGCCCATGTTAGATGGTTCGTCTCCTTCTCCAGGCCCCGGACCAGCCTCACCCCAGAGGGCAAGGGGTCCCATCTGGAGGGAGACTCAGTGGCTGCCGACCACCCCACCTCCCTCTCTGAATCTTCACCCAAGGAAGATGAATCCTCACAGAAGGTTTGGTAGCAGTTAGAACTAAGCACTAGAGGGCAATTGACTTTTCCAAATAAAGTGTTTATTGCCAAACATATTCATCCTACTATTTTATCCCGAGTGAGCGCGTAACCTATCAATTGTTTGGATACAATCCACAATTTTTCCTTGGCCGGGGGAACAGATGTTGATGCTCTCACTTTCCCTGATGCCACTCTCTGTTTGATCACTGCCACCTCCGCAGCACTTTGGTACTGAGCTAGCCTCTTCCTCCCTCTGGATCCTACTCATCTCTT
Source organism: Leptodactylus fuscus (assembly GCF_031893055.1). Taxonomy (NCBI): domain Eukaryota; kingdom Metazoa; phylum Chordata; class Amphibia; order Anura; family Leptodactylidae; genus Leptodactylus; species Leptodactylus fuscus. The sequence goes on along the minus strand of NC_134266.1, from coordinate 90,978,175 downwards.
CTATCAAGCTGAAAGGCCCAGAACTTGCTCCCTCTGCTCTCTTTCCTCCTTTCCCTGGATGGAGCAGTCTTCACCTTTACCTTTGACACACGAGCTCCGCCCTCAACTGTCCCCTTCCCCATAGAGGTGCATCCTCATTCATCCCCATGCGGTCATGAACAATGTTGACGAAGGACCACCAATAGGCCTTGATAGAGTGACTGAGGTCACTACACAGGTGGCAGCAAATCATGCCACAAGATGCAGCAAGATGGCCCAACTCTCCGCACATGATGCATTTCTGCACTGAAATGGCACTAATGTGTGAGGAGTCTCCATCCTTATGAAACAGCTTAGGCTGCCCCTGGTAGAAGTTGAGGATATTAAGCCTACCATGGAAGAGCCAACAAGGTGCATGAGCAGTTAGATGTCCTCAGCACAGAAGCCCATCCTGCCCAAGTAGGACCACGACAACCCTCTTCCTAGAAGAGCAAGGGTCGCTTTCCCCCCAACACAATCAACATTTTCAACAATCCCATCAGTAATAGTAGAAATAACAGTATCACTGGCAATATCAACGTCAACCTCAACATTAGTACCCTTGTTATTTGCAATACCCCTTACCTGGTGATTGTTTTAAGGACACTTTTGCTCACAACCTCCTTACCTCACTTTTCCATGTGCTTTTTTCTCACTCTCTCCTGCTTCACTGGACTGGCCTTTTTCTTGTCTTTCACCTCAGCCTCCACTTTAGTATCTACAGCCACCCTGTTCTTCTTAAGTTGACACTTTACCTGAACAGGAATGATTTCAACATCACTGGCGTCACCGGTGTCGCTATTGCTAATGTAGCTCATACTCGAGTTATTCTGAGTTGGACTCAGAGGGTGTGTCACATTCCAATTGCTGTCTCTGTCATTTTAACAACTTCTCCTGGATCAGGCCAATATTTGCTGGTATCTCTGCTCCAGACTCTTAACTTCTATTTTCAGCCCTTTTATGCATAGTGAGGACATTGGCCATTTCCAGCAAGAGGCCCTGTCATTCAGGGATCGAGTGTTTTGCAGCTCCACCCCCTGTTTGAAGAGGGCCCTAGGATGAATATTGTACTCATACTATGTACTAATTTGTAGCTTCTGGATTACTCTTGCTGGGGGCTTCTCAGGTGGAGCAGGAACCACAGAGCTGTGGACGCCAGCTGTGGACTCCAAAACCAGCTGGTACCAGGATGCAGGAGCACAATGGTCCATGCTGGCCTAGACCATCCATTGGCAGATGTCCAGAACCCAGCTGCCCAAAACAGTCCACTAAAGCTGCTCCAAACACATAAGCAGCCTAGAGATTATGTTTCACATGGACTACCCAAAGAATAATATTGCCTTTGCTGCCCAGTGACCAATCAGAGCTCAGCTACTAAGAATATCATTAACTGTTAACTCATGATGTGATGTCATAATGCCACAACATATCTTACACACACACACACAGTGCACCTGCTGCAGTCTTGTCCTGCTGGCACAGAGATGCGCACCCTCCAGCTGCAGCTCCTGTGATCCATCCTAATTTGCATACCAAGATATACTTAAGAAAGCATCATAAGAAAACTAAACAATATGTAATAGGTCAAGGGATGTAGATGCTGGCAGATTATGTGCTAATCTACTGACTGTCAGGTAGACAGGGGGGGCAAATAGCAAAAGTACCTTGTTCAGAATATTTAGGTTTAGCGAGGTGGAATTCATGTTTAGTATAGGTGCAGGAACGCTTAGATAGAGCTTTGCAATCACTTCCTCCCACACAGCCATCAGTTGGACAGTAAAGATGTAACCACTGGTCATTCACATTAGGCATATGGATGTTGGTTGTCCCGATGATTTTCTACTAAAGTGTATTAAAAAAATTTTTAGGGAAGGACCCAAAGTTTTGACTCCCTTACTGGTTCTCCAGTGTATCCATATTTATGGCTTCAATGATGGCTTATCTTCACCAACAATTTTAGAACTATGTAAAACAGAATCCAGCTTTACGCTTTCTAGGCAGGTGTTAAGATAAAGCAGTTGGCTGACTGGTTGCTATGACAACCATGGAACTCTTTGTTGCAACAGGGTGGGTAATAGACTGATATGGTTCCAAACATATCCAGTATAGTAGTTGTATAGAACACATTGTTTGCAACAGCATGGTATAATAGACTGATGTGGTTTTGAAAATAACCAGTATAGTAGCTGCATATAACACATTTACATAATATAGCCTTTATTGCACTTATTAACATACAAAATTATAACAAATTAAAAGTAAATTTTTAACCTGTAATTATATATTTTAGTTAATCATGAGGATGGGATGACAATAAAGGCAATAGGAAAACACAAGATATACACACTAGTATACAAGAACTACATAAAGTGACTTAAGTGAAGTCAGTCACTGCGGTGATGTTTTGGAAGGTAGTCTTGGAAAGTCGCTATGGAGGCATTTGGGAAGGCTGTCTCGGGCAGTCATTTTAGTGACGTTTGGGAAGGCTGTCTCGGGCAGTCATTTTAGTGACGTTTGGGAAGCCTGTCTCGGGCAGTCATTTTAGTGACGTTTGGGAAGGCTGTCTCGGGCAGTCATTTTAGTGACGTTTGGGAAGGCTGTCTCGGGCAGTCATTTTAGTGACGCTTGGGAAGCCTGTCTCGGGCAGTCACTACAGAGGCGTTTGAGAAGGCTGTCTTGGATAGACATTTTGGTGATATTTGGGGAGGCAGTCTCAGACAATCCCTACAGAAGCATTTTGGAAATCTAACTTGAACAGTCACTGTGGAGGCATTTGGGAAGGCTGTGTCAGACAGTAACTACAGAGGTTTTTTGAGTAGACTGTCTCGGAAAGCCACTGCGTAAACGTTTGGGAAGGTTGTCTTGAAAAGTCACTACGTAACCTTTTGGGAACATTATCTTGGACATTCATTGCAATGGTGTTTGAGAATGCTGTTTTGGTTAGTCACTGTGGAGATATTTAGGAAGGCTGTCTTAGACAGTCACTGTGTAAATGTTTGGGAAGGCTGACTTAGACAGACGTTACACACACCTGTGCAGTGTATGCAGTTATGGACAGTGATCACATACACATATGTGAAGGCTATCTTGGACAGTCAGTACATCTTGGACAATCATTAAATAAAATCGTATCAATCCACAAGTGCTTACTCTTTTGTAAGTTGGTCCATTCCCTATTTACACAGGCTAATAGTCAGGATCATAGGTTTGTTAACCATATAGGTGTTAAATTTGGGCACTTTATAGTCACAAAATGTATCACTGAATGGCCATATACCTGTAATAATCAGTAAGTTCATTGGTGCCTATTAATAAAGTACAGTATAATATATATATATATATATATATATATATATATATATATATATATATATATATGTTGTCAGGGTCTGGGGTTGCTAGGTGGGGTGGCATAGACATACAAGTCCAGTTTCTTTTAGTCCAAAACAAAGGTAGTTTATTTTCACTCAAAAAAGTAGTGCAGCAACAAAAGGAAGCAATACAAAAATAAATACCTGCCCGGTTAGGCTCTAACTAAATATAGAATAGGTTACCTCACCTAGAATAACAGAAATCCAAAAGCCAGTAGAATCATTCAGGACAAAGCTCTCTGTCAGCTCTCCAGCCAAGCTCTGTCAAAGTGTTGCTGCTGGAGCTGGTTTCTTAAGCCTCCTAGACGAGGAGACTCTCTGCAGCTGAGTCGCTGCTGGAACATCCCCAAAGTGTGGACTGGAGGGGGGTAGAATGACAGGTCCCACTACCAATCCTACCAATCCAACCTGTCATTCCTAAAAATCCAGCCCAGTACTGAGCATTTACCAAAATTCTCAGCAGACGAAAGTTATATATATATATCTGTTGCATAGGGTTGAGCCGATCTTGACTTTTCAGGACCGATTTTGAAATCCGATTTCCGATCATTTTTCATTCGAACCCGATCTCGATCCCAATTCTGATCCCAATGCAAGTCTATGGGATTTTTTTTTTCTCTAAAGATCGTTTTTTAAAAGTAAAAAAAAGGTACCCAAAAACACATACAAGTTCTTAGAATGCATAGAAAGAGCAAGGAAACACTTAAATGGCTATAAAAACATTGTTTTTTAATCACTACACAGCGTGGAGTCCAAAAATTTAAGCACATGAGCCTCAGTCATATGAGTGACCTCTCCTCAAGGAAGGATAGGCCTTAAAATAATTTTTTTTTCAGTAGCGTAGAGTCCAAAAATTGAAGCATATGAGCCTCAGAAAAATTGTAATCTATACAAAAAAAAAATTTATGTGCAGGAGTAGCTACAAAAAAAATCGATGAGACATTTTGCAACAACATCGTTTTCTTTATAATGCTCTTTCTGCCAACGGTGTAGGAAAACTCCCTGCCACTACGATGGCTGACTAGGCCCTGCCTGAGGGTGTTGGTCAGCTATACCCAAGCTAAGCTTGGCCCCGACAACTTCTGACTCTAAACGCGAAGACCTAAGAGACAGGTGGGGAGAGAACTGAAAGAGGTTAGGGACTGGGATGCTAAAGGTGGTCACCCCTAATGAAAGAATAGGTGCAGCTACAATTAGAAACAACCAGGATGGGATGTGCTGGAAAAGAAACAGACGCAGCATGACCATAAACACACAAAAGGAGTTTGAGGAGAAGAACAGTGGAGTAGTGAGGAAAGGGTATCACAGGACAGGGGCAAAATAAACCTGAAGCCCTAAACAAAATCTCACTAATACCAAGACAGTGTCACGCAACCAGAAATGCAGGACAGAGGTTGAGTAGAAATGTTGAGGGTTAAACAGACTCTCACACAAGACAACACTCACACCACTTTCAAATCAGCTCCTGAGACCGTGCAACTTCCATAAAATTCTCCTCCTAAACTGGACCAAGAATCCTAGTTGGTAGCAACGAGAACTGATGCCAGCCGTGAGTCTTTTACAGACCCCGGAACTACTTGATTGGTTGATGACAATGTCAAACACCTGAAGCTTGCATCTACTGAGACACCCAGCCAGCTCAACTATATACTAAGGCAGGTACCCAATCCCTGACTCCACAGCTCAATGGCAAAGAGAACGACCTGAGTGCCACAGGACACCAGCTCAAATCCCCAGACAAACACCACCAGCAAACACACAAGAATTTTACAAACAACTCAGGTCCTGAGACAGTCGTTCTGAAAAGAACTTATTATTAATTTAAAAGCATCTTCTTCTGGAAGGAATTCCTCCTCATATTCCACTGAACAAAGCTTTGGGTCAATTACTGTGCAAAATGTTCAATGGGGATCCAGTTCACCCCCCTTCTAAATTAAACTGTCACACAAATTTGGAAGAAGCTGAGGGATCTGCTGCATTATTCATTGTTCAGAAGAGCCAGTGGATGATGATTATGTTGACAAAACTTGGTCTCCACGTCAAAAGGATCAGGGAACTACTTCTGATGATGAGGTTGATGTTCGTTTGCCAGTGCCACCAAAACATCACCCAATCAATGCACAAATCCCAGTTATAACACACAGACCAGTAAATGCTGGCATTGTGCAGCCCAAAGCGCCTAAAAGCGCTAATACAAAAAAGAAAGGCTCCAAACAAACTGGGTGGTTATATCTCACAAAAGATAAAAATGACCCAACGAGGGTGATATGCAAGACTTTCAAGCAGTCACTTAGCCAAGGCGAGGACACTAGGCACCTCAATACAAATGCTATGCCTAGGCATTTGAAATCTGTACACCCGGCACTTTTTAAAATATTTAAACAACAAGAAAGTGAAGAGAGGGATATGCCTGTGAATGTTGGACCACCACAAGCTTTGGCTAGTTCTTCCACCTACTTTTCCAATGCCAGTGCCACATACACACCAACTTCATGTGTGCCAGGCAGAAGTGCTGGACAGCAGTCAAGTAATTGGCATAAAGGAATTACAGGAACCATTGGCCAAAGAGCCACGTCAGAATTTCACATGCCAATTGCTCCAACATGTTTCTCTGTTTCTGGCCCTAATATTCAGCCCACCCTCCAACAAGTATTGGAAAGGAAAAAAACCTATCCAGCTACACATGAGCGAGCTAAGCTGCTTACCCCCAGCATTTCAAAACTACCGGCCTTGGAAATGGTCCCTTTCCGCTTTGTGGAACCAAAGGTTTTTCGCTCCCTGATGGCCCATGCTGTGCCCCAATATGTTGTACCCAGCCGCCATTACTTTTCACGAAAGGTGGTCCCTGACTTGCAGGAGCATGTCAAGCAACAGATCAAGCGTGGTACCCTAAAGCAATCTTGTAGTGGATGTGTGCATTTGACAACGGACACGTGGACTAGCCAGTATGGGCAGGGCCATTACCTATCTCTGACCACACATTGGGTCAACATTTTTGACCCTTGTCAGAATGTGAACGGCAGTTTTTCATCTGTTCTTCCAACACCAAGGTCGTTCATAAGTCATTGGGGGTTCCAACCTCACCTTCAACAAATTCGGAAACTTCATTTCCTGAGAGTTCCGGGGACGGAACGAGTTCCACACCAGAACCTCCACCAAATCATGGGGCTGGAAATGCACCTAATTTGTATCGGCGGGCTAGCGGGCAAAGGCAGCAAGCAGTACTCAAATTAATTATTTTAGGGGAACTGAGTCACACTGCAGAAAACATTAACCCTAGAATGTGTGACGTCAGAAATATACACCTTTACGTAACGAAGCAAATCATATGGAGAAACGCTAATAAATAACTTTTACAAGTTTATTTCAAAATTGCAAAATAAAATATGAATAATGTACAGCATTTTAATTATTATTTAATTTTTGTAGAAAACATTAAAAACCATTTTTTCCAAATTTCAAACAAAGATATGAAAAACACACAAAGGTAAATAAAAAAAAAGTAAACTAGCTGCAGCTACATTTCTTTTCTAACTTTTTCTTTTCAATTTTGTTGGTCTTCCAGCAATAATCGATCTTTTGATGACGAGAGGGGCCCGACGTTCTCCCAGTAGACCTCCATCTTATGGCTGTGGAGTGGGCACAGCTGCATGATGTCTGTTTGGTTCTTCAGTGTCTGGAATACTGCACAAAAGTGGTCAGCGCAAACAACACCAGCATCAGCATGACTGTGCCACTTTTGTGCACATTGAAGGACAGTCTCATAACTTTGAGGGATCAGGCGTGTACAACAGAGGAGGAAGAGCAGATTTACTTTGAAGACAGCAAGGACTTGGAAGACCACCATGGCCACAATGACTCCAGGGCTGGACGGATCAGGCAATGGTTGGAGACTGGGTCACAGACTCGAATAGCCTCTGTGGGTACTTATTCAGAAGAGGAGGGGGATGAGGATGAGGATGATTTTGATCAAAAGATTGATGTCACTGAGGAGAAGTCATTCCATCAGTCCCAGTCAACAGGCACTGTGTGTGGATGGGGGGGTGCAGAAGAGACTATAGTCAGCTTAGATGAGTTGGACAGTCATGAATCACCACCAGGTACATTGGCACACGTGTCATTTCATGCTAAATTGTGTTCTGGAAGATAAACGTGTAAAAACGTGCTTGCAGATCCTGAATACTGAGTGGCAACCCTACTTGATCCTCGCTTCAGGGATAAAGTTCTGGGCTTCATTTCCATCACACCAGAGGCTTATAGGGATATCGATATATACCATCAAAAACTGTTGGACAACTTAATGGACACATTTCCAACAGAAAACATTGAGTCAAGATCATCTCCAACTCCTGCACACCTTTCACAACACCGTGGTGGTCCCAGAGACAGAACCACAGCCTGTTGCAAGGGAAATGTGGGCTTAATGGCTAATGCTTGGTTGTCTTTGTTGAGGCCTACAACATCAACATTAAATGTAGAGCTATCAGACCGGAGAGAGCATTTTTTGTTGCAGGTGCAAGACTATGTATATGAAAACGCGCATAGACATCTTACCACAAGAGTCTTTACTGCTGGACTACTGGGTGTCGAAGCTGGAAATGTGGCCTGAACTTGCCCAGTATGCCCTGTGGTTACATTCCTGTCCAGCAGCTAGTGTCTCTATGGACTGGCTTATCAGCATTCAGAATACCGGATTCGCCACACACCAGCAATGCTGATGCCTGTTTTTTCCCTTTTGCCAACAGGTGGTTGACTTCTGGCCAGAGCACCTCTGTTGTGTCCTTTTACTTGTTTTATTTTTTGGGGGCATGTCTTTTAATAAAATAGTAACTTTCAAGTAAAAAAGCAGATTTTATTTAGTTGAGTGACTGGAGAGTTCCCCTTTTTGATGGGAACAGCCTCTCTGTTTCTTAGAAGAAAACATAGATATATGTTTTTTTCAAAGGTGAATATAGTTTGAGGACAGAGCTGCCTATTGGATTATAACAGCCACTGGTTGTCAGGAGTGGACGTATCCCTTCTTGGCTAAGGTATGTATATATATCTGTCAGAGGACAGGACTGCCTATTGGACTATAAAAGCCACTGGTTGTCAGGAGTGGACGTATACCTTCTTGGCTAAGGTATATATATATATATCTCTCTCTGAGGACAGGACTGCCAATTGGATTATAACAGCCACTGGTTGTCAGGAATGGAGGTATACCTTCTTGGCTAAGGTATATATATATATATATATATATATATATATATATATATCTCTGAGGACAGGACTGCCTATTGGATTATAACAGCCACTGGTTGTCAGGAATGGACGTATACCTTCTTGGCTAAGGTATATATATATATCTCTCTGAGGACAGGACTGTCTATTGGATTATAACAGCCACTGGTTGTCAGGAATGGACGTATACCTTCTTGGCTAAGGTATATACAGTATATATCTCTCTGAGGACAGGACTGCCTATCCTATTAATATTATAAATGTGAAAGTTTGTGGGTTTGGATGTTCGGATGTTTGTTCCTCAATCACGGAAAAACCGCTCCACCGATTTGGCTGAAATTTTCCACAAACATAGTTAATACACCCGATTGCGCAATAGGCTACTTTTCGTCACAATAGCGCACATACGTTTGTGCCAGGACCCCCACAAAACCCAAACTCACACCACCATCTCTGCAATCTCACACACTTTGGACCATAGCAAGCCACAAAATTCATATTGCCCTCTTCAGCCTCGCCCCTAACCCCACACAATCACATATACATATACTTTACCACTTTGCCCCTCACCTTACCGATACTCCAGGAGGCGCTCTTTAACGCTCCGGAGCAGCCATGTTTGCCGACCCCCACTGCTCTGACAATCCGCGACACCGCCCACCCATGTCAATACCCCTAGGCGGTCTAATAAATGCAAAAAAAAAAGTTTACAAAAAGTAAAAAAAATATAAAAAAAAATAAGGATTAAAAATTCAAATCACCCCCCTTTCCCTAGAACACATATAAAAGTAGTGAAATACTGTGAAACACATACACGTTAGGTATCCCCACGTCCGAAATCGCCCGCTCTACAAAGATATACAAATATTTTTCCTGTTCGGTAAACGCCATAGCGGGAAAAATGGTCAAAAGTGCCAAACCGCCATTTTTTCACTGTTTTGATTCTGATAAAAAATTGAATAAAAAGTGATCAAAGCAATAACATTTCCCGAAAATGGTAGAACTACAAAGTACACCCAATCCCGCAAAAAAAGACGCCCTATACATCCCCGTACACGCACGTATAAAAAAGTTACGGCTGTCAGAATATGGCGACTTTTCAAAAAATAATTTTTTAACACAGTTTGGGATTTTTTTTAAAGGGGTCAAAGTGTAAATAAAACCATATAAATTTCGTATCCCCGGAGTTGTAACGAAACACAGAATACAGGGGACATGTCATTTTGGTTGCACAGTGAACGCCATAAAACCAAAGCCCGTAAGAAAGTCGCAGAACTGCATTTTTTCTTCAAACCCACCCCATTCTGAATTTTTTTCCTGCTTCCCAGTACATTATATAGAATAAATAATGGTGGCATCATGAAGAAAAATTTGTCCCAGGAAAAATTAAGACCTCATATGGCTCTGGGAGCGGAGAAATAAAAAAGTTATGGGGTTTAGAAGGAGGGGAGTCAAAAACGAAAATCAAAAAATGCCATCAGCGGGAAAGGGTTAACTTCAAATACTTCCGTCCCAAAGTCACTATGTAAAGTTTCTCACAACACCGTATAGCAGCTCAAATACAAATTACATCCAACACAAAAGTCTCACGTATTCTCTGAATTACAGAAATAACAAGATACAAAGTTACATTTCATATCCCATACCTTATACACAGTACGAAAACCTTACCCACGCCTGTATATACCCACTGCTACAATCATCGCAGACGAAGTCGCGGGTACCAGCTAGTTGGATTATAACAGCCACTGGTTGTCAGGAATGGACGTATACCTTCTTGGCTAAGGTATATATATATATATATATATATATATATATATATATATCTCTGAGGACAGGACTGCCTATTGGATTATAACAGCCACTGGTTGTCAGGAATGGACGTATACCTTCTTGGCTAAGGTATATAGAGTATAACACCCTCACTAGCACAGCTAAACACCTGCCTACACTGACCCTAGCTACCACTGAGATCCTCTCCCTAGCTAGTATGTGTAGAAAAATGGTGGCATCTGCATCATCACTGCCCTTATATAGAGGGGTGTGATGATGCTGCCGGCAACCAATGAGATTTCTGCCCACAGCTAACATGGTGCCTGAGTTTCAGGCGTCATGTTAGCTGTTCCCACAATGATTGGCCAGTAGCCAAGCATTGTGGGAACTTAACCTCCAAACTTGATCCCGCCGGAAAAGATCGTGTTCGGGATTCTGATCGCGATCGTGAATTTTTCTCGATCGCCGATCGGAATCCGATCTTTTCCGAACACGATCGCTCAACCCTACTGTTGCAGTCTCCGGCCTTACTATAACTCCTAGGCAGTATGCCCGCTGCCTGGGAGTTGTGTGTTACTCAGACCTTTCCTTCACCCCCTTCTCCAATCACTCGCACACTCATGTAATCTCCACCTCAAAAACATCTCCAGAATATGCCCTTTCCTTACCAGAGATACATTAAAGACACTTATTTCACTCTGATTCACTCTCACCTTGACTACTGCAACTCTCTTATAATTGGTCTTGCCCTTACTAAACTCTCCCCTCTACAATCTATTCTGAATGCAGCGGCCAGGCTCATCTATCAGGCTAGACGCTACAGTGATGCCTCCAGTCTTTGTCAGTCACTACATTGGCTGCCTATTCATTAAAGAATACAACGTTATCACCCTCATCCACAAGGCTCACCATAATGCTGTACCTCCCTACATTTCCTCCATCATCTATGACTATCGCCCAACCCGTGCTCTCCGTTCACTCAATGATCTAAGACTAACCTCCCACACTCATATACAAGACTTCTCCTGAGTTGCACCACTTGTCTGGAATGCTCTATCCTGGACAATCAGAGTAACTTTCAATTTCTACAGCTTCAAGTGCCAACTAAAGACACATCTTTTCAGACAAGCCTATCACAATGTCTAATGTAAACCCTTCCATTACATAATTAGAATCCCTAAAACAAACCCTCCTCTGTTCACGCTTCCACATTACCCCACACAATATGATGCCGTTTTAGGCTAACTTTATATGTCCAAGCACCATCCACATTTTAAAGGACACGACAGGTGATGGCTCATACAGTTTTATGTTTGTGTAATGACAGTAACCCCTATTACAAAATTGTCTGATCATTGTATAAGCAGTGCTACCTCTAATGTCGCACCTTATAACTCTTGTGTCACCCTCTCTACCTCATAGATTGTAAGCTCCTGCAAGCAGGTCCCTCAGTTCCATGGTGTGAAGTGACTATTTCTTTGTAATGTATCTTTTTGTCTGTACTTAAAGAGGACCTTTCACCATATCCGGGCACAGGCAGTTCTATATACTGCCAGAAAGCTGACAGTGCGCTGAATTCAGCGCACTGTCGGCTTTCCCGATCTGTGCCCGGTGTAAAGAGCTTACGGCCCGGTACCGTAGCTCTTCTATGGTCAGAAGGGCGTTTCTGACCATTAGCCAGAGACGTCCTTCTGCCTCGCGGCGCCAATCGCGCTGTGCTGTGGAGCGGGGAGGAACGCCCCCTCCCTCTGCTCACACAGCTTGTCCGTAGACTAGCATTATCAGGAGAGGGAGGGGGCGTTCCTCCCGGCTCCACAGCACAGCGCGATTGGCGCCGCGAGGCAGAAGGACGTCTCTGGCTAATGGTCAGAAACGCCCTTCTGACTGTAAAGCGCTACGGTACCGGGACTGATAGCGCTTTACACCGGGCACGGATCGGGAAAGCCGACAGTGCGCTGAATTCAGCGCACTGTCAGCTTTCTGGCATTATATAGAACTGCCTGTGCCCGGATATGGTGAAAGGTCCTCTTTAAACCCTAAAATTGTACAGTGCTGTGGCATATGTTGGCTGCTATATATGTAAATTGTATAATTATTACAAAGAAGATCTGGGTGACTCAATTAATTCAATTAAATCACCCTAAAGGAGTTTGATAATTCTGTTGTTTCTTTTAACAGAATCATCAAATTGATTCCTGTCTTTTTTGTCTCACTCCCTTTGGCAGGTCTTTCAGTATGGTACTCGGTCACAAGCAGTGCATGCAAATGCCATAACTGTTGGCTCTTCGCTGTATTAATGCTGATTGTGGGCATTATATGCCGATAAGGCAACTGATACCCACCTATGCTCCCACTCACCTTGCCCCCCTTCCACACGTATTCTTGCCGGTACAACTTCCACATGACCTTGGGAGCCATCCAGTTACCATGACAGTCAGGAGCCTTCTGAAGGCTTCCAGGCCTGTCATAGTAATATAACTACTGAGGCTGTATAGTACAAGAAAGCATAGACTGCAATACAGTTGAGAGGGAGAGCTTTAAAAAAAATAAATAAATAAAAAAATTTTTTTAAAAAAAGTCCTGCACGTCTCCATTGTTCCCATTGAAGAGAATGGCAATGGGAGTGCACCAGCATTCACTGCAGCTATATTCACAGTAGGAATTCAACAACCCACATTCCCAGGATCAGTGGTGGTCTCTGCAGTCGGACCCCCATTATTAGCAATTTAACCTTTTAGCCATTTTTATATGCATAAAAGAAAAAACACATTAGGCATCCCACATCCAAAAAAGCCTATACGATAAAAATTATACTGTAGCAGTAAAAGAAAAAAAAATCAAAATAGCCAAATCTCTATTCTATTGCAGTTTTGTCTCCCAAAAATAGATTAAAACGGTGATCAAAACAACGGAAATTTCCCAAAATGGAATGAATTAAAACTACATCTTGTGCGGCAATTTGCATGCTTGAGATACTGTCATAAACAAAAAGGTTATGGTTGACAGAATTTGATGACCAAAATTATTTTTTTTTAAAATGAAGATTCATGCCAAAAATTTACCCTAGGGTTGAAAAAGATTGAGATGTTATTTTTTGGCAAAAACGCCTCTTTTGTCCTTATTATTATTTATTTGTATAACACCATTAATTCCATGGTGCTTTACATTTGAGGGTTCTCATACAGTACACAAAAAGTACAAACAGATATGATACTAACAATCACAGACTGGCACAGTGGGGTAGAAGGCCCTGCCCGCGAGGGCTTACAATCTATGAGGGGAGAGGGGTAGAGACAGAAGGTGAGAGGGGGAGAGACTGTACAGATGGTGGTGTGGTGACAGTAGTGTTATTGGAGGTTGTAGGCCTTCCTGAATAGGGGAGTCTTCAGGGCCTTCTTGAAGCCTGTGATTGTGGGGGTCAGTCTTATGAGTCTTGGTAAGGAGTTCCAGAATATGGGGGATGCATGAGTGAAGAGTCTGTCTGTATTCCCGTTAGAATAGCTACTACTTTTAAGTCTCTGCAAATACTCCAGTTGTACTCGCGATAACGTAGCGACATGTTTTTGTACGTCTCCTTCATGTGGGCAGAATATTTCATGTGGGCAGAATATTTCATGTGGGTGCAATTCATTACGCAACTGCCAACTAAACTTGCGTCATAAAATCTTACATCACCTCTTAATAAATAATTATAATGCAATATTCATATATATATTTATTGAGAATATATATATATATATACAGTATATATATATATATACAGTATATATACAGTATATATATATATATATATATATATATATATAAAAAATTTGTATACTCTCAGAAGCTTGTAGTCCTATTTATTTAAGCAAAATAAAAACATTTATTCAACAATATCTTAAGAATTTGACCTGATAGAGCAAAATGGTTTTCAGATTTGAAACCAGCATAAAAAACTACTTAAGAAAAACTTAATGACATTAAAGATATCCACAGTGTGTTTTCCACTGTAATGGCACCAATATCTCTTACCCCAGGGCACATAACGGGAAAGCTGACAGTGCTCTGAATTCAGTGCACTGTTGACTTTCTAGCGGTATATAAAACCACGTGTCCAAGGACATGAAAGGTCCTCTTTAAAAAGAAAAAAAAAAGTTGTACTCACCTGCCTCCCTTGATGGCTGGAGCAGCCACTGTCTCCCCTTCTTGAGCCACACTTTATGCACCCAGGAGATATAATGCTATGAAGTCATTGCGCCCACTTGTACTGAGAAGCAGACATCTTGTTTGTGTTCTCAGCATCTTGTAAACCGCAAGCCTGAAGCGGCTTGCGGGTTACAAAATAAGAAAGCAGCAGAATGCATTTTAATTAGATCAGTGTCCAATCTAGTTAAAGGTTGTAGCACGTATTAATGGTGGCCTTGGGATGAGCCCCACAGAATCAGAGCTACAGTGGGTACGGAAAGTATTCAGACCCCTTTAAATTTTTCACTCTTTGTTTCATTGCAGCCATTAGCTAAAAGCAAAAAAGTTCATTTTATTTCTCATTAATGTACACTCAGCACCCCATTGTAACAGATAAAAACCAGAAATGTAGATATTTTTGCAAATTTATTAAAAAAAAAAAACAAATATCACATGGTCATAAGTATTCAGACCCTTTGCTGTGGCACTCATATTTAACTCACATGCTGTCCATTTCCTTCTGATCCTCCTTGAGATGGTTCTATTCCTTCATTGGAGTCCAGCTGTGTGTAATTAAACTGATTGGACTTGATTAGGAAAGGCACACACACCTGTCTGTATAAGGGTTGGTTCACACTAGCGCTTGTATTCCGTCCGCAAGGATTCCGCATCGAGACCCCCCCGAATGGAATACAAGCGCTAATGCAAGCGCTGTGCAGTTAAGCACATGGAGCCCATAGACTATAATGGGCTCCGTGTGCTTGCCGCGCACTGCCCGCACAATTCATTCATGCGGGCAATGCGCAGCAAGCACACGGAGCCCATTATAGTCTATGGGCTCCATGTGCTTAACTGCACAGCGCTTGCATTAGCGCTTGTATTCCGTTCGGGGGGGGGGTCTCCATGCGGACTCCTTGCGGACGGAATACAAGCGCTCGTGTGAACCAACCCTAAGACCTCACAGCTCACAGTTCAAGTCAGAGCAAATGAGAATCATGAGGTCAAAGGAACTGCCCAAGGAGCTCAGAGACAGAATTATGGCAAGACACAGATCTGGCCAAGGTTACAAAAGAATTCTGCAACACTCAAGGTTCCTAAGAGCACAGTGGTCTCCATAATCCTTAAATGGAAGAAGTTTGGGACGACCAGAACTCTTCCTAGACCTGACCATCCAGACAAACTAAGCAATCGTGAGAGAAGAGCCTGGGTGTGAGAGGTAAAGAAGAACCCAAAGATCACTGTGCCTGAGCTCCAGAGATGCAGTAAGGAGAGAGGAGAAATCTCCACAAAGTCACCTATCACTGCAGTCCTCCACCAGTTGGGGCTTCATGGCAGAGTGGTCCGAAGGAAGCCGCTCCTAAGTGCAAGACATATGAAAGCCTGCATAGAGTTTGCCAAAAAAACACATGAAGGACTCCCAGACTATAAGAAATAAGATTCTCTGGTCTGATGAGATGAAGATTGAACTTTTGGCGTTAATTCTAAGTTGTATGTGTGGAGAAAACCAGGCATTGCTCATAACCTGCCCAATACAATCCCAATAATAAAACATGGTGGTGGCAGCATCACGCTATGGGGGTGTTTTTCAGCTTCAGGGACAGGACGACTGGTTGCAATTGAAGGAAAGATGAATGCAGCCAAGTACTGAGATATCCTGGAAGAAAACCTCTTCCATAGTACTCTGGACCTCAGACCACTGCAAATCTACCAAAATTTTCCCTCTGTCCCTCTAAACTTTCATCTCAAACAAGGAGAAGACTGATGAGGGATGCAGTCAAGAGGCACATGATCACTCTGGATGAACTGCAGAGATCTACAGCTGAGGTGGGAGAATCTTCATTAGGACAACAATCAGTCGTACACTGCACAAATCTGGCCTTTATGGAAGAGTGGCAAAAAGAAAGCCATTTCTCAAAGGTATCCATAAAAATTCTCATTTAAAGTTTGCCACAAGCCACCTGGGAGACACCAAACATGTGGAAGAAGGTGCTCTGGTCAGATGAAACCAAAATCCAACTTTTTGGCCACAACGCAAAATGATATGTTTGGTGTAAAAGCAACACAGCTCATCACCCTGAACACACCATCCCTACTGTCAAACATGGTGGTGGCAGCATCATGGTTTGGGCCTGCTTTTCTTCAGCAGGGACAGAGAAGATGGTTAAAATTGATGGGAAGATGGTAGGAACCAAATACAGGACCATTCTGGAAGAAAACCTGTTGGAGTCTGCAAAAGACCTGAGACTGGGATGCAGATTTATCTTCCAACAAGACAATGATCCAAAAAAATCTACAATGGAATGTTTCACAAATAAACGTATCCAGGTGTTAGAATGGCCAAGTCAAAGTCCAGACCTGAATCCAATTGAGAATCTGTAGAAAGAGCTGAAAACTGCTGTTCACAAACGTCTCCATCCAACCTCACTGAGCTCCAGCTGTTTTGCAAGGAAGAATGGGCAAGAATTTCAGTCTCTGACGTGCAAAACTGATAGGGACATACCCCAAGTGACTTGCAGCTGTAATCGCAGCAAAAAGTGACGCTACAAAGTATTAATAATTTTGCACGCCCCGCTTTTCAGTTTTTTATTTGTTAAAAAAGTTTAAAATATCCAATAAATTTTGTTCCACTTCACAATTGTGTCCCACTTGAAAAGTTCAAAGGGCCGAATACTTTTGCAAGGCACTGTATATATACACTCACCGGCCACTTTATTAGGTACACCATGCTAGTAACGGGTTGGACCCCCTTTTGCCTTCAGAACTGCCTCAATTCTTCGTGGCATAGATTCAACAAGGTGCTGGAAGCATTCCTCAGAGATTTTGGTCCATATTGACATGATGGCATCACACAGTTGCCGCAGATTTGTCGGCTGCACATCCATGATGTCCGTGTGTTTTCATTGCTCACTGCTTTTTAATGCGTTCGGTATTCCGTTTGGGGATCTCCAAGTGGACTCCCTGACGCTGGGTTCTCTGTTTCCAGGATTCCATCTTCTGCCAAGATGGAAACCTGGCAAACCGTGTCTGGCTGTGAGCGCTTTAATGGAATACTGAACTGCATGTCCGACTTTGTGTCCGTTAAAAAAATACAGTTTCGTGGCGGAGAGCACAAAACGCTCACAGGCGCTCACGGCCGGACACTTTCCAAACCCATTCAAATGAATGGTTTTGAAAAACGTTTGCAGGTTTCCGTCTACAGTCCAGTTTCGGGCAGGAAACGGAAACCTGCAAAATGGAGACCTGGGCGCAGATGTGAACGAGCCCTGAATGGAATACAGAACGCAGATGTGAACGAGGCCTTACTATCAAAAATTTGCTCTAGGTAGGGGGCCCCGGGGAAAATTTTGCAGAGGGACCCACAGGCTTTAATTATGGCACTGTGAAGATTATGGGGTTTGGAAGGCGGGGTGTCAAAAATGAAAATGTAAAAATTCCTCTGGTGAGTAGGGGGTTCTAACAATAAATAGAGAGAAGAACCATCTATTCCATAGGTTGCTTCCCTGTATGCCACACACCTAGGACTGGCTTCATAACCTGTGAACCCCGCCGCCCATGTGCGCACAATCCCCGCTGTCCGCTCCATCCCGGCCTCATAATAAACTTCCACTACGTCAAAAACGTTACATGAAAAGGCGCAGAGTTCTCCGCCCACCCCCGACACGCGGCTCCTCTCCTGGGTGCTCATTGGCTGATACTGTTGTCAATCACACGCTCTGAGATACCCGCCCAGTCACCCCGGCTCCCGCCAATCCCCGGTCAGATGTACCTAATAGTTCTCAACCCATTGGTCAGGGCGGAAGCAGAGCTGTGACGTCACGGGGAAGTTAAAGTGCTGCCGATAAAGTGAAGCGTTGCAGTATACGAGCTGCGGATTACGGGGAGGGAGGTGAGTGTTACGGGCTGGGAGTGTGGCGTGCTAACAGACGGGCTCTGTGTGAGTAGTGATGTCATGCCTTCATTGACTAGTGTGTTATTTGCTGCTGTCTCATGGAGATGCTTGATGGGCTGACTGGGCTATAGAGGAGCCGGCTGGCGGAGATTTGCTCCTCGCATCCTGACGGCTATGTCAATGGTATGTAGCGGTGGTTTCAGGCTGGTGGCCGGTGCGCGGTGCCGGGCCTCCTGCAGCACAGCAGTGAGTTGTATCCTGACTGGTGTACGGTGTGCCGGGCAATGTCACTGCTGGTAATGAGGGAGGTGAGGATGCCATTAGTGTGCTGAGCCCCTGGGTGCCCGCACGTCTCTGCAGTCCGGTGTGGTCTGCCTGGCATCACAACCAAGCGGGCACCTAAGCCCTGCGGACTGACGGGTGTAGAGCGGGCACCTTCTGTAGCCATGTGAGGAGCACATAAAGCTGCACTCAGGTGTGACTGCAGCTCACCCTCTTGTGTCACCCCGAGCTCCAGCAATCTCCAGGGCTGAGGATGGTGCGTACAGACTGGTACAGACTGCACTGTGTGGGAATAGCTTCATGTCTCTGCTGGCTGCCAGGTGTGAGGGGCTCTAGAACAGCTTCAGGACACTGCAATGGTGGCAGCGGTGTTGTCTGTATGTCCAGGTGACTTATGAGGGTGAAGAGTGGTCAGTGACCCCCACCGCTCATTTACTTGCTAAGCAGGTTGGTGGGGTCCATGTGGTTGGTGCATACCAGTTAGACTATTATGACATACTGACTACATAATAAGATCCATTCACACGGAGGAAAATGGAGCTTTATTGGGTGCTGAATTTTACACGCTGAAAAGTCTCCCATTGACTTCAATGGGGTCTGCTGGCTTTCTCTTTTTTCACTAGCGGAATTTTCTGCTAGTGGAAAAAAATCTAGCGGCACCCATTGAAGTCAATGGGAGGCTTTTTTTTTGTTTTTTGCATGTAAAATTGAGCACCATTTTCCTCCGTGTCAATGGACCCAAGAATTACAAAACTGAGAGACATTGGATCCTGACCTTGGTATATGTTGGCATTGTTTTGCTTTGGGCAAAGGAAAATGTGATCCATTAAAGCTGTTCACGAAATCGTAGAAATATCCCAGTTTTCTTTCCTTACTAATGTTATCCTCTGCTGCTTCTTGGCTGACTTTCCTGTTACCTTGCCAGTCTCTGATCACTCAACTGATGCCCTGTGGAAACAACTTGTGACTTCTGCAGCCAGTCATTGGCCACATTGGTGACAACTCCTCACCGCTGCAGCCAGTCATTGTCCGTAACATGTCATGGTGACATGTCATTATTGGAGCCTAGTAAAGAGAAATTGGCAAGGGATTGGGGAAGTGTTGGCATAGGAGCAGTGGTGCATTAGTATGGCAAAGATTATAGGGGAGCTCTGTGACTATTATATTGATGGCTATGGCCTCTTCACTCCTTCCAAGCACAGCCCTGTACATTGTACAATGTCTGTAAGCTCAGCCCTTTCATTTGAATGGGACTGAATTGCAGCATGGCTGTGACAAATGAATTGGATGTCAGGTGTTTGAGAATAATTGGAGCTCAGTATCATAGGCCTGGACACACATATATAATATATTATATAGATTCTGGAGCTGTTTAAAGATATATATTTTTTTTTTTTTTGAACATGCAGCAAAAGCTGCTTCAAATTCCTGAAGCAGAAACTTTCTGCCTGACATTAGCGCCAAATTCCTCCGCTTGAACCAGCCCTTAAAGGGTATGGTCATGTATACACTCTGTTGTAATTTCCCTAAGATGTGGTACAGAAAAGGCAGAGGAAAAGTCCTGCACTTCGTGCATGGGTCCAAATCTGGCAAAAAAGCCAGATGATATTTTAGAAAAAAAAATAGTACTTGCAAATTAGCTGACAATTGGCCAAAAGTCTCCAATCATGGCAAACATTGTCATTTCTAGCTGCTCAAATGTTCAGCACGTGTGTCCAGCTTTAGATCTACTACCTATAGTCTGTCTGAAATGGAGTGCATCTTTTATCTGCGGCAGTCAGTTGGTAAAGGCTCTCCAGTAGTTGGTCCTACAAGTAGCTGCTAAAAGATGCGTTCTCCCGCCAGCTATACCTCGGTATTTACTTAGAGGTTAGGAACCTAATCCAGTGGGTTAAAAGGATTTGGTTTTCGTGTTTGAAATAAAGGATAGTTCTACTTACCCTATCAGCATTGGATTAACCACATGGTTATCTGAAAAGGGACAGATTGCCATTGTTTACCTCCTGAGGGAATGAAAGATTGGGTTTGAAATCCAAAATACAAGCTCATTGTCCCAACACCAGAGGTTAAGAACTGTGCATTGTTTGTTGAGTAGTAAATTGTAGTTATCAGCTCTGTTCTGTTATCTTATCAGTATACAACAGTAAGTCTCTTTATTCTTCACCTAAAGTGTAGACGGAATATCAAGGCAGTGGAGTATGTAGGCCAAACCACATGTCCTATTTCTTCACAGCCTTTCTGCTAAGACTTATTCATAGAGTCCTAAGAAAGTAAATGTGCAACAATTTATGCATCCAATGCAACAATAATTGTAGAAGTTAAAATATTTCTGTAACAATCTGTAATGTAACTGACTTATCTTTTCTTTTTACCTCCATAGACTGAAGATGCCATGGATAACTATGAGATGAGAGTTTGACACGTCTGAATTCTTGTTCTGGGATAACCGGTTACCCATCCCTGCACCTTCTGACATCACTCACTTTTTTTTTTTTTTTTTTTTGTTTTCTACGTTCATACTTTAAATGCAAGACCTTTCCTAAGATTACTTATCGTTTCCTTGTTTCACCCCCCAGAATCAGTCTTTTATTCTCTCATTTTGGCAAACTGCCAGAATTACTTGCCCTGTCCTTTGTGACTGTACATGTTTTTCATGTTGCAGCAGTCCTTCTGAATTTTTACTTTCTCCTTGTCATATTGAATGATTAATGGGGAGCGACTATATCTTCTTAGCTTTAAAGGCCATAGAGGGCAAAGACTATTTTGGAGGGCTCTCCCCAGAGTGTGGGCGAGTGTCATCCTCAGCATATAAGCATTTCTTGGACTATATACAATCTTGAAGGCCACCACAATGCCACCTGTACCTGAACACCTAGATGATGGTGTTGTGTCTAACATTGTCCATCCTGCTCTAGAGAACCAACACTTGGATGTAGATAACAATCCCCTCATGGAAAATCCTAATTTTTTGGAGCCAGATGAAACCGAGGTAATAGTCATAGGTTCCCGTGCGAATACCAAAGGGGTGCAAGAAGAGGATGCCTTACTAGAGAATGGTAGCCAGAGCACAGAGAGTGAAGATCCAAATATTGAGCCTTCTTGCGAGGCTGTGGTGCCACTAAAAGAAACTTCTTTTTCTATTGGCCTCCAAGTTCTGTTCCCTTTCTTACTGGCTGGATTTGGGACTGTGGCTGCAGGGATGGTCCTTGACATAGTTCAGGTAACTTTTGTGCAATATGCTTACTTCGATATAAAAATGCTCTTATCAAATCACCGAAGGACATTGCTGTCTTTTTAGCGCTGTGTTTACATGTTAGAAACATATACTGTACCATTTGTATAGGCTTGCATAGCAATATATTTGGCCGTTTTGGCACGTTTACTTTGAGTTACTTTGAAAGTGCTGACAAATGTAGTAATCTATTAGTGTTATTCATCTATATTGTGTGTGCAGTCATGTTCTTTCTATTCTTTAGACAGTAGGCACACAGACTTGTCGTATGTGGAATATACTGTATATGATCAGATGCTAAATATGATGTACACTTCAAATGGTAATACTTACCCTTTTTACAAAAATTGAATCTACCCAGAATATTAAATGAGTGTTTAAAATGACCCTAATTTTAACGCAGTAAAAAAAAAATAAAAAAAATCATGAAATAGCATGACAGTCATTTGACTTCAGGTGATACGACATGCATGTGTCTGATTGTTTTGTTTTTTAATAACTTTAAAGTTTGTAATTATCTTTCTGTACTTGCACTAATACACACAAATGAAGAGAGAAATCTGCATTGTATGTGAAATTACAGCAAAGATTGTAAAGGCAGCAATTGTAGTTGTATAGTCAATAGCTTTTGATGGTAGCAAGGGCACCTGTGACTCTATAGCAATGAATTGTGGGGTGTTTGTTTGCTCTTTTTGTTTTTTTGTAATTGTCTTACAACAAATTCACCGTAATTCCCTAGCTTAAATGTCATCAGTGATACTGAAGTGGGTTTTAGACCTAAGAAATGATGACATGGATATTACTCACACATGATTCAGATATCTGCTGTTCACATACATGTCGGGACAAAAAAGAAACTAATTTAAGAAATTGATATGCTTTGCTCAGATCTGTGAATAACAGATGACATCCATGTACTGTCCAGAATATTTTTTTATTTTGTAAACAGAATTGTCTGCAAACTTTAAATCTTGTTTACCCCTTCCTGCACCATGATATAATTACTACATCATGGATCGGCTAACTCCCACACCACGATGTACTATGGTAATGGCACTAGCTCGAGGGAGGTGTTAGCTATGTGAAAGGGGGGGGGACCCTTCTGTCTGTAACATTTGTGGTTGGAGTTGAGTTCCAATCATGGGTGTTATCTCCTTAGATGCTGTGACTGATCATGACCACACATTGAAGAGGCTTCTCTAGTATCCCCATACCTTATCAGCAATGTCTCTTAAGGAGCCTGAGGCCTGTTTTTCTGCATAGACATGGCATACAAAAGACAATCCCTCTAATTATATACTCCAAAACCAACACAGTGCTACTTCCCTTCTGTGCTGTCTCCGGCTTCTCATTTTCTCATTGTGAATAGAATATGGGCTCTTTCATGATATTTAGGTCGCAGTGCTATTTAAAGGGATTGTCCTATCTCAAGGATCCTATCTATACTGCTAGTTTATGTGGATTTAAGACTTTTCCTAAATACATTGCTTCAGCAAAACTGCTTTGTTTGACTAATATCTGTGTTTATTCACTTCATTGTTTACACTGTTTCCATAACCACAGACCTGGGGATGATCTTATATCTCGACCCAGGACAAGTGACAGAGCTCTCTGCTCTCGGGGGAGGGGGGGGGCTCAGCTGGGTGCGCCTGACTTGGGAGCAAGCTTGTATTTCTGAGCTGGTTATCTCCCTCTTCCAGTCATCAGTCTGCTAATTAAATTTAAATGTAGTATGTAAATTTGGGATTCTCATCACCTATCAAATCCAGCTCTGCTACATCAGCTTCATATTGTGCATCTTCCAGTGATAATGTGCTAATTTATTTACAACCATCTCTCATTACTGACTGCAAACATGCACTGCTATGAAGAGAGATGGCAGAGCTGGCTTTGTCTGTGAGATGGCAAGTGAAACCCTGCCCACCAATTCACTGAGAAAACCAGGAAGTGAACAGAGCAAACAGCATGCAAGATGGTGAACGGCCAGTTGAGAATACCCCTTTAAATTATTTCCAGAGATATCACTGGCTGAAAGCTTAGTCTGGATTGGGATTTTTATATCATATGTAATATAATATATTATACAGCTTCATATGAATATTCTAATCTCCTCTTTTTCAACTAGAGATATCTCTGGAAATAATTTAGATAGTACAGCAACTTTAGTGTCATCTCAGCCATTATAAAACTTACTGTTCTTTATATAACTATTTAAAGGGGCTCTATCAGCAAAATTTTGCTGTATGAGCCCCACATATGTCTGAAGGCTATTCAGGCACTGCTAATCTTATTTTAACCCCCCTCCCCACCCCCGTTTTGAAATAATACCCTAAAAACGAATATGCAAATGATACCTTTGCTTGCACTGTAAAATGCCGCGATTTTTTTCCCTGCAGCGTCTCTGCTGCGGGCAAATCACGGCGTTTACATCCTGTGGGGCCCCAGCCTAAGATGAGATTAACAGTGCCTGAATGGCCTTTTTAAAGGCTGTTCAGGCATATGTGGGGCTCATACAGCATAGTTTTGCTGATGGAGCCCTTTTAAAGTGACCCTCCCATACCCTTATTTTCTTTACATTTTGCTCAGCCCCATACACTGTAACATTCAGTAACAGGTAGAAACCGCTCTTAATACAGAAGCAAAGGAAAATATAAAGAGAGGCAGGATTTCACAGGAAGGATCCAAAATTTGTTAAAAGTATATTCCAAAACTTACTTATGACACACATACTACCATAAAATGAGAAGCTGTCGAAGTTTAGTTATGCTTTAACTGCAGAGGGCACAATATACTACATGGTTGGGGACACCTTAGATCACAGAATGAGGCGGAGTAAAACTTTAAAAGGATCCTATGATTCGAAGTGTTTTGTTTTTCTGCCTAACACATTGGAATAGCCTTAAGAAAGTCTATTCTCCTACCTTAGAAGTGGTCTCTGGCCCAGCATTTGGTAGAAATACTGTTTTTTACCGGTATGCAAATGATTTCTCTCGCAGCACTGGGGGCGTGCCCCAGCGCTCAAACGGCACTGGGGCGTCCCCAATGCTGCCAGAGAACTCTCCAGCGCCGCCTCCATCATCTTCAGAAACGTCATCTTCCTGTGTCTTTTTCCAGCGCAGGCTTTGAAAATTGTAGGCCTTTGGGCAGAGCCTACTGTGCATACCCACAGGCGCAGTAGGCTGTGCCCAAGGCAGAGCCTACTATTAGGCAGAAAAAATGTACCTCAAATGGTACATTTAGGATGATCTTCCCCCATACATGGGTTATAAAGGACCACCACACCCAGAATCCAACCAAAGCAAAAACCTTCCCTTTATAATGCCACACGTCCGTCTCCTGGTGCTTGCTCTTTTATTTCTTATCATAATCACAAAGAAGGAAAATAAAGTTAGAAAAGCTGTGTAGTATTCTCTGGTAGCAGCCATGATTTTTCTTTTCCTTCTCTCTTCCATCTCTTCCTCCTTCTCTTCTCTATTACACATGAGCGAGGAAGTTTGAGGAGTGGGCAAGGTGAAATCTGAATCTTAAAGTCCACCTAAATACCTATTTTAGTGTAGGGTATACATAAAACCTGTCCCTATTGGCAAGTTTGTGGTCTTCCTTGTTCAGCAAAAACACATCATGGGTTCTCTGCTCCAGTGTGATGGCAGCCATTTTTCTTCCATGACAACCCTTACAAATCTCTTGCTTGCTCTGGTCCAGTGACGTGATGTAGCACAGATAAAGTGCATAGTGTGGCCTTTTGGATTAGGGGGTGTCAGCAGTGTCCTTAGCTATTGTCCAGTTTAGTAACCGACACTAACTGAACCGTCAAATTCTGTTTCCATTCATTTCAATGGGATTTTATCTAGTGTCCGTTTACCCCCAATCCGTCAGAAGTCCGTTTTATTTTCCAGCAGACAAAACAATCCTACATGCAGGACTTTTGTGTCCGTTAAAGACACTTGCTGTCTGTTTTTTTTCTAACATTGAAGTCTATGGGCAATGGACTAGTAACTAATAGCCATCAGCTACTGCCTGCTTTGTCCCCTTTTTTTTTTTTTTTTTTTTTTTTTTCCCCTCTTCGTTTTGGGGTTTTGTTTTTTTTGAATGGACACCTTCATGACAGAATTCAACGGTATTGTGAAGGGGTTGTACAGTGTGTTATAAGATGTATATAAATTGCTGTTCATGTCCTGTGTTTTGGTACATATACATATATTGCATTTCTGTGTACTTGGGAACTTGATTGATATTACATAGTGCTGGTAACTTTAGCCCTGTCTGGACTGCTCTGTTCTCTCTAAGGGGGAAATCCTAAATTTGGGCTGTAAACTGTAGCATTAACCATTGAGTAGAGGTTATTACATTCATAACTTATTCCTGCATACATTCCAGTGTCTCCCTATGAATGCCTGCTTGTGTATCTTTCTTGCTAATCCTAGCTGAGCCTTATTGGCAACAGCTTTGCATGTGAATCCAGCGATGAGCTGCTTGAGATCTGCGCCTTCCTGGAGTGCCCCTCCACCCTTGGGTGAAATAAGATCCATGCTGCTACACTACATGACAGGGACAGTTGGCTCGGTGTCCTTTTAGAAACATGTGCTGCCTGTACATGGAGGGGAATAATCAACTTCTTCTGGTCCCCCCCCCCCCCCCCCCTCTTTAATTTACCATAATCTTGCATATCTCCTCAAAGTAACAGCTCTTTAGTTGGCCATTAACCTCTATGTACAGGCATAAAAAAAGTAGTGTTGATGAGGATATGTCTATATTTGTGTAGTCTGCTCAGTTGGTAAGGCTAGAGTCACACAGTGCTTCTTTTGATCAAGAACTGCTTTCAATTCTAATTAAGGTAATGAGTAGAGATGAGCGAATCGTGAAATATTCGATGTTCGTTTCGAGTAGAGCCTTAATATTCGACTACTCGATCGAATATCGAATCCCATTATAGTCTATGGGGAAAAAAAATGCTCGTTTCAGGGAAACCACTATTCGACTAAAGGAGAGTCACCAAGTCCACGAGTAGCAGGAAGAGAGTGTTTAGGAGGAGCGCTGTGCAGTTAAAGCGCATGGACCCCATTATAGTCTATGGTGTCCATGCGCTTTAACTGCACAGCGCTTGCAGTTGCGCTGATAAAAAGTCAGCTCCCTCGTAACCGCAATCTGCCAGCTCTCCCAACTAGCAAAGACAAGCCTGCAGCAAATCAACGCTGGTTCTGCAGCAGGCTCGTCCTTGCTAGTTGGGAGAGCTGGCAGATTGCGGTTACGAGGGAGCGGACTTTTTCTTATAGAATGAATAGACCAGCGTTGACTGGCCAGTGTGCAGCATTCGGCCAATCAATGCTGGTTCTGCCGGAGGCTCGTCTGTGAGGAGGCAGTCTACAATCAGACCACAATGGAGACTGCTGTGGTCCGATCTTAGACTCCGCCTCCTCAGACAAGCCTCCAGCAGAACCAGTGTTGATTGGCTGAATGCTGTACACTGGCCAATCAACGCTGGTCAATTCATTCCTATGAGGAAAAAGTAAGCTCACTTGTAACAGCAAGCTGTCAGCTTTCCTGACTAGCAAGGACGAGCCTGCTGCAGAACCAGCGTTGATATGCTATACACTGTATATCATTCAGCCAATCAACGCTGGCTCTGAATTGAATATTTACTGCTAATAGCTATAGTATTCAATCGAGTACAAATATTTCAAATACCGTAGTATTCGATCGAATACCTACTCTATCGAATACTACTCATCTCTAGTAGTGAGTCTTGGGGTGCACTCGCGCAACCCAGGTGCAAAATGGTGGTAACAAGTGTCTATTTATTTTTCATGGCCATGTTGCACCCAGGGGGCATATGTTTTCAAGGAGCCTCTATATCTGAGTGTATGACATGACTTCTATTATTTTCAGTCTGTTTTGATGGTCTCTAAGTAGCACACAAGCGTTGTCATTAAAACGATTTTTTTTTATTTTCTCTTCCCTTATCAATCATGAAGACAGAGGCCCCCTCACCTGGTCACCGATGCAGGCTGTCTATGCATATCTATATACAATATCATTAGTCAGTAATGTATGCAGACAGAATGTGCGCCGTCTGCATCCGTTTCTGATAGTTTTTCAGACCAGACTAAAGGACTAAATGGAGAGTGAAAGAAGCCTCTCCACCACCCCGAATTACACATGTGCTTTTTGTCTGGCAATAGCTGTTAGCCATTTCTAAGGAGTCAGAGTGCGCCTGTGGAAGAGAGAGAGAAAAAAAAAAAAAAATGTGGCCTTCAAAGTTGTATCAAGCAAGCCCACTCTTGTGTATTTTCCACCATGGTACTTTTGCCCTGACTTTTTTTTTTTTTTTTATTAACACCCCCCCCCCCCTTCCCCATTATTCCCATTCCTAGGTCACTGCCCTCTGATACACATTACATATGATGATCCTTTACACGTGCATGATTATTCCTCAAGCAGACACAATATTATCTTGGTCTTTTTATAGTAGGTGGTAGTCGTGGTGTAATGTTACCCCCCTCTTGGCAGGGCAGTAAGAACTAGTTGTCCATGTGATGCCCCTATCTGACCTAGTCTGACATGTGAGTACGTTTTGCACGTTGTCTCCAAGTGTCATATCCCACCTGATGTGTATGAGCACGAACACGTGTCTGTGCCATTTGTAAAGCAAAGGGCATGTGTTTTATGAGATGTATAGATCCTTCCATTAACTGCTTCAGGGTCAGGCCAAATTTTTTTTTTTTTTTTTTTTTCTTGAACATGTAGTTTTGAGGGAAATAATGTTACCTCATAAACTCTGCTGTTGGGACAGGAAGACAGGTTAAGACTCCTCCCACTCCAGTTGTTCTTCCTGTCCTTAAAGGGGTTGTCCCGTCACAAGGATCCTATCTATACAGCTTGTAAATGTGAATGTAAGACTTTTCCTAAATACATTGCTTCAGCAAAACTGCTTTGTTTGGCCACTATATTACTTTATTCATTTTTTTTGTGGCCACAGCCCTGACCTAGCTGCTCCTGAGTCAAGTGATGTATCAGCCTGCTCTCAGGGGGGAGGGAGGAGGGGCTAAGTACACGGGAGCCAGCCTGGAGGGGGAAAGGGGGGGTAGTTTACCCTTTGGGGGACAGGTGAAGCCAGCAACATCGCTATGCTTCTGCCCTGCATGAAGCAAGCAGCGGCAGAAGCGATGCTGATATTCCGGGGCGGGGGGCAGAGGAGCGGAATAACAGCATCGCTTCTGCCGCTGCTTGCTTCATGCAGGGCAGAAGCATAGCGATGTTGCTAGCTTCACTTGTGCCGGCGTCTAACTCCCCGGCATCCGCTGTAATAGGCGGATGCTGGGGACTGTTAGATGCCGACAAAGGCACATTGCTATGCTTCTGCCCTGCATGAAGCCAGCAGCGGCAGAAGCGATGCTGTTCCGCTCCGGGGTCACATATGCAAAGCCAAGCGGTGAGATGCCGCCGGCCCTGCGTGCAAGCTCATACACCAGTCTAACCTTCACAATGCTAATACAGACCCGCAGGGTGTCGGGTCTGTATTTGCATTGTGAAGGGTAGACTGGTGTATGAGCGCGCACGCAGGGCCGGCGGCATCTCGCCGCTTGGCTTTGCATATGTGACCCCGCCCACCAATGACGACACAAAGCCGGAAGACAGAAGATTTTAGAGGAACGAAGACGGGTAAGTATGCGACGTGGGACAACCCCTTTAAAGAAGACAGGTGCAGTGAGGTTCCCTGGGGTGTTTTATGGGCACCACAGTGGCTAGCTGAAGTTCTAGGGTCGAATCTAGCCAAGGACCACATCTGCAAGGAGTTTATGTTCTCCCCGTGTTTGCATGGGTTTCGTCTGGGTACTTCAGTTTCCTTTCACTCCAAAGTCTTACTGATAGGGAATTTAGATTGAGTGCTGTATTTGAGACAGTGTTATCAATATTGCTGTAAAGCTCTGCAGAATGACAGTGCTGAATAAATATGGTGGAAGGTTTGATTGGGAGGTTTTTGCCTCCGCTTCGTCCTTTCTTTGGGTTAACACCCTTCCGGCAGAGAGTCCCTTGTCCTTTTGTCTGGATGTAGGGGTCGAGTCACTTAGTGCTGCTCTCCTGTTTGGGTTGTAAGTGCTTAGAGGCCTTAGTTTTACCACTACCACCTTGTGTGGATGAACTGGCAGAACTTAAAGGGATTCTACCACTAAAACACATTTTTTTTCTAGTTACCACATCGGAATAGCCTTTAAAAAGGCCATTCGTCTCCTACCTGTGGAAGTGCTCTCCGCCGCGCCGTTCGTTCAAAATACCGGTTTGTACCGGTATGCTAATTAGTTCTCTCGCACCGATGGGGGCGTCCCCATCGCAGGAGCAGCGATGGGGGCGTCCCCATTGCAGCTCGAAAACCGACCGCAGCGCCGCCTCTATGGTCTTCTGTATCCTCCCCTTGCTTCTTCGTCTGTCGGACGCCTGCGCAGTACGCTCTGTTCGGCGAAGATTGCCGAACGTACTGCGCATGCGTGAAATTGCGGTCCCAGCCATAGTGCGGGCACCGCAATTTCGCGCATGCGCAGTACGTTCGGCAATCTTCGCCGAACAGAGCGTACTGCGCAGGCGTCCGACAGACGAAGAAGCAAGGGGAGGATACAGAAGACCATAGAGGCGGCGCTGCGGTCGGTTTTCGAGCTGCAATGGGGACGCCCCCATCGCTGCTCCTGCGATGGGGATGCCCCCATCGCTGCGAGAGAACTAATTAGCATACCGGTACAAACTGGTATTTTGAACGAACGGCGCGGCGGAGAGCACTTCCACAGGTAGGAGACGAATGGCCTTTTTAAAGGCTATTCCGACGTGGTAACTAGAAAAAAATGTGTTTTAGTGGTAGAATCCCTTTAATTAAGATCTTTGATCATCAACAAATGGGATAACAGTTTTTGTTTTGGTTTTTCAGACATCTGACAGTTTTGTTTTTCAACAGGGTACAAGTTGCCCTCATCCTCAACTCTTGTCAGTCAAGATCCTAAAGTGGCAGAGCAGTATGTTCTCGCTCTTGCTGTGGAGGGAATTCTCCTGATCCTTTATATTCAAATATTGCATCAATTCTAGATTTTCTTCAGTCAGGATTCAGTCGTCTCAGCCCTGGCATCTTTAAATGTCCAAATTTCTGTTTGAGCCCATTGTATCCTCAGGCCTGAAATTCTAACTTAAAATAAGACATTTTATAAGTGGCCGTTACAACGGTTAGAAGAACTGGGAGGTCCAATCCCTAAAGAATAGGGATTTCACGGATTCCTAATTATTCAGTTAAAGGGGAATCACAGAAGGGGTAAATAAAACTTAACTTTTAATAATATGTGAAAAGAGTTCAGATATGTAATAAATATTTATACATGTATGAAGTCTGTTTTAACATATTATTAAAAGTTAAGATTTTATTTATTTTTTTTATTTTATTTTTGGTTGCATCTTAATAGTCATTCTTAAGTTATGATGAGGCATGTAGTCAAAGTGGCTTCTGCAGAGATCAGGAAATGGTGCTTCCTCCTTTCTGTCCAGTATCTAAAAAGCCATAAGATCAAAAATGTATTCTCTGGACATGGGTATGTGCTAGGTGGCTGAAAACTACTTTGCAAATGGCCTGTTGTTCTCAGGTTTATTTTCTTACACTGTTCCCCTATATACACCTCAATCGGGAAGTCAGGGATGGTAATAAACTTTCTCTTTGGGAGCTCCAGCACTTAAAGGGGGTTGGCCACTTTCAGACCAATATTGAGACTAATGTTCTTAGTTTGTATAATAAAAAGGTGTACAATTCTTCAATATATTTTCTGCATCATTTACCTAGTTTTCTAGATCTGCTTGCTGTCATTCAGACTTTCCAGAAATTGATATAAATAAAAAGTACATCTGGTTCTGCCAAAGGTTTATACGTCCTCCTGTCTAGGGAGGAAAAGTCACTGGTGTCAGGATATGGTGACTCCAATTTTACAAATTTTACAGAATATTAAATGGTACCACTACAAAATACAATTTTTGTCCCACAAATTAAGCTGTGAGGAAAAATTTTAAAAAAGAATAATCATGGCTTCTGGGAGGAGCCAGAAACTAAAAATGTCTTTGGCAGGAAGGCTAGCTGGGCACTGTAGTACCTCCTTGTTTTCAGACAACTGTGGCATTAATAACTGTTAAAGCAAAAATGTGTGTATAACATATATATATATTTTAATATAATATAATTTTTTATTTTTTTTACTATATTTTGTGTGGTTTACATAATTTTATAATTGTATCGTTGATCCTCTTTGGCCCCATAGACCTTAGTCTTGTTTACATGGAAGTAGTGTGTGGGTGTCTAGAAGGCTTGTCCCAAATCCAGAAATGGGTAAAATAATTGAGACTTTGAAATGTTTCAACCACACTTCTTGTGAGTAGTATTTACACTTCCTCTGCAATGTTCCTTGGTGATCTGACTTTTTCTACGTAAAGAGCTCCTACGCATTTCAGTGCCAGAGAACGGACCTTACCATTTTGTGTTCTCTGGGGACAGACTACTGCACTTTAGGTCTTGCAAGCTGGAATACCTTTTTGTATGAATGCCTTGAACGTTGTTGCAGGTTTAAGATGAATGCAAAATTACTCTTAGACGATTTGCTTTCCATTAGGTCGAGGTTATTTAATATCCATCTGTATTTTCAGCACTGGGACGTCTTTACAAATGTTACAGAAGTGTTCATCTTGGTGCCTGCTCTGCTAGGCCTTAAAGGGAATCTGGAAATGACTCTGGCATCACGCCTCTCAACTGCAGTGAGTATTCTGTGGCTTCCTGAAAGCATTAAGTAAAAATAGTCCTGCTGGTTCATGTGACATAGGGTCTGAAAGCCATACTGCTGTCTGACTGCAATGACATCTTGATTTTTCAGTCAGTCATGCATGCATCTCTCCCGGTCAGACACTTTGTCTTTGACTGTGAGTGAGAAGGAAATATGGCAGCAGTCAGTCCTCTGCTCCATGTCCTATACAGCATCAAATGCTTTGACTAATTTTAAAAGGAATTCCAAGTGCCTAGCTAGTGCATAGAGCAGAGGTCTTACATAATATAACATATGTGGCTGCATGAGGAACCCTATAGAATATGGGTGACCACCTCTATTCCCTATGTATTGCCCCCAAAGCATTTTTCCCCTCCTTTTCTTAATGAAATTGTGATTTACATGAAAATTGGGCTCGAAAGTTAAATAGCAGAGGCATATTTGGAAACTGTAGAATCCCCTCTAGTACTGAGATTACATTTATAACCACTTTACCACTGGCACACTCCTTTTTTTTTTTTTTCTTTTTTTTTTTTTTTTTCTTTTACATTTAAAGGCTCTATCATTGGGAAAAGTCATTTTTAACTAAGCACATAAATGCATAGTCTTTAGAAAGTCTATCCCACACCTACCTTTTGTATGTAAATTGTCTCAGTGGTTTTTGAATGAGCCGTTTTTATTCATATGCTAATTAGCTTCCAGTCAGCACAGGAAGTTCCCAACAGCCTCCTCTCTGCTATTATATCGTGTGTGTGTATAGCAGCAGCCGCCTGTGCTGTACACATACATAGGAAAGCACGATGAGACTTCTCGGGTGCACCAAGAGGCTAATTAGCATATGAATAAAAACTGGCTCATTCAAAAACCACTGAGTCGCGTTACATACAAAAGGTACATGTGGAATAGCCTATCTAAAAATGACTTTTCCCAATCATGGAGCCCTTTTTAATGTGACTAGTTTAGGACTATTAGAGCTAACTAGAATGAGTTGTTTGCCTAAAATGGGGCCCCTTTCATCGTATATCCTGTAGGTGTTATGAATGCAACCACAACACAACCTAATTTCTTGGCTTTTACTAGGAGACTGAAGGATTTGCTTTATAACATGTAATTGGACAACTCCAGCTGTTCAGTAATGATGGCTACTATTAAATATTGACCGTCATATCGGCTTGGCTGTTTCTTCAACATAATGTTTACCCTTTGGCGTGGGAATTGACGTTGCATAAAGGCAAAAGTCCTGACCAGGTCACCCTGTCCGTGTACAATGTAACCTAGCCCTTACAAAGATCAAATGCTTACAGCACAGCATGGTAGATCATAATGTCCTAGTCCTGGGGAGTCTATTAGTCTTAATGAAGGAGCTTCATTCCACAAATCCAATTAATTATTTTCTGGTCTTCTGGAAATTTTATGATTGTAATAAACGGTTCTTATAATTTCCCAAGGTAACCTACTGTACATTTGAATTTTAATTTGAACACTTTTACCTTAAGCCAGGTCTAGGAGCCAGCAACTCTAAGGCCCCACGTCGCAATTTGCCTGTGGCAGAAACATCAGGGAAAAATCTCAGCATTTTAGTCAGGGCAAAACAGCGGTGCAGACACCCCGTGATTTCCAAAACCAGCGCGGTCTTGAAAATCGCAACATGTCAATTATACCTATGGGGAAACCGCTGGCAGAGGACAACAGAGGAAAACGCGGTAAACTGTCTAAAGCGCTGCAAGAAGGATGATGATGCGTCCCGTAGGGCTTAGACTAAGACGTCCCTCTTGCAACTACGGATGTTGGAGTCTGAGTTTTGAACATCATTTGAGGTTCTATCCCTTTTTAGTAGTAAATGTCTGCAGATGGGTTAGGGTCATCCGATTCACATGATGATTTTTCCCTCCCTTTATCAGTGCAAATGAGTACGAGACTAAGAGGAAAACGCAGTTTGATTCAGGTGACCCTAACACATCTGCAGGCTGAGTTGATATGCTGGAGTCTACTGACGTACTCTTATAAATGCCAAAGAATAGCATCAAATCTCCCTTTTTTGGTCTGTTTTAGGCAAAAGCCCCACATAGCGTGATGCAACCAAACAGCGCTGTGAGATAAACCAATTCATCACTGCTTTTCCGGTAGTGCTTTTCACAGAACATCTGCAGAGTTTTCCTCTTTCCTTTCTGCTTCCATTATACCTATATGGAAACCACCAGTATATCCATGGGTATAATTGACATGCTGTGATTTGGGGAAAAAAAAAGTCTTTTAAAATGCAGCATTTACGCTGCAGGTTATTTTCTGCAATGTGTGAATGGGATTAGCCAAAATCACATTTACTTTGCAGTTAATATAAAACGCTGCGGTTTTTGTAGTGGCATTTACACTACTTGGGGCCCTGGCCTTATAAAGTGTCTTCTGTGTCCATGCTCTGTTTTGTAGCCTTAATTTTGTGGTCTCCATGTTTTAGGCCAATATTGGACAAATGGAAACTGCCAAAGAGAAGTGGACCATGATTGTTGGCAATATGGCACTAATTCAGGTAGGTTTTGGTATATAATTTGGATACATATCTCATTACTTTTGGAGGGGGGGGGGCGCTAAACTTAGAAACAGAAGATGTACTTTGCCACAGTGTGTGTCAGTCTGCATGGTTTATAAGTCTAGAAGTAGAAATCTTTCAGTGACCACAGTTCTCCTGATCCTTTTATTTGTGCAGGAACTGCTGTCATTGGTAAATGGGCTGTGTGCTCTTGGTCTGCCATGGCAGATGCTAATGAAGGAAGGAATCTTTTGCCTCTAAAATTGCATTGCCATCAGACCTATATGCCGTATCTGAGATTTGTCATAAATGCCTGTGTCCTATCTCTGTAATAAGCACTAGATCACTAGAACAAGAATCTCTGACGCTGGCAAATCCCAAATAACCCATCCCTGTGGATGTGCCATAATGTCTGTGGTGAGAATACCTCTTTACCTGCATTATTTGAGGCAGCACCTGACTTTCCAGCTTGCTAAAAAAAGGAAGTGTTACGATTATCTTGAGAGGACTTGAGTGCACAAAAACACAGGTCGCCTGGTAAGTAGCCCAATGAATTGGGGAGGGGGATCAGCATGCAGACCCATAGCAATAACTGGATGCTCAGCCACTAGATGAGAAGGAGGCAGAAGAACAAGACTTTGATGGAACAGCAGACCTATATAACATATATTTAGTAATAAAGCTTTTCCAGTGCAGGGATAAATGGGCTAGGATCACATCATGTTTTTACTGCACAGCTCTTGCTTCTGTTGAGAAAAAGCACCAGATAAACTATGCGCACTGATGCAATGGAAAGACATAAATTCTGGCTTATTCCATCTTATGTTTTCTCTTCCTAGGTACAAGCAACAGTTGTGGGTTTCCTGGCTTCTATTGCAGCAGTTATTTTTGGCTGGATCCCAGATGGCCATTTCCTTATGGAACATGCTGTGCTGTTATGTGCGAGCAGTGTCTCTACTGCATTCATAGCTTCTTTAGTCCTGGGTGAGCACACTCTTATGTATGTTGTGAGGGCATGTTCATGCACACGATTTTTCCGGCCATCTTTTGGGATGAACTTCCCATAAGGACCTCTAAATAATGATATAGGTGAACAAGCCAATACTTGCCTGCTTTGTCTTAGACCTAATATTGAGATTTAATTTTATTTTATTTTTCCTTGGTAGGTCTTGTTATGATTGGGGTAATCATTGGTGCTAAAAAGCTTGGTATTAATCCTGACAATGTGGCTACACCTATTGCTGCCAGCCTTGGAGACTTGGTTACTTTGGCATTGCTATCTGGTATCAGCTGGGGCCTCTACAAAGAAATGAGTAAGTAACTAGTGTATGTTGGCATACACATAGAAAACAGATATAAAGAGAAAATGTTGTCCTAATTTTGTGACACTAAACTGTCCACAGGACCATATGGACCAGGGGTTTGGTGTTGTCATGCGTGTGTGTGTGTTCATGTTGTAATGCCACTCGTGCCAGAATTACAAATTTTCCCCAGAGCAATACTCCTGACTTTTCTGCAAAGTTTTTCACTGAAACAAAGGGGGAAAATTCTGCTTCAGTGTGCATGCACAACAGGATTTGGGAAGGGAGGGGTATTGGTAAGCTGGAGATGTGAAGCTCACCTGTACAGTATAAAACTGTGTGTGAATGAAAGATGATGATGACAGTAATGTACTTGAAACTTGCAATCCTCATGAAAACTTTAAAGATCTGCAGGGTCAGTCTTGGAAAACTGTTTTTTGGCGAGGGCTGGTGTTAAGGCAATTTCCCAGGTGATTCCTCTTTACCGACACCTCAGGGGCTCTGCACACCCATCTAAAATCCATGAACTATAAATGTGCCCTCTACACCCAATTGCTTCTTCCATTAAGCGCTTGGCTGTGTATCCAAACGGTTTATACCTATTTCTGCATTCGTGTTTCTGTTCAGGGAGTCTGTTTGGGGACACCCCCTTCCCCCCTCACTTTCTGAACGGAAATCTATACGCATTAAAAAGCAGTTACCTAAGGAAACCACACAGACCCCATAGACTATAATGGGGTCTGTGTGGTTTCTGCACAAAACATGCGAAGAAAAGAGTCCTGCAAACGACACTCTTCTCTCTGCATGATTCGTGTGGAAACTACACAGACCCCATTATAGACTATGGGGTCCATGTGGAACCATTTCTTAATGCGTATAGATTTCCGTTCGGGGGGTCCCCAAATGGACTTCCCGAATGGAAACCCGAACGTAGGTGTGAACTGGGCCTAAGTGCGTTCTCCTTTTATAGTACAATGTCTTCTTTGGCCACACAGCAGAGCGTAGAGACGTGGACCACAGATACTGTTTTTGGATGCCATGCACTTCTGCCGAGCTCCTAAAAAGCCAAGAAAGTTGAATTCCCTTACAGAAATGCATAATTTCAGTGCCCTGTATGTTGCACCCAGCTTGTGTCCGTGTGCGTGCACACACTCACTAACTAAAAGCTTGTTGTACTTGGTAAAACCCACTTAACAATTTTTGGAGTGTCTCTCTAATACAGGTTTTGGCATACAACGTATTTGGCGCTGACATTTTGTTCCCCCCCCCCCTCCCCCCTCACACTTGCAAAGCAATTGGAAAGTGCTTGAAAATAATTTTAGTGAGAAGAATATAGCATTACACTTATGAATTTGAAGGAAAGAGAAAGGATTATTGTTAATGTTTAACGTCTGATCTTTTTTGTTTTGTTCTCCCTCCCCACAGAAATCAATACATTTGTCAACCTTATTGTGTGCCTGTTGTTTATAGCTCTGCTACCGGTGTGGTTTATAATTGCCAGGAGAAATCCAACAACAAGGCAGGTGCTGGCAACTGGATGGGAACCTGTCATCATTGCAATGGCCATCAGCAGGTGGGAGATCTCTTCACACTAGGTTTTTGCTTAAATAAGCAAAATAAAAAATGAAAAATGCCACAAGTATTAAAATTCATGTTTATTCATAATTAAAAAAACATAAATGAGTGAGCAAACTAGGGAAGGGGGGGGGGGGGACAAATAGTCCAAATACTGAAAATGACCGCAAAAAAGTGAGAAAAGACAAAATGTAAATTGTCAAAGCATAAGATAGATGCACCCAAAGGGGGTGGTGTATGTGTTAAAAAATAAATAAAAAAAAAAAAAAAAAAATATTATATATATATATATATATATATATATATATATATATATATATATATATATATATATATATATATAATTTTTTTTTTTTTTTTTTTTTTTTCCATGTTGGTTAAATTACATTTTTATTTTTTGCCCCTGTATATTTAAAGAATGTTTTAGGTAAAATGTTGACTTGACTTGAAATGAAACTAAAAATATTTATTTCACTGTATTGAGTGGGGAAAAAAAGCTGCATTACATAAGCAAAACAATACCTACATGGCAAAGTGTCTTTTGGTAAGCTCTTTACTTTATGCCCTTAAATCTGTCTTTTAACATGTTTGGTTTTTTTTTTCACATCTATTTATTGCAGTGTCGGGGGATTGATTTTAGATAAAACAGTATCGGATCCAAACTTTGCAGGAATAGCTGTTTTCACACCTGTCATAAATGGTAAGTATGCAACACTTCCCCCATCACCCCCCCCCCCCCCCCAAACACACACACACTTTTTTCATTCCATTTTTAAAGGGGCTCTATCAGCAAAATCATGCTGCTAGAGCCCCACATATGCGTGCATAGCCTTTAAAAAGGCTATTCAGGCACAGTAAAAGTTATATTAAACTACCCCCCAGTTTTAAAATAATAACCTAAAAAAGAATGTGCTCTACTTACGGATCGTGCACGCTGGGCGGGCATTCAGGGTGTGTCTTCATCTTCATCCCCGCCTCTTCTTCCTCCGATGTCCTCCGGTCCCATCTTCTTCCAGCGCTGGGCGCATGCGCAGTAGCATGCGGCTTCTACTATGGCTACTGCGCATGTGCCCAGGCTATCACTGTCCGTTTGCGAGCGCTGGAGGAGGACGGGACCCGAGGACATCAGAGGAAGAGGAGGCGTAGATGAAGAAGACGGCGCACCCTGAATGCCCGCCCAGTGTGCACGTTCGGTAAGTAGATCACATTCTTTTTTAGGTTATTTTAAAACGGGGGGGGTAGTTTAATATAACATTTACGGTGCCTGAATAGCCTTTTTAAAGGCTATGCACGCATATATGGGGCTCTAGCAGCATGATTTTGCTGATAGAGCCCCTTTAAGGGTCTAGGACTACTCTCATAAAGAACTGGAGAAGGTATAGAGAGTAACTTAGAATATGAAAACACAAGTAACAGTAATATGTGAAAGTGTTTTTATTTGGTAAAGAGGATTATTTACCAAGGTTCTGATCATGGGGAAAAAAAAGTGGCAACTAATTAATGTTATTACCAAACCTTCTATTGAATTGGATGGAAATTGTATGCTTTCTTTGGGTGAATACAGATGGCCCTGGATGGTGCTGGTACCAACATGCCAGTGCTGGTATTTAGAAATTTTGCTAGAACTAACCATGTTT
Source organism: Leptodactylus fuscus (assembly GCF_031893055.1). Taxonomy (NCBI): domain Eukaryota; kingdom Metazoa; phylum Chordata; class Amphibia; order Anura; family Leptodactylidae; genus Leptodactylus; species Leptodactylus fuscus. The sequence continues at coordinate 90,938,408 of NC_134266.1, read as the reverse complement.
TCCTTTTGGCTAGGTGTCGGTGGGAACTTGGTTGCTGTGCAGGCCAGCCGTATTTCCACATATCTTCACATGATGGGATCACCGGGTGATGACATTGGTCTTGTGTCTCGTAAATGCCCTAGTCCTTGTCGAACATTCTTCAGTTCTGGTACTGTGGTTATTTGTAGATAATATCCTAAAAGGTCGATTAATCTCAAAGATGAGAAAACAGGAGGAGGGGGAAAAAAAAAACAAAATAGCCAGCATAAAATAAAACACTTAAGCCTCTAGGCTAACCTTGGTTGGAGGGGTCTTATATTTGCTGTGTACAGTCTTCAGAGATATAAGCGGCTACTATTTACAGCTGCGAACATTGCATAATCTGCTATGGAAAAGCTGAGGGTCACATACCAATGTATGCACTGCCTGGAAATGGCAGGGTTATTTCAAACCTGTGTCACTGGCATGTTAAAGATGCTATGGTAGTATAGTTAACCTTTCACCACCTCTACCAATTGTAGTTGTATTTCTCTCACTCCTCCAACACCCCCCCCCAACCAATTAAAAGAATAAATAAAAACTTGATGCGATTTAAAAAAAAAAAAAAAAAAAAAAATCGGCTGTGAAAGCACACATACTACAATGGAAGAACAAAAGGGAAGGGAAGGAGTAGAGTATGGGTAGGAAAATGTCTTATACTGTTATACCATGTGTTCGGTGATATTGTAAATTTGCAACACTGGTATATACACTAATTTCCTGGTCCAGTGTGTTTGTTCACTGGGCACAGTAAACTCAGTGAAAATGAAAGCCATAAAAATACAACATTTTTTTTGGTGTCTTTCATCCCTTTATTTTTGCTTTGCACAGAATATTTTCAGTACATTGCAATGGCACCGTGCAAAGTACAACTTATCCCACAACAAAGTCTTCATACAACGTTATGAACTGAAAGTTTTGGTGGAGAAAAAAACTGCAGATTTTTTTTTATTTTTTTTGTCTAGTAAACTGTAATAGAAGGAGAAAGCATAAGACCTGACTCTCTGATGTATGTAGATAACTGTTTATTATAGGAATAGTTTTAGTCTTTGACTTGTGTTTCTGACCTGACGTAATTGTTTGATGCATTTGCTCATTACATTTGGTTCCTTTTTCCCTTTTGTCGTTGCCCAGATGTGAACTCTCGCTCAGCCCGTGTGTTGTTCCTTTTAGTGGTGCCAGGCCATTTGGTTTTTTTGTACACTATTAACTCAATGAAAGGTGGACACACAACAATGACCCTGATTTTTATGGTTTTCTACATGATGGCAGCATTGCTTCAGGTAAGTGCAATTTTACTTATTTTATTGTAAAACCTAAGGCTTGGTTTACATCTGCATTCGGTATTCCGTTTGGGGAGTCCGCTTGGTAACCCCCTGAACAGAATACCGAACATATTAAGCTCTTATTAAAGCCATGTGTGGGCCATAAGCTGGTAGCATTTTCCAAACTAAATAAAGAAGGTACTCTTGACTCCATGTATCCTGTAATACTAGGTGCCCATGCAACAGATTAACCATGTCCATACTGAAGTGGTCCCATGTGGAGGTAGAGACTCCAGTCCAGATACCTGAGCGTTCGTCTATGTAAAATGCGACGAACCTTTGCCTTAACTTAAATTGACAGAACGATGATTTTTCATGTGATGGCCATGGAGTGCTCAATTACATGTGGCCAAGGAACTCATGGCAAAACAGTCTGCTTCTGATCAGTGTCAAGTGCATACTGCTGCCCCAGAGCATATGGTATAATTTGAGATTGCTTCTGCATTAAAAATAAAAAATAAAATTGCTCCAGATTCTGCCTAAAAACCAGCCTCTATTGACTGTCAGTCAAACGCTGATTATAAATTCCCCCCCCCCCTTTTCCTGAATGGTGGACTTCCCCAAGGACTACTTCACACTACAATTTTTCAGCCTGCCCTGTTGTGGGACGTTAAGGGTCCACTCAACGGAGGAAAATGGTGAGTTTTCCATTTTAAAAGGAACCCATTGAAACTGAAATTCCACACCAAATTCTTCACCATTTTCCTCTGGGTGAATGGACCCTAATGTGAATAGAGCAATTAATGCAGACAGAAGATGTTGTACTATGAAGTGTGAGAGGGAGACTGACTCGGGGTGGTCACACTTGCACCCTGTGTCCGGTGTGTGCATTCCCCCAGGTCTCCATCCTCCACCCCGGCAAAACTGGACAGGGGACAGAAACCCGACGGTCCAGTTTAAAACCCATTCATTGGAATGGGTTGATAAAGGTAACCGCCTGTGGCATGTAGTTTATAGGCAACCCCTTTTTAAATTTGTGTAGTTTTGTCAAGTGAGAAAAAAATCCACTTAAATGGCTACAGATACTAATTGTGGTTAGAATTGAAACACAGACTTCAGCCCTGCAAGGTGTAATGTTGGTACATCTAGCTATACCATAATCGTAACCTCTCTATCATAAGTAATATTTTGTTGTCAGTACAAATGATAAAATCAGAGTAATGCTGTTGCTTCATTTAGTATGAAGTCAAGCTTTCTAAGTCCTTTTTATTTTCCTGTGCTTGTCATGCAGGTTCTGGTTCTCCTATACATTGCAGACTGGATGGTTCATTGGATGTGGAACAGAGGGATGGATCCTGACAACTTTTCAATTCCATATCTCACTGCGCTGGGGGATCTTTTGGGCACTGGGCTGCTCGCACTTAGTTTCCATGTACTTTGGCTAATCGGAGACCGCGACACTGATGTGGGAGACTGAATGTTAGACCACTTGAAGTACACTTTGTAGGGACCATTATGTGGCCTGGATAATTTAACAGGAGACTAACTAGAAATAAGTGCAATTTATTTCCCTCTAAACCTCGTACACAGCGATGTATGTTAAATTACTTTGAGCTGCTTTGTTCTTGCACAGCAAGTCCCAGTACCCATGTATGTGCAGCTGGTCCTGCTTCTGAGCCCCTCTCCTGTCCCGCTGCTGCACACTTCAGCAGTGTTTAATATGCATGTTTCAAGGCACTAGTTGTCTTTTTTACAAAAACTGGGCAGGTATTATTTACTCCCAGAAGGTTTTTGTGTGTAAAGGGGAATATCCAAGTGATTCTTGAAATGTTTACATTTTTGACTGGTTTCCAAATGAATGTCACTGGAAAATCTATACAACACATCTTGGGCAGCATGAAGTGTTTTTGTTGTGTTTTTTTTTTTTTTTTCTGTTGGATTCTAGGTTCCAATATTACTGGTACAGAGTTCCTCAGCTTCATTTTACATATTCAGTCGACTAATGTACACTCTGATGCACAGCTCTACATTGGATAAAACCGGTTCAGTCTTTAGCCAATGCAGTATTTTGTCGGGTGTGCAGTACTACAACAGCATACCTGCTGAATATAGATCAAACTGACACTCGTCATTCACAAGCTGCCTAAATACACATTTTCTGCTTTGTTTCAGTATTAAACTATTTTACTTCACTGCATTAACTCTAACAAATATGTGGTGAACTAGAATATGCTGCAGGCTTGAAAATCTGCCGCATTGCCTTACATCTGCACAATATTTTTTTTTTTTTTTTGTCCATAACATGTGAATGGGGCCTTGTAATGTCTGTATAAAAATTGCTATGCACAACTTATACTATGCAGTAGTACACATGTAGCTTCAATTTAAACTTCTGTGGAAAAGGTCCGAGCAAACTTATTTTTCTTAAAATGTAACCGTTCCAGCAAAATGACGTGTGTAAACCCATCCTTCTTGCCATAACACTTCCCACTAGGCTCCAGTACTTAAGTGAGAATTTATATACCGTAGGTAATGTTTAGTAGCACAATCTTTCTACTATAGTGCACCATGCCTGCTCACTTAAGAATCATTTATCTGTATGCTTTTGGCTCCTAGGAAAAGTATATGGTCAATTCATTCTTTACACTACCCACCAACTCGGGACACTTTGGGGTCACTACCCAGGCAACACACCAGGAACTTAACTGACCAATTTGACCTCCCGTCCCCAACCTGTAGGCTAGGGCTGCACATAGACCTCAGTGTGTAATAGCAATGTTTATAAGGCAAACACTGAGTAGCTTGAAAAAGACTCTTCCAAGTAGTTACCAATTGTAAAGGAAATTTAAAAAAAAAAAAAAAAGCCATTTAATATTAAATTGGAGTTTAGACTATCAATGTAAATTTATTAGAGAGTTGGTCAAACTTCATAGACTTGCATTGATATCTTGCTCTGAAAAGGTTCTCTGCTCGAGGAGAGCATATAACTTTACAATAATGCAGTCAGTAATGTATTCAGTACCATTGCTTTACGCCTAGGCTTGTTTTCAAACTGTGTTTTGGGGTTTTGTTTGTTTTTTATTCTCTTATAAAAACTTTAGTTCTTCATTAGTTTACTCTGCTGACAAAAATAGCCTTATTCTAGCCTCTTATCTATTACCTTGTTCCATTAACTATTTTGAATTCTGGAAATGACCTAGGTGGTGATGCACACGTATCTTTATGATGGCCAACATATATGCTATTGAATGTTTTCCAAAAACTTTGCTGTGGACCATATCCACGGCATCCAATTTCTGCTAATTTTCTAGCAGCTTCCCTCTCTGTGATGAGGAGCCTTTGTTACTCTAGAATCCATGCACACCAAGACTGAAGTCTTTTACTCTCATTTCATAAAGTCACCTTTCATGGGCTTCACTGATTGGATTTTCAGCATTTTGTGTTTCACGGTAATGAATTAAGCCTTGTCTGTATCACTTTTATTAGCTCCATACACTTTAACTGGATAACTGGATTGTTTGAAAAGAGCACCAATTGCTGTCTGTTTCTTTTAGTGTTTTTGTGACTTGGTATTCCCCTAGGATGGTCTTATTACAGTTGTCTTAAATACTGATCAATTTTATTTGAAGGAACAATGTTTGGCAGCCTGTTCTGCTCTAACATCTGCTGGCAAGTATGGGTCTGGAGGGAAACTACCAAAAGTTTGTGTTTTTATGTGTTTTGGTTGTTTTTTTTTGTTCTGGGTGAAAAAAAATTAGGGCTAATATAAAACTTTTTCTTTTTTCCATAAGAGCAACTCTTAAAATAACCCAAGCTGTCCTGGGAGCTAGGATACCTTGGTGTCATGAACAAGCTGGTGCAATTCTCCCCCCCCCCCCCCCCCCCTTAATACTTGGCCAGCTACTTCAGAACAAAGGTTGGATTAGATCCCGACCTTTCAGAAGACTTATGTGGATAAACAAATTCAGCAGTTAGAAAAGAACAAGCCTTCATATAAAGGGAGTTGCTCTGTAAGGCTAAGTTCACATCTGCACACGGATATTTGCCGATGGAGAGCCAGAACACTAACAGTGGTTACCCTTAAACCCTCAGGCTATAGTGGGGTCTATCGCTGGTTTTTATACTGAAACCGGCAGAGAGAAAAGTCCTATGTGCAGGACTTTTCTCTCTGCCAATTTTCTGCGTGTCTTTTGCTACTGGAGACCTAACTTTTTTGGCTCCATCTGATGTGAGAATGGGAAACCTGCATATCCCCTTTTCAAATGGAGGATCACATGAGGCACCAGTCTCTATGGGACTGTAGGAGAGGAGTGAGTGATGTACTTTCTGACATGACCTGCAATCCATTTAAAGGGGATCTTCTGTTCTTGTTAATGGTGGGAGTCCAAGGAGTTGGTACCCCTTTCAATCAGACATGTGTCCTGTGCGTAAAACCCCCATAAAAATTCTCAATGAACCATGCTTTACAGTAATAAGGCAGACATCATGGATCATTCAGGTGCTGCAATGTTGTTACCAAAGCACCTTCTATTTATATTAACACTAATTTTCTTTCACATTTTAGGTATAATTGAGATGTAGTTTCATATGTGCAATCTGATTCTATTGAATACTGTTGTAATTTTTGTGTAAGCCACAATGGGTGTTGATTCTAATGACTACATTTACAATTGCATTTTTCATTAGCCAGTGATGTAGTTCCTTAGAAAACTACTGCCTCTTTAAATCTGGCAGTCAGTTATTTGCATAAAAATATTGCATTGCTCTATTGAACTTGGTTTAAATTATTTGTTTATGAATATAAAGATATTTAATAAAATAAAGTTATTTAAATATACATGTCTTCTGACTCGTGTTAAAAGGTTACATGGGCTGTTTTGTAACAAACATGTCCATATGGAATCCCCATATGTTTTTATGGTGTGTGTATTTATTTATTTATTTTTTCTCTCTCCTTCCCCCTAGAACCTGGAAATGAAGGGGCTAGAAAGCATTTCTTTTCCTCAAAGCATAGCTTCAGTTCAAAACCGGTTTCTCCAATGACTGACAACTCCCTTTAATTACAAACAATATTTCCTAATGGTGTTGGCCTTAGGCCCATCCTCAACTACTTTCACCCAGCCTGTCATTACTGAGAAGCAGTGTTCCTGACCGCAGGCGCTTGTCCATGTGTCGGTGGTCAAGTGGACCTTACAACAAAGCGCAGAACTCAGGGCCCGATTAATGTTAGGGGCACGTGCTGGCGCAAGACGGGGACGGCACACCAACAGAGGTAGTGACGGCTAGGGGCATCATAGTGAGGTGCCGCAGCTGCCATCAGGTCACGGAAGGCATGAGTCTCCACTAGCAGGAACGCCAACATCTCCAGGGCCAGCAGTTTCGATATGAGGCCGTTGAAGGCATGGGGGGGGGGTTGTGCTATACTTCTGCTGGCGATGAAACGCCTGGGAGATGGGGAGTTGCTGGGAAGAGGCGCATGATGGTGCAGGCGAGAGAAGCAGAGGCAGGTAAAGGGGCAGATATTGAGGTGTCCAGGCTGGTGGTCTGGATTGTATCTCCAGCACTGGAAACTGTGGAAGAGTCAGTGTTGGCAATGCCGGCTGACGATTGTCCTGCGTTTGCGCTCTCCCACTGTGCCCAGGGCTTGCCTTCCAAATGACTGCGCATGCCAGAGGTGGTAAGGTTGCTCTTTTCAGAGCCCCTACTCAGTTTAGACTTGCAAAGTGTGCAAACCGCACTAAATTTGTCCTCCGCATATACATTGAAAAAATCTCCACACCGAGGAACGTAGCCTCGATGGGGGAGTTTCTCTCGGGTGGCTAGAAGAGGGAACATCTTGGGCCTTGCTGCCTCAGGTCTGGCTTCTGTGAAGCAGCTGTCCTGTGCCTCTGGACATGCCTCTGCCCACTTTTTTTTTTTTTTTCTTCCCCTATTAGAACAAAGGATGAGATTTTTTACTTATATCGGGGGTCGAGGATTGCAAAAATCCAGTATTTTGCTCTCCATGATGTGAACTATGCCTTTGTCTCTTGAAAAGCAACCCAACAGGAAGTCAGCCATGTGTGCCAATGTGTTACTTGGCATGACTTTTAATGAGCTTCTAACCAGCAGAGTTGGGGGGGGGGGGGGGGGAATCGGGGTGGATTGAGCCTAGTAGGAGCAGAATTGTGCAACGCTCATGGTGGAGGAGTATGAGGAGGAATTGTAGAGGGTGAGCATACACATGAAACTTCATGTCGGGGTGCTTAACACTGGTGGACATGTAAATGATGTGTCAATCCATTGGCTGTTCATTTTGTTGAAGGTCAGCAGCCAGCCGGCTGTGCTTATACATGATGATGCCACCGGCTGCACTGAAGGCCCTTTCCGATAGCACGCTGGCGGCAGGGCAGGAAAGGACCACTAAGGCATATAGCGCAAGTTCCAGCCACAAATCCAACTTGTAGACCCACTAAGTGTTGGGCGCAGAGAGGACAGGGCTGTGGTCGGCCAGGTACTCCAGCAACATGCACCTATACTTGTCCCTCCTGGTGACACTAGGCCCCTCAGTGGGGTGCCACTAGGCTCCTGATTGACAATGAGATCATCTGCCACTTCGTCCTCCTCCTTCTCTTCCTCCATCAATATACGCTGTGAAGTGGACAGGAGTGTGCACTGACTATCCTTCTCGGATGGTTCTGCTCCTATGCCCGACTCCTCAGTGTACAATGCGTTATCCCTGATGGCGATGAGGGATTATTCCATCACACACAGGAGCGGGATTGTTATCATCACTAATGCGTCGTCACAGCTGACCCTCTTGGTGGACAACTCAAAGACACGCAAGATCTCTATAAGTCTGCCAACATGAGCGAGTTTTGCGCGAGTGGCTAGTACATGAAAAATCTTTGGCCTTGCTGCCTCTGGACATGCCTCTGCTTCTAGCCACCTTTTTTGCTGCTGCGCTTGCCTCCACATCTACACTGCTTCCCCCCCTAGACATCACTCCTGTCCATGCCTCTACCTCTAGCCACCTTTTTTCCTGGTTAGCTTGCCTCCACATCTACACTGCTTTCCCCGCTAGACATCACCCCTGTCCATGTCGGGTCGGTGGCCTCATCGTCTACCAACTCCTTTTCCAATTGCTCACTCTCCTCTTACTGCAAACCACACATAACCACAGCTTGTCCTGATGGCAACTGTGTCTCGTCATCATCGCTGAGGCTCAGAAACGCCAGTTGCGGGTCCACAACCACAAAATTGGTAGGAAATGGCGGATGCTCCAGTATTTTGGCATCAGGACACAGTCGTCTGGTAGCTCCTGGGATTCGGGAAGTGGTTCAACAGAGGGAGAGACAGTAAAAGGACCCGAAAAGAGATCCTGGGAGGGGGAAAGGGTGGGATGACTCTTTTGGGAAGATTGGGTATGTTGGCAGGAAGGAGGGGAAGACTCTTGGGTATGACCACGACTGCAGGTAGTGGCTGAATGGCTGGTGGAAAAGCAGCTGGAAGCATTATCCGCTAGCCATTGTAACACCTGTTCCTGGTGCTCGGGCCTGGTCTGTGTTGTACCCTGCTTAACGCAGTTGTCATATCAGGAATTGTGATGAGTGCATGCTAATGTTTCTTTCGCTTTAACGTTATGTTTCTGTCCATATTAATGTACAGGAAAGAAGGTTTCAAATTATCCACTTTCATAGAGGTTCTAGTGAGTTTGTAAAGTGTCCAGTGGAAAGGATGGAATAGGATTTCACATAAGTGCCACGCATGGTCACTCATGGTGCAGAAACTGAGGGAGCTGAATTTGATGAATCCTTGGGTTTTGGAGATGGAACTCTATCTAAGGTCTGTGCTGCTCACACACTCTGCTCAACATATGGTATCTAGGGTTTCAGCGTGTGGTGACCTCGCACAACAGCCGGTGCTTCAGGCAGATGTAGGTGTTGCTGGAGTGTATTGAGGCTAGCAGCAGCTACTGTAGACTTGCCAAAGTGGGCGTACAAGTGCCACACTTTCACCAGTAGCTCGAGAACGTTAGGGTACGTTTTTAAAGACCGTTGCACCAATAAGTTGAAAACATGGGCCAGGCATGGACCATGTTGGAGGTTGGCAAGCTCCAGAGCCGCTACCAGGTTCCAATCATTATCACACACGAAAAAATGCCTGGGCCCAGGTGCAACGGCAGAAACCACATTGCCATATCATCCAGGATGGCATCCCTCACCTCGGAGGCAGTGTGTCGTCTGTCCCCCAAGCTGATGAGCTTCTGCTTCACCTGCTGACGTCTCCCCACGCCAGTGTTGCAGCGTTTCCAGCTTGTAGCTGGGGTCGATTTAACAGCGGAGGAGGAGGTTGGTGTTTCAGCACTCCTGCCAGGAATATTAGGCAGGGAGACAAGGCAGGCCGCCACAGTTTGCGACCCAGTCCCAGGCTCAACTACATTCAGCCAGTGTGCCTTGATTAAGATGTAGTGTCCCTGGCCGCATGCACTTATCCACGTGTCGGTGGTCAAGTGGAACTTTGTGCAAAGCACAGAACTTAGGGCCCTCCTGATGTTATGGGACACATGCTGGTGCAAGGCTCAACTCACCCTAAGGGCCAAAAACACTGCTGGTGAATTTTGTTCAGTTCCAAAACATGCCTTGGAAGGCAAGGTTTCCAGAGGAGGAGGAGGAATGAAGAATATGACGCTTGGTTAAATCTGGTGTCAGAACACCTGATCAGAACCCTATAGAGGTAATGTAGAGTCCGATATTAGAGGACCATTACCGGTAGTAGTGGTTGCAGCCCATTCTCCACCTTTGCGGTCCTCTAAATAAAAGTTACCCCCAGGACTTGATGCCAAAATATTATCAATTTCCCAATCAAGGTCAATGTCTGGGTCGTCAGTCCAATCCACTGCATCAATCCCACACAATGAGAGTGATGGTTCTGGAACCACAGTTTTAGGGGCTAACAATTTTAAAGGGGCTAAAACTCTGCTGGTGCAAGGCTGAACCAAGTTAAAGGACCTAAAACTCTGCTGGTAAGAGGCTGAAGTCACCTAAAAAGCCTCAATCTCTGCTGGTAGCTCAGCTTATGGGCCTCTAACTTAATTTGGAATGGCTCACGTTAAGGGCCAGAAAAGTGAATTTTGGAAGGTCTTACCACATCACACACATCCACAATGACAGTTAAGGGTGGGTACTATTGGATTTCTCATTGCCTATTCCATCTGTGGTTGTCATGGGCAACGTGATTTAAAGGGGTGCTTGGTAATGTTTCTTTAGCTTAAAATTTGGGTTTCTGTCCATCCAATTGGGGAGGAAAGAAGGTTTCCAGGTATTTTCCTACTTTCATAGTGGTTTTTTTGAGTGTGGAAAGTGTGTAGTTGATAGGCTGTGATGGTTGGGTAAAACTGTGACTTGGGCTTGTTAGATGCCCCCAGACATGCTTCCCCTGCTGTCCCAGTTGCATTCCAGAGGTGTTGGCATCATTTCCTGAGGTGTCATAGTGGACTTGGTGACCCTCCTGAGTCCAATTGTGTGTTCCCCTGAAACGAAGCATTTTTCTCCATAGACCATAATGGGGTGCGATATTCATTTGAATAGTCGAATATTGAGTGGCTATTTGAAACGAATATCGAATATTTCACTGTTCGCTCATCTCTACCAGTTTATAATTTGATTTGGGGGCCTATGGCAGCTTCCAGAATGGGTGAATGGCTTTGGTCTACTCAGTGCCCTTCCAGACCCTAGGAACCTACCTGAATCCTCAGGACCCACAGCGCCATTCGTCATTGTGGCTGAAAAATGATTTGGACTATCCAACTATATGCTGTGGCCATACTGCATGCCAATGTGGTTTAGAAGAACAGAGATGTATATTTAACTATTGTCTCAGGAGAGCGAAGGCAGTATGTTGAGTTTGCCTTCGGGATTTTGATCAGCTAGTGGTGGGTGTTCTCGACATTTCTTCAAATGGCTCTTGCCAATGTGAAACAAGTTATCCAAGCCTGTGTTGTACTCCACAATTTTGTCAGGCTTCATGATGTTACCCATGATACTGATTTGGAGCAGTTAGTGCTGATTTTAGACATTCCTCTGGACCAGTGGCGCAACTAGAAAGACTGGGCCCTTCAACAAACTTTTGACTTGGGGGTGCCTCTTTCCTGGCCCCTACACAGAACACCCCATTTATGTCAACTATAATGTCCTAAAGTGGCCTCCAGACAGTATAATATCCTGCCACGGCCCCTGCACACACCAGTATTATTCCACATAGTGGACCACCCGTGAACAATTATACTCTGGAGTCTTTTCAGACCCCAGAGTATAATGATCAGAGATCTGGGGAGGTAACAAACACTGTCCTTTATCACTCCCTGTTGCTTTTGGCCCACTGCAATGTTGGTGCAGATGTCACATGACCTAGGCCAGCGTCGCTACGCATAATGACGCTGGCTTGGCTCACGTGATTTCTGGGATGTCACAGAGTAAGCCTGAAGCCTGCTGAAGTGCAAGAGAGGTAATTAACACCGTTTTTTTTTTTGGTTTCCTCACCACCCCTGAGTCACTGATCATTAAATTCGGGAGTCTGGAAAGGACACCCTCCCCCGCCTCGCACTTCCCGAGTAAAATGATAGCAGTGTTTGTTGGGGTTCGCGGGCCCACAGCCTCACTGATGCCAATGCCTGCTTCCACAGAAGGGGGGGGGGGAGTGCAGGTGGCCAGGAGCAAGGATCGTAAAGCAAATAGGGTCTGTTGCCTGCTGGGATTACTACAACAGGTGCTCCACTGTTAAAAAGCAGCAAGAGTTCCCTAATGTCCCGGGCCCCATGGCAGCGGCTACCGCTGCTACCCTGGTATTTATGCCACTGCTGTGGACATCATCATTTATGGATGACCTTGAGCAGCTGTGAACTGCATGCAGCTCACCCCCCCTCCTGCGGGAGAAGTTCCCTGGTATAGACTCTATCCACGGTGGGAGATAACGTGGGTGGCAAGTTTGATGTGGGTTGCAAGCTTAAATATTTGTGCGTGCATACCTTTGATTGATTGCAAGGCCACCAACAGATTTATTTAAAAAAAAACAAACTGCAGAAATATGAAGAAATGCTGTGAAGAGATCAATAAAAAGAAAAACAAGAATTTACTAATCCTATTAATATTATAAATGTGAAAGTTTGTGAGTTTGGATGTTTGTGGGTTTGTGTGTTCGGATGTTTGTTAGTCAATCACGCAAAACCCGCTCGACCGATTTGGCTGAAATTTTCCACAAACATAGTTAATACACCCCATTGCGCAATAGCCTACTTTTCGTCACAATAGCGCACATACGTTTTTCCCAGGACCCCCACAAACCCCAAACTCACATCACCATCTCTGCAATCTCACACACTTTGGACCATAGCAAGCCACAAAATTCATATTGCCCTCTCCAGCCTCACCCCTAACCCCACACAATCACATTCACATATACTTTACCACTTTGCCCCTCACCTTAACGATACTCCAGGAGGTTCTCTTTAACGCTCCGGAGCAGCCATGTTTGCCAACCCCCACCGCTCTGACAATTCGCTACACCGCCCACCCATGTCAATACCCCTAGGCGGTCTAATAAATGCAAAAAAAAAAAGTTTAAAAAAAGTAAAAAAAAATATTAAAAACAAAAAAAAAAAGGATTAAAAATTCAAATCACCCCCCTTTCCCTAGAACACATATAAAAGTAGTTAAAAACTGTGAAACACATACATGTTAGGTATCCCCGCGTCCAAAATCGCCCGCTCTACAAAGCTATACAAATATTTTTCCTGTTCGGTAAACGCCGTAGCGGGAAAAATGGTCAAAAGTGCCAAACCGCCGTTTTTTCACGGTTTTTATTCTGATAAAAATTTGAATAAAAAGTGATCAAAGCAATAACATTTCCTGAAGATGGTAGAACTACAAAGTACACCCAGTCCCGCAAAAAAAGACGCCATATACATCCCCGTACATGCACGTATAAAAAAGTTACGGCTGTCGGAATATGGCGACTTTTCAAAAAAAAAAAATTTTTTAACAGTTTTGGATTTGTTTTCAAGGGGTCAAAATGTAACTAAAACCATATAAATTTGGTATCCTCGGAATTGTAACGAAACACAGAATACAGGGGACATGTCATTTTGGTTGCACAGTGAACGCCGTAAAACCAAAGCCTGTAAGAAAGTCGCAGAAATGCATTTTTTCTTGAAATCCACCCCATTTTGAATTTTTTCCCTGCTTCCCAGTACATTATATAGAATAAATAATGGTGGCATCATGAAGAAAAATTTGTCCCGCAAAAATTAACACCTCATATGTCTCTGAGAGCGGAGAAATAAAAAAGTTATGGGGTTTAGAAGGAGGGGAGTCAAAAACGAAAATCAAAAAATGCCATTGGCGGGAAAGGGTTAACTTCAAATACTTCCGTCCCAAAGTCACTATTTAAAGTTTCTCACAACACCGTATATATAGCAGCTCAAATACAAATTAACTTCAACACAAAAGTCTCACGTATTCTCTGAATTACAGAAAAAAACAAGATACAAAGTTACATTTCATATCCCATACCTTATACACAGTACGAAAACCTTACCCGCGCCTGTATAAACCAACTTCTACAATCACCGCAGACGAAGTCGCGGGTACCAGCTAGTCTTCAATAAATACAACATTCAGCATAGCTACACAAAATCCCACATGCATCCTGATCACTAAGATACAAATGTTGAAGAAACTTGATCAAATTTTATCTCACACTATGAAAAAATATATTAAAACAGAAGTACAAACATAAACTCACCCACACTCAACAGTCTGGGTGGACAAGGGGGTTGCTGTTGGTCCTCCAGTTCAGGAATGAGTGTCTGGCTGGAGTGTGGATCACTATTGTGTGATTGAGCTTGGTGGGCAGCAGTGGCGGCAGAGGAGGAGGATGATGATGACCCTGATGGATAAGGCCCACTAGAGGATGATGAGGGGTAATAATACTCCTGTGAATACATGTGCTGCATGTAATGAGGCCTAGCTTGTGGTGGAACAATCAAGTATGTCGGTATCTAAGGATATTTTTACTCCTAGGCCAGTGACAGTGACAAGAGGACACCCTCTACGTCTGGAGGAGAGAAGGTTTCACCAGAAACACAGAAGGGGATTCTTCACAGTAAGAACAGCGAGGCTCTGGAACTCTCTGCCCCAAGAAGTGGTGATGGTGGATTCATTAAACAAGTTCAAAGAGGGCCTGGATGCCTTTCTTGAAGAGAAAAATATAACAGGTTATGGTCTCTAGATTTAAAGGACACGTTGATCCTGGGTTTTTATACTAACTGCCAGATTTGGAGTTGGGAAGGAATTTTTTTCCCCTGAAATAGGGCAATTGGCATGAGCCTCATGGGGTTTTTTGCCTTCCCCTGGATCAACACTGTAGGGTTATAGGTTGGACTTGATGGACTAATGTCTTTATCCAATCTCATTAACTATGTAACTAACTATGTAACTATGAAAGAGCAGCACTGTGCTTCCAAGCATCGGTCCAGGCTTTATTTTTATTATTTATTATGCTTACTTATATAGTGCCATCATATTCCGCAACGCTTTACAGATATTGTCAGTCACTGTCCCATATAGGGCTCACAATCTACGGTCCCTATCAGTATGTCTTTGGCGTGTGGAAGGAAACCGGAGTACTCGGAGGAAAGCCACGCAAACACGGGGAGAACATACAAACTCCTTGCAGATGTCGTCCTAGGCAGGATTCGAACCCAGGACTCCAGCGCTGCAAGGCTGCAGTGCTAACCACTGAGCTTCAATATTGTCCCTATTACCAAATGAAATTAATTTGCTTACAATCCAACATCTATGGCTTACCCTCCCAAAACATGTCTGGCGTACGTGTATGGCTGTTTGTTGGATCTCCCATCTCCACTTTTCCAATGTTCTTGAGCTCCCTCCTAAATTTGTTCAGGCAGGTGTGCCACCGGGTTATTAATCTGTTTCACTGGAAAAATTTAAGACAAATGTATTGCTTACATAGAAAAAGCATTTTGAAACTATTTTTTTTACATTGCCAGAAATAAAATAGCAATGTTCAAAATGTCATTTTTTGATGGCAAGGGAAAAGATGGGTACTTATAGAGGTTTAAAGGGGCTCGATCAGCAAAATCATGCTGATAGAGCCCCACATATGCGTGCATAGCCTTTAAAAAGGCTATTCAGGCATCGGTAATGTTATATTAAACTACCCCCCCCCCCCCCCCCCGTTTTAAAAAAATAACCTAAAAAAGAATGTGCTCTACTTACGGATCGTACACGCTGGGCGGGCATTCTGGGTGTGTCTTCATCTTCTTCCCCGCCTCTTCTTCCTCCGATTTCCTCCGGTCCCGTCTTCTTCCAGCGCTCGCTCGCGGACAATGATATGAAAAACCGGCCTGGGCGCATGCGCAGTAGCATGCGGCTTCTACTACGGCTACTGCACATGCGCCCAGGCTATAACTGGCCGTTCGCGAGCGCTGGAGGAAGACGGGACCAGAGGACATTGGAGGAAGAAGAGGCGGGGAAGAAGATGAAGACACACTCAGAATGCCCGCCCAGGGTGCACGTTCGGTAAGTAGAGCACATTCTTTTTTAGGTTATTATTTTAAAACGGGGGGGTAGTTTAATATAACATTTACGATGCCTGAATAGCCTTTTTAAAGGCTATGCACGCATATGTGGGGCTCTATCAGCATGATTTTGCTGATTAAGCGCTATGATCTTGATCCATTCTGCAAGTCAGTAGGATACAATCCTCCCACACAATGTCTGTTTCACCACGGTCACATTATTCTTTGGACCTCTTGTCCCTGCTCCAAGGCCAAGAAAAGGAATAAAATATGCTATAACTGCATTGAGTCTGCAAGATACTGTGGGGAGTTCCTGATGGGGCTGAATAACGAGGATACAGTACACTATGGGGGCTAGATGCGGGGGTTAAACACTGCATACAAGGGCCAGATACTGTGGTGGAGCACATGACACATATTATGGGGTGGGTACCCAAATGGAGGGTCCATAATATTGTGGGGGGTCACATAAAGATGGTACAGTACACTATGGGAGCTGCATATCCAGGTCATATACTGTGGGGGGAACGCATGATGTACATTTTTTTCCCACATTTCTGGCTTCAAACATAAAGATATAAAATTTTAATTTGGGGGGGGGGGGAGAATCTACAAGTGGGACACAATTGTGAAGTGGAAAGAAATTTATTGGATATTTTAAACTTTTTTAACAAAGAAAAAACAAAGTGAGGCATGCAGTATTATTTTGGCCCCTTTACTTTCAGTGCAGTAAACTCACTCGGTTCAGTTCAGAGAGGATCTCTGAATGATCCAATGTTGTCCTAAATGACTGATGATGATAAATAGAATCCACCTGTGTGTAATCAAGTCTCTGTATAAATGCACCTGCTCTAAAGGTTCTGTTTAAAGCGCAGAGAGCATCATGAAGACCAAGGAACACACCAAGCAGGTCCGAGATACTGTTGTGGAGAAGTTTAAAGCTGGATTTGGATACAAAAAGATTTCCCAAGCTTTAAACATCCCAAGGAGCACTGTTCAAGCAATCATATTGAAATGGTGGCAAAAGGTGGCTACTTTGAAAAACCTAGAATATAGACATATTTTCAGTTGTTTCACACTTTTTTGTTAAGTATATAATTCCACATGTGTTAATTCATAGTTTTGATGCCATCAATGTGAATCTACAGTTTTCATAATCATGAAAATACAGAAAACCCTTTGAATGAGAAGGTGTGGCCAAACTTTTGCTCTGTACTGTATATGTATATACTAGCTGGTACCCGCGACTTCGTCTGCGGTGATTGTAGCAGTGGGTTTATACAGGCGTGGGTAAGGTTTTTGTACTGTGTATAAGGTATGGGATATGAAATGTAACTTTGTATCTTGTTTTTTTCTGTAATTCAGAGAATACGTGAGACTTTTGTGTTGAAGTTAATTTGTATTTGAGCTGCTATACGGTGTTGTGAGAAACTTTACATAGTGACTTTGGGACGGAAGTATTTGAAGTTAACCCTTTCCCGCCGATGGCATTTTTTGATTTTCGTTTTTGACTCCCCTCCTTCTAAACCCCATAACTTTTTTATTTCTCCGCTCTCAGAGACATATGAGGTGTTAATTTTTGCGGGACAAATTTTTCTTCATGATGCCACCATTATTTATTCTATATAATGTACTGGGAAGCAGGGAAAAAATTCAAAATGGGGTGGATTTCAAGAAAAAATGCATTTCTGCGACTTTCTTACAGGCTTTGGTTTTACGGCGTTCACTGTGCAACCAAAATGACATGTCCCCTGTATTCTGTGTTTCGTTACAATTCCGAGGATACCAAATTTATATGGTTTTAGTTACATTTTGACCCCTTAAAAACAAATCCAAAACTGTTAAAAAATTTTTTTTTTTTGAAAAGTCGCCATATTCCGACAGCCGTAACTTTTTTATACGTGCATGTACGGGGATGTATATGGCGTCTTTTTTTGTGGGACTGGGTGTACTTTGTAGTTCTACCATCTTCAGGAAATGTTATTGCTTTGATCACTTTTTATTCAAATTTTTATCAGAATCAAAACAGTGAAAAAACGGCGGTTTGGCACTTTTGACCATTTTTTCCGCTACGGCGTTTACCGAACAGGAAAAATATTTGTATAGCTTTGTAGAGCGGGCGATTTTGGACGCGGGGATACCTAACATGTATGTGTTTCACAGTTTTTAACTACTTTTATATGTGTTCTAGGGAAAGGGGGGTGATTTGAATTTTTAATCCTTTTTTTTTTTGTTTTTAATATTTTTTTTTACTTTTTTTAAACTTTTTTTTTTTGCATTTATTAGACCGCCTAGGGGTATTGACATGGGTGGGCGGTGTAGCGGATTGTCAGAGCGGTGGGGGTTGGCAAACATGGCTGCTCCGGAGCGTTAAAGAGAGCCTCCTGGAGTATCGTTAAGGTGAGGGGCAAAGTGGTAAAGTATATGTGAATGTGATTGTGTGGGGTTAGGGGTGAGGCTGGAGAGGGCAATATGAATTTTGTGGCTTGCTATGGTCCAAAGTGTGTGAGATTGCAGAGATGGTGATGTGAGTTTGGGGTTTGTGGGGGTTCTGGGAAAAACGTATGTGCGCTATTGTGACGAAAAGTAGGCTATTGCGCAATGGGGTGTATTAACTATGTTTGTGGAAAATTTCAGCCAAATCGGTCGAGCGGGTTTTGCGTGATTGACTAACAAACATCCGAACACACAAACATCCAAACTCACAAACTTTCACATTTATAATATTAATAGGATTATAGTGTGGGTGCCACATACCTAGAATGAGGAGATGCAATGCTCCACAATTGCTTACACGCTCATTTCGGATGTGTGTATGGGCCCATAGAAATGCATGGGTCTGAGGACCTTTCATGGGTTTGGGCACAGGCAGTTTTATATACCGCTGGAAAGCTGACAGTGAGCTGAATTCAGTGCACTGTCGGCTTTCCCGATCTGTGCCCCGGTTGAAGAGCTATTGGTGCCGGTACCGTAGCTCTTCACAGTCAGAAGGGCATTCCTGACAGTCCGTCAGGAATGTCCTTCTTCCCAGAAGCGCCTATATCGCTGTACTGTGTGAGCGGGGAGGAACGCTCCCTCCCCTCCTGATAGTGCTCTTCTATGGACGAGTACTGGGAGCAGAGGGAGGGGGCTCACACAGCACAGCACGATAGGCCCTGCTGGGAAGAAGGACGTTCCTGACAGACTGTCAGGAACACCCTTCTGACTGTGAAGAGTTACGGTACCGGCACCAATAGCTCTTCACCCGGGGCACAGAACGGGAAAGCCGACAGTGCGCTGAATTCAGCACACTGTCGGCTTTCCAGCAGTATATAGAACTGCCTTTGCCCAAACCCATGAAAGGTCCTCTTTAACATCGGGTCCCGGAGAGGTGAGTAACAGTGTTTATTATGTTCCCTCATCTCCCCTGGGGCTCCGATTATTATACTCGGGGGTCTGAAAAGACCCCTGAGTATAATAATAGTTCATGGGTGTGCAACTGTGGGGCATAATAGAGCTTGGAGGGTCCACTGTGGCCCCGTAACCTCTATTATGCCCCACAGCAGCCCCCCTGCAACCTCTATTGTGCCACTGTGGGGCATAATATAGGCTGCAGGGGCCGCTGTGGAGAATTGAGGAGTCAAAGATGTCTATGTTTCAAACTTTACAGAGTCAAGTCACAGCTGAAAGAAGTGGTCATGGCGGTCCAAAGGGAAGAGACTGGAAATGTGGGGAGACGTCTCCTGTGAGTATTACTGCTTTGTATTTATTGTAATGTCCCCCCCCCTGCTGTCTTTGGCTGGCGATCAAGAGATGAACATCACACCCCCCCCCCCCTCGATCTTTCGATCGTCCGCCCCAGGCAGCAGAGAGGCTAGGTTCACCACTGCCCATATTAAAGAGTTACAGACAATAAGATTGTCTTTAAATTTAGGTCTGAATTTTCTTCCTAATGTAGATACCTTTTTTAATGGCTAACCAAAATGATGACAGATTGCAAGCTTTCGAGGCTGCTTGGGCCCCTTCGTCAGGCATGATTTAAACACAATTTAAACCAAGCCTGACGAAGGGGCCCAAGCAGCCTTTAAAGCTTTCGATCTGTCATCGTTTTGGTTAGCCATTAAAAAAAGGTATCTACTACTAAAGACTCTCAATTTTTATATTTCATATCCACTGGCTAACATGGTACAAAGATATATTTTTCCTTCCTAATGTAGTCTTGAACTTTCATAGTGATCAGGAGATTATTCTTCCCTCTTTTTACAATAACCTTAAAGGGGTTGTCCCATCACAAGGATCCTATCTATACAGCTTGTTAATGTGGATTTAAGACTTTTCCTAAATACACTGCTTCAGCAAAACTGCTTTGTTTGTCCACTATCTTACTTTATTCAATTCATTGTGGCCACAGCCCTGACTTAGCTGCTCATGAGTCAAGTGATGTATCTGCTGCTCTCAGGGGGGAGGGAGGAGGGGATAAGTGCAGGGAGCGAGCCTGTGTATCTAGCTATTCCTGTGTCTACACCATGTGACCTAGGTCATGCACTCAGATAGAGGAGAGGAGCTGCTTTCATTTCTTCTGTTCTCCCAGTTATCGGCTAGCTAATTCAATTGTGTTCATTATGGCAGAGACAGGCAGTCTCTGTATGTAACACAGAATGGAGTTGCTGCTGCCTGTACTTCATAGTCCAATATGGGTGGGCGGAGCTACACGTGAATTTGGGGGCGGAGCTAAACGGCATGTTGCATGTGAAACCCCGCCCACCAAATGATGCAAGAAACCAGGAAGAAAGAAGATTTTACAGCAGTAAAGACTGATGAGTATGTGAGGTGGGAATACCCCTTTAAGTCTGAACAAGAGAAGCAATGGCATCTGTTAGATGTGATGTCCTGCAAGCGGTAGTCCGTCCCTAAAAACACCTCATTGGTTACATCTTCACTTGATGCCATTATGGGGGACATTATGATAAATGGGTTTTAGGATTACCGATAATTCTGTTTCCATGAGTCCACAATGACTGTACATATATATTCCTACCCTTGTATATATGAAAAATGTTTTCTTTGGGTATGTGGAGTAACATATAGTTTGTGTGGCTTCTTCCCTTCCAGTGACGTGGTTTGGAGGATACCGGTAGGATGCAGGGATGGAGTTTTAACTTCTCTCAGTTCCTGTCCCAACATAGGTCAAGAGTCATCTTCCACACTTTGTGCCATCATTGCAGATTTATGGAAACAGAATTACTGGTAATCCTAATTTCTATTTTCTGCTGACATGGCTTTATTTAGGACAAGCTGTATATTATTATTCCTGTACTATGTTTTCCATATAATGTAGTGCAAAATGGTTACATTATTTGTATGGTGAAAAGGAGGAAAGGGGGTGCAAGTTGGAGAAGAAAAATTCTTTCCCCTGCCATATTGCCAGTATCTGGAAAAGAGGTGACAATATAAGTTAATTCAAACACTTTTCTGCTTCTGTATTGGATAAATACACTCACCGGCCACTTTATTAAGTACACCATGCTAGTAACGGGTTGGACCCCCTTTTGCCTTCAGAACTGCCTCAATTCTTCGTGGCATAGATACAACAAGGTGCTGGAAGCATTCCTCAGAGATTTTGGTCCATATTGACATGATGGCATCACACAGTTGCCGCAGATTTGTCGGCTGCACATCCATGATGCGAATCTCCCGTTCCACCACATCCCAAAGATGCTCTATTGGATTGAGATCTGGTGACTGTGGAGGCCATTGGAGTACAGTGAACTCATTGTCATGTTCAAAAAACCAGTCTGAGATGATTCCAGCTTTATGACATGGCGCATTATCCTGCTGAAAGTAGCCATCACATGTTGGGTACATTGTGGTCATAAAGGGATGGACATGGTCAGCAACAATACTCAGGTAGGCTTTGGCGTTGCAACGATGCTCAATTGGTACCAAGGGGCCCAAAGAGTGCCAAGAAAATATTCCCCACACCATGACACCACCACCACCAGCCTGAACCGTTGATACAAGGCAGGATGGATCCATGCTTTCAGGTTGTTGACGCCAAATTCTGACCCTACCATCCGAATGTCGCAGCAGAAATCGAGACTCATCAGACCAGGCAACGTTTTTCCAATCTTCAATTGTCCAATTTCGATGAGCTTGTGCAAATTGTAGCCTTAGTTTCCTGTTCTTAGCTGAAAGGAGTGGCACCCGGTGTGGTCTTCTGCTGCTGTAGCCCATCTGCCTCAAAGTTCGACGTACTGTGTGTTCAGAGATGCTCTTCTGGCTACCTTGGTTGTAACGGGTGGCTATTTGAGTCACTGTTGCCTTTCTATCAGCTCGAACCAGTCTGGCCATTCTCCTCTGACCTCTGGCATCAACAACGCATTTCCGCCCACAGAACTGCCGCTCACTGGATGTTTTTTCTTTTTCGGACCATTCTCTGTAAACCCTAGAGATGGTTGTGCGTGAAAATCCCAGTAGATCAGCAGTTTCTGAAATACTCAGACCAGCCCTTCTGGCACCAACAACCATGCCACGTTCAAAGGCACTCAAATCACCTTTCTTCCCCATACTGATGCTCGGTTTGAACTGCAGGAGATTGTCTTGACCATGTCTACATGCCTAAATGCACTGAGTTGCCGCCATGTGATTGGCTGATTAGAAATTAAGTGTTAACGAGCAGTTGGACAGGTGTACCTAATAAAGTGGCCGGTGAGTGTATATTTCAACAGTTTGGGCAACAAAGACAGACTTGCTGTATTAAAGGGGTTATGTAGTGAGAGAAGTTTTTAGTGGCTCTCCAGCACTCCTATTAGATTTGTAGAATATAATGGGGTTTCCGAAGTCTGTTATCATCCCCTACTAATGCTCTGACTCTGTGAACTATATGTTGTGTAAAAGAAGGGATAGAGCGGAGTTGATAACTGAAAAGGCTGAGCACTCGGACTTCTAGCACTGAATAGCCCCCACCCCTTTTTTTTGTTGCTTCTCCTGTACTTGCCATGGATCCAAAGCAAGATGTAGTTCAAGTTCATGCTACCACCTGGTGGTTGCAGTGTGAAGACGCAGTCTGAGCTTTATAATATCAAATAACAACAAGAAGAAATTTAGCCTTGACAGTACAACTTGGGAGCCATGTAAAAAAATAATGGCAATAAAATAATCAAAAAGCATTGTTCTACACACAATAAAAGCCCTGGAAGTGGCTTTCTAATTAAAAAATGCTACTGAGATGTCCAGTCAACATTTATTTTTACCCCAGCTTCCGGGTCTTGGGAGGCAGGCCGGAACCTTTGCAGCGACGTTGCCGGTCTTCTTCTGTGCCAGACGGTGGACTTCCAGATTTAGGCTAGCGGCGGGCCGGAGCCTATTTAAGGAGGGCTCTCTTAAGGAGGGCTCTCGCTCCAGACTACCACTGGCTATTCAGTTGTACTTGTTGTCCTTCTTGTACGACTACGATTTACTCTCTGCTGCCACCTGCTTACCACCCGCTTCAGCTTTCTGGATCTTTGGAACTACACTGCAACCCAAAAGATCTGCTGGTAAGAGAATGTCTCCAAATGTCCTGCCATGCCAAGAGGTTATTTGTAGGTACTTTTCCATAATATCCTTTAGATTAAGGTCCAAAAGTAGAACCCCTTCCCCCAATGTTTGGAGAATATAGCTCAGACATGTATGAATGCATTTTTTGGTACAGTAGTGCTGAATAGCTGTTTTTTATTTTCGTTTTTTTTGTTGTTGTTGTGTGTGGATCTTAAGTTGGGCTATTTAGGCCTCGTTCCCATGGAGTAATGCACCGCTCAATTAGACACGTAAACACGGGTCAGAGTGAGGCGCTTCAAAACAGATCCCATTGACTTCAATGGGTGCCGGCTTACCTGCGCTACACATTGAAATCAATGGGAGGCTTTATAACCCATTGATTTCAATGTGTAGCCCGTGTAAGCCGGCACCCATTGAAGTCAATGGGGTCTGTTTTGAAGCGCCTCGCTCTAACACGTGCTTACGTGTCTAAATGAGCGGCGCGTTACTCTGTGGGAACGGAGCCTTAAGATGTTGCAAACAGCTTTCTATCATTGGATTCCTCATTGCTGATGTTTTTAAATATACAACATTCACCATGGTTTTAACTAGTACATATTTTGGGGACTTTTATTAATTTTATTATTTTGGTACTATTCCGTTATCGGGCCAGCAGCAGCGCAGTTCAGCACCAGCTTTCGGGACAGCAGTTCAGCAGCGGGAATTACAATGACATCCGAGGACTGCTGGCCCGATGCTTGTGCCCAGTAACCAGTACATCGATGACCCCCCTCCCCCATCCTTCTCCTCCTGCCAGTGCTGCCCCCCAGCTCTCCTTACATCTTCCCCGTACCCTCTCCCCGCCACACGACTAGGCCTCACCTCAGCGCTAGTACCGAGACCGAAAGGAAAGACACCGGGGCTCAATCCAGGCCCTGACAAGAAACACGCCGACTATAGGAACGGTGAGCTACAGCGAGCCGGAGGGACAAACTTTCTGCAGCGTCCGGCGGCTATCTAGTAGCATTCATTGCTCAAGATTTACGGTGAGGCCTATTACAGGGAGAGGGTACGGGGCAGATGTAAGAAGAGCTGGGGGGCAGCACTGGAAGGAAGAGGAGGATGAGGGCATCGATCGATGTACTGCCTACTACACACAAGCACGGCCTCTATCATCGGGCCAGCATCGGCTTAGTCATGTGGCGGGGAGAGGGTACGGGGTAGATGTAAGGAGAGCTGGGGGGCAGCACTGGAAGGAGGAGGAGATGGAGGGGGGGTCATTGATGTACTGGCTACTGGGCACAAGCATCGGGCCAGCAGTCCTCGGATGTCATTGTAATTCCCGCTGCTGAACTGAACTGCTGTCCCGAAAGCTGGTGCTGAAATGCGCTGCTGCTGGCCCGATAACGGAATAGTACCATTATTTTTTACACTTTTTTTGCTATCCTAATTTTTGTGGCGCACATGGGGGAGTTTTATTATTTGACTAAATAAACATTTGCAACATAAATTGTACTGCATACATGTAGAAAAGAAAACTAGGTTCTTAGAAGGTAATATATACTTCAGGCGTAAAATGTGTTTGCACGTGGTATAACTACTTGGTTGTAAACCTTCAGGATATTTATTGACAATCCCACCTACACCTTACACAACACAAACACGACTGATTAAGTAACTGCACGCGCCGTACGGACAGCCTTATATAAGCGATGAAGTTGGCCCCGCATCCTTTGCGTACTTCCGCCGCAGTGGACTCTGGGAGTTGTAGTTTTCTATTTCCTTGCATAGAAATAAATGGGGCGGACTAGTTGAAGAGTTGAAAGACTCACATGACAGACTGAGTGCAGACCGGGGCGGGCAGCTGCAGCTGTATAGTCAGTACGTGCTAGCCATAGTCACTAAGCAGGGCCAGCTGTATGCAGGGATGTGTAGCTAGTGCTCTGCTCTGGCAGCTGTGCCGCTGATATGGGGAGCTTTGACTACTTGTTTAAGGTGCTTGTTGTGGGGGACACTGCTGTGGGGAAAACCTCACTATTAAATAGGTACGTCCATGATGTGTTTGGCAAGGAGTACAAAATGACAATGGGAGGTGAGTGGCTTACCTGGGCTCGGGGCTTCTCTAGTAATACAGGTGTTGTGTAATGTGTGTATAGCTCAGTGGCAGGGCTCTCTCCCAGCACTGCAGCCACCTACTCTGGGACACACCTGAATAGACCCTCCCAAGGGTCCTGGCCCACCACTACTGCCCATAGATGCGACATTGAGTGTACTCCAAAAGTTACTCAATGCTATCACAAGTGTGTGTGAGGGCTCACTGTATTGTATTCCAGGTGGAGGTTATTTCTTCCAAATTCTTTGAGAATCTCTTATATGCATAAGTTGTTGTGCAATTGTTTGTTGGGGGGAAAAAAAAAACAAACACCCCCCCTCCCCCAAAAAATTATGGTCCTGGAGCCCATTAATCTATTTGGTGCCCAGTTCTGTCATGAGAAGGTTTGTGTTTAACCCTATAGGTTATGGTGCAAACTGATCAGTTTAGATCAGAGTTCACACTGCCGTTGTATCTTCACTATTCTGACCCATTAGACAATTAAGTCTGTTAAACCCCCGATGGTTCTGTTTTTTTGGATATTTTTTTTCTGATTGCTGTAAAAAGAAAAAAAGCTGACTGAAGTGATCCATCCCATCGACCTCAAATAAGACGGACCTGATCACAAAGTCTTCTGGCTATATCAGTTTATAAGAGAAAGTCATCTTTCCCTTTTTCTGTTGTTCTGTGGAAGACTCTAATGTGCACATCCCATCAGTAGTAAAACCCATAACACTTGTAGCAGAGAAATTGTAAACTAATGACTATTTACACGTATATTTTGCATTTTAGTGGATTTTGCACTGAAGGTAGTCCAATGGTCGGATACAGAAATGGTTCGGCTACAGCTATGGGATATCGCAGGTAAGTACCAAATTTATTTATTTTTTGGGGGTGTTTGACATAAGCACAAATATCTTTCTGATCCTGATACTATGTTGCTGTGTACCATAGTGTAGCTAAAACATGCCAGTCTAGAGTCCAAGATGTTTAGCTCATAGAGCTTTGCCTAAACTGCATACAATTATATTCAGTTCTGCTCTCAGTTGTGAGTTGTATTCAGTCTAAGCAGGTTTTCTTCCTCTAAGGCTGGGGCTACAGCACAACCGTGATTCTGACTCGCAGTCACAATGCAACTTCATTTGCTTACATTATGTCAAGTGTCGCAGAGATACAGTACATCTCAATCTTTGAGTGTGACAGCAGTCACACATGAAATCAATGTGTAGCCCAAGCCTAAAAAAATAAGTTTCTTTTATCCACTACAGCAAGCATAGATTCAAAGTAAAGATCGGAATGGTGGAGACCTTTCATAATACAAATTTTTTGCATTATTTTCTACCTAGTTGTATTCCACTGTAGAAATAAAAGTCATAAACCTAATTATGTGAATCTGGATTAATAAGTTTACATAGTTGCTACATTTAGCACTTACTATAGGTATTCATCTTTTGGATGTGTATATACACGTGTGTGTGTGTGTGTGTGTGTGTCGCTCTCTCTTTCTCCCTATCTATCTATATACACAATACTGTTACATTGATGTTTTCTGTGTACTACAGTCTCTTCCAAAATAGAAACTTTTTAATTTATGCACCTTCCATACCACTTTCCTGGAAATAGGGCATGGTAAGGTGCCTGCCAGACTTGCCATCATATATGCCAGAAATCTGTTGTGAATGATGGGGAAGGAAGGGGGGATGTATGCAAGCTACTCTGTGGACATCATTTCAAAAGAAAAGGTCAATTTTTTTGCGTTGTCCTGAAATACAAGTCCTCCCCAGGAGTTAACATTGGTGTCATTTATTCAGAACCTATAGTTATGAATATTGAATGATCTTTTATATGAGTGCTTTTATTCTGACCAGTTGTTACTTCCCTCCACCATTGTGCAACTAAGGGGTATAACAGACTCTTTTACCTCAGCTATATATAAACACAGGTTTTGCTTCCTCAAAAGTGGGTTGGATTTTCTAGTCTAATTCTATGGTTTCTCTACTAGATTTCCAGACAGCTGCAGTGTGGTTATTTATCCTATCCTGCTTTATAGTATTAAACATGCAATTTAGCTGAATAAGCCTATTAATGAATTAGGGGTTTTTAATAGTCTGGGGTATATAGATGCATATGTCACTTCTATATAAATGACTAATCAAGTACAACAGGGCAAATAATAGAAAGACTAGATGTGTGGAACATGCAATACTAGTACAGCCAAAAAATAATGTCCACTAATACATAAATGCAATACATATTTATTAAGTATCAAAATACGATAAAATAATCAAAGAAAACAGGAGAAAGGAGATATACCACAACTGTTAACTACAAAGTTAGAGCACTGTGTAAATGGAGTATGTCATAACCTGTATACATGAACATACTACTTGCTACACTATTGTTACTACTATGTAAGAGCAAATACAAGTCTTAAGTACAGTAATATGACTGGTGCCACTACATGTAAGCAGACAGTATTCCAATACATTCGCATAAGGAAAACCCAACCAGAACGCACACTCCGACACGTGTTTAGTCTGGGGGTGATGAAATATGTATGTGGTGGACAGTTTATTTTTTGATTTTATATAAATGAGTAAATAAAATAAAACCAGTGTACTAAAAACTCTTCATGCAGGTTTTCCTTTTTCTGCATTCCCTTGCCCTACTTAATCCCAAGTTCACCCATACTAGTTTTGTTTATTCCGTGCAGCAGAAATGGGATATCTCTAATTTATATATGGTTTTCTTAATGCCCCATCCCCTGACACCAAACTCGACTTTATGGTGGCCTGGAACGAGACCTTGACTCTACTCTAAACTCTGCCCAATGGACAGATTGTACTGTCATTAGCAAAGGCAGGTCACCTTTAGGGCTAGTTCACACTGGGGCAAAGAGGCTGATTTTGACAGCGGATTTCGCTTCAAAATCCGCCCCTTTACAATAGTGGTCTATGTAGACTGCTAGCGACATGACCTTCCTTCAGGCGTTTTCCACCTGAAGAAAGCAAAAGAAGTGAATGGGAGGCGAAAAATACGTGGTTTTTGCTGCATGGTTTTTTGCAAAAAAAGTGCGGAATAAAACTCAATGCGTTTTTTTTTTTGGCCCATTCACTTTACCGGAGGGGAAAACAGCCTGGCGTTTTTTTTTTTTTTGTTTGTTTGTTTTTTAAGCGGTTTTTACATAAAAACGCTCAAAAAAAAAAAAAAAAAAGCTACAAAGTGCGGCAAGGTCCAAAAAAGCTTCCTAATTAGGAAGCGTTTTTTTCCGGTGCCAAAATAAGCCACACTTAATTTACGTGTGAACTAAGCCTTATGGAACAATCACTGAAGGCCCTTCATAGGACCTATTTAGTCCCTTAGAGAATACCTTTACCTTTCGTTCCCCCTCCCCCCCCCCCCACTCTTCTGTTTCAGAGGTTTCAGTATTTGGTGGTCTTTCCCTCATGCCTGCTGCTTTTGGACAGCTATACATAGAATGTTTCAGCATCTTTTCAACAGTCCTTCCTGACATCAGCTCCTATCGTGTTTTTTTTTGTTTTGTCTTTTTTTTTTTTTTTTTGTTTTGTTTTGTTTGCTAGGACTTTTTGCGGTCCCTTAACAGTGTTGGTAGGTTTTTGTATGTGGTGGTTCATGTTTGTTTGACTTTGCTGGTGTCTTGATGCTGGTATTTATATTTATATAGTACTATCCACTTAGTGGTTCTTGTATTTCCACTCTTTGCTGTATATACCATATTCATGCTTTTATTTTGCCAGCTTTTTGTCACTACTGTTTACCACACATCCCTACATAACTGTCTTGGTACCTTGACTTAATTAGTCCCCATTTCGTATATTTTTTATTTTTCTTTTGTCTACTTATGGTATCCTTCTGTATGTGTTTTGTTTTTAATCCTAGATATCAATAACTTTATACTATTTTATTATTTATATGCGGATAATTTGGGGTTTTGGTGTCTTGGATTTTTATAGATTGTTACGATATTTCAATAAATACCTTTGAAACTACAAACACTTTGAGCTATGACCACTTTAACAGGATCAGCAACTCCTACCCCCTTTAGTGTGCTATAGAATATAGGTTTTATGACTGATAAAGCACTGTATAGACTGATAAAACAAATGCTCAAGATGCCAAGATAAGTATATTGTTCCTCTGTTTGTAAGGGGAAGTGATTTATACATTTCCTGTCGTTGCATGATAGCGACTTCTGTTCAACATCTGCGGTAGTCATTTTATGTCTTGTTTTTGTTTTTTAACTTTGTAATCTATATTTATGGAAATGTATGTATATTGCCTTAACTTTTTGTGCAAAATACCAATAACCAATTGCATGAGCCATGTCAAAGATTATAACGTTAAAAAAACCAAAAAACAAACAAACCCCAGAACACTATTTGTTAGCACATACATGGTGTATATCTTTTTTTTTTTTCTTGTCTACAGGTCAAGAGCGATTTACTTCTATGACCAGACTCTACTATAAACAGGCTTCTGCGTGTATAGTCATGTTTGACCTCACTAATCCTGACTCTTTTAGAAGTTGTCAAATGTGGAAAAATGACCTGGACTCTAAGGTGACGCTACCAAATGGAGATCTTTTGCCTTGTATACTATTGGCAAACAAGGTAAATACAATAGTGGAAATGTTTAATTTACACCATTTTGTTGTTTTACAAAATTTGCAACCTAGATATTCAAAGGGGACAAATGGACGTGTCCAATACATTGTACTTCATTAAAGGGGCTCTGTCAGCAAAATTATGCCGTATGAACCCCACATATGCCTGAATAGCCTTTAAAAAGGCTATTCAGGCACCGCTATTGGTACTTTAAAAGCATGCGCAGTACGCTCGGGTAGTTCTAAGGGGAACTGAGTATGCTCAGTTCCCCTTAGAACTACGACAAAAATGGCGGCAGAGCGTGTGCAGTAGCACTCCGGAGGGAGCGATACTGC